>NW_027397067.1:83193645-83286129 GCF_003265705.2 Callorhinus ursinus | reverse complement strand
GTGGACTTCCAGCTCTATTACAAAGCTGTCATCATCAAGACAGTATGGTACTGGCACAAAAACAGACACATAGATCAAAGGAACAGAATCGAGAGCCCAGAAATGGACCCTCAACTCTATGGTCAACTCATCTTTGACAAAGCAGGAAAGAATGTCCAATGGCAAAAAGACAGTCTCTGCAACAAACGGTGTTGGGAAAATTGGACAGCCACGTGCAGAAGAATGAAACTGGACAATTTCCTTACACCACACACAAAAATAGACTCCAAATGGTTGAAAGATCTAAACGTGAGACAGGAGTCCATCAAAATCCTAAAGGAGAACACAGGTAGCAACCTCTTCGACCTCAGCCGCAGCAACTTCTTCCTAGAAATATCGCCAAAGGCAAGGGAAGCAAGGGCAAAAATGAACTATTGGGATTTCATCAAGATAAAAAGCTTTTGCACAGCAAAAGAAACAGTCCACAAAACCAAAAGACAACCGACAGAATGGGAGAAAATATTTGCAAATGACATATCAGATAAAGGGCTAGTATCCAAAATCTATAAAGAACTTATCAAACTCAACACCCAAAGAACAAATAATCCAATCAAGTAATGGGCAGAAGACATGAACAGACATTTTTCCAAAGAAGACATCCAAATGGCCAACAGACACATGAAAAAGTGCTCAACATCGCTCGGCATCAGGGAAATCCCAATCAAAATCTCAATGAGATACCACCTCACACCCGTCAGAATGGCTAAAATTAACAAGTCAGGAAACGACAGATGTTGGCGGGGCTGTGGAGAAAGGGGAACCCTCCTACACTGTTGGTGGGCATGCAAGCTGGTGCAACCCCTCTGGAAAACAGTATGGAGGGCCTCAAACAGTTGAAAATAGAGCTACCATACGATCCAGCAATTGCACTACTGGGTATTTACCACAAAGATACAAATGTAGGGATCCGAAGGGGTACGTGCACCCCAATGTTTATAGCAGCAATGTCCACAATAGCCAAACTGTGGAAAGAGCCAAGATGTCCATCGACAGAGGAATGGATAAAGAAGAAGTGGTATATATACACAATAGAATATTATGCAGCCATCAAAAGGAATGAGATCTTGCCATTTGCAACGACGTGGATGGAACTGGAGGGTGTTATGCTGAGTGAAATAAGTCAATCAGAGAAAGACATGTATCACATGACCTCACTGATATGAGGAATTCTTAATCTCAGGAAACAAACTGAGTGTTGCTGGAGTGGTAGGGGGTGGGAGGGATGGGGTGGCTGGGTGATAGACATTGGGGAGGGTATGTGCTATGGTGAGCGCTGTGAATTGTGCAAGACTGTTGAATCACAGATCTGTACTTCTGAAACAAATAATGCAACATATGTTAAGAAAAAAAGAAGAAGAAGATAGCAGGAGGGGAAGAATGAAGGGGAGTAAGTCAGAGGGGGAGACGAACCATGAGAGACGATGGACTCTGAAAAACAAACTGAGGGTTCTAGAGGGGAGGAGGGTAGGGGGATGGATTAGCCTGGTGATGGGTATTAAAGAGGGCACATTCTGCATGGAGCACTGCGTGTTATGCACAAACAATGAATCATGGAACACTACATCAAAAACTAATGATGTAATATATGGTGATTAACATAACAATAAAAAATTTTAAAAAGGATGTATACAACTTGAGTTTGGGGATAAGGATTCACCCATGAAACCTCCTAAAGTTTCCTCCCACCCCCTTTATTATTCTTTTTGTGCATGTGCAGCAAGAACACTTAACATAAGCTCTACTCTCTTAGCAAATTTTAAGTATACAATACAGTATTGTTGACTATAGGCACTACACTGTATAGCGGATCTCTAGACATTATTTACCTTGCATAACTGCAACTTTGTACCCTTTTACCATAATGTCCCCATTTCTCCCTCCCCCAGTTCCTGGCAACCATAATTCTAATCTCTGTTTCTGAGTTTAGCTATTTTAGATTCCACATATAAGGGAGATGATACAGAATTTGTCTTTCTGTGTCTGGTTTATTTCACTTAGCATAATATCCTCTAGGTTCATTCATGTTGTAACAAATGGCAAGATTTCCTTCTTTTTTGAAGCTGAATAAAATTCCATTGTGTGTTTATGTGTATATATAAACAACTATATAGCACGTATAGTTTATATATATATATATATATGTGAATATATGTTACATTTTCTTTACCCACTTGCTTGACACACAGTTTGCTTTCATATCTTGGCTATTGTGAACAATGCTGCAATGGACATGGGAGTGCCGACATTTCTTGGAGATCTTGCTTTCAATTCCTTTGGATAAATACCCAAAAGTGGGATTTTTAATTTTGGGGGGAATCTTCATACTGTTTTCCATAACAGCTGTAGTTACATTCCCACCAACAATGCACAGGGGTTCTCTTTTCTCCAGACCCTTGTCAACAATTGTTTGTTTGTTTGTTTTTAAGATTTTATTTATTTGTTTATTTATTTATTTGAGAGAGAGAGAGCACAAGCGGGGTTGGGGGGGTGGAGCAGAGGGACAGGGACAAGCCCACTCTGCGTCAAGTGCAGACCCTAACACAGCTCAATCTCATGACCCTGAGATCATGAGATCTCATACAGCTCAAGAGCAAACAAAACAAGATCATGACCTGAGCCGAAACCAAGAGTCAGAAGCTTAACCAACTGAAGTACCCAGGCATGCTGGGTTGCTTGTTGGTTGGTTGGTTGGTTGGTCAGTTGGTTGGTTGGTTTTGGGGCATTTTTCTTTTGTTTTTTGGGGTTTTTGTTTGTTTGTTTGTTTAGTAATAGCCACCCTAACAACTCTGAGGTTTTGATTTGCATTTCCCTGATTAGTGATGTTGAACACCCTTTCACGTACCTGTTGGTCATCTATATATCTTCTTTGGAAAAATGTCTTTTCAGGACCTTAGCCCATTTTTTAATCTAGTTATTTGGGGTTTTTTTTGTTTTGTTTGCTGTTGAGCTGTATGAGTCCCTCATATATTTTAAATCTGAACCCCTTATCAGGTATGTGGTTTGCAAATATTCCTCCCCCCCCATTCCACAGGTTGCCTTGTCACTTGTTGATGGTTTCTTTTGCTGTGCAGAAGCTTTTTAGTTTGATGTAGTCCCACTTGTTTATTTTTGCTTCCCTTGCTTATGCTTTTGGTGTCATATACAAAAATTCATCAATGTCAGGGAGCTTTTCCCCTATGTTTTCTTCTAGGAGTTTTATGGTTTTGGGTCTTATGTTTAAATATTTAATCCAGGGCGCCTGCGTGGCTCAGTTGGTTGAGCGACTGCCTTCGGCTCAGGTCATGATCCCAGGGTCCTGGGATCGAGCCCCGCATCGGGCTCCCTGAGCGGCGGGGGGCCTGCTTCTCCCTTTCCCACTCCCCCTGCTTGTGTTCCCTTTCTCACTGTCTCTCTGTCTGTCAAATAAATAAATGAAATCTTTAAAAGTAAATAAATATTTAATACATTTCGAGTTGATTTTTGCATATGGTGTAAGATAAGGGTTCAAGTTCATTCTTTTGCATGTAGACATCCAGTCTTCCCAATGTGAAATAATAAGAAACACATATATATGTCTGTCCCGAGTTTCTGCTAATATTTAATCTTTGACCCCACTTCAACACCAAGCTTCTGAATGCCTTGTAATTTCCAAAGTGATGAGTGTCTGAGTGATGGTGCCCAAAGTGATAGGAGTTTAAAGAGTGACCCTTAAAATCCTTGGAATTCCCTGGGTGATAGGAGTGTCTTTTTTAAGAAATTTATTTATTTGAGAGAGGGAGAGCATGCACATGAGTGGAGGGAGGTGTAGAGGGAGAGAATCCTCAAGCAGAATCCTGGCTGAGTGTGGAGCCCAACCTGGGGCTCGATCTCACGGCCCATGAGATCATAACCTGAGCTAAAACCAGGAGTCGGACGTTCAGCTAACTGAGTCACCAGGTTCCTGGTGGAGGCTTTTTTTCTAATGAGGTGACTCTCAGTGTGTCCCTGAGTGGTCTGAGTAGAAGCTTGGAATGTTCAGCCCTACTCCCTTGTCCTCCAGAGAGGGGACAGGAACTAGAAAATAAGATGATTATCGATCATGCCCATGTGATGAAGCCTCCATAAAAATTCCCAAAGTATGGGGTTCAGTGAACTTCGGGGTTGGTGAGTACTTGGCGAGGTGGGGAGAGTATCACACCTTCAGAGGGCATAGAGGACCCCATCCTCATTCCTCGTCCTGTGCATCTCTTCCATCTAGCTGTTCCTGATTATACTCCTTAGAATAAACTGGTAATCTTAGTGTTTTCCTTTTTTTTAAGTATTTTTTTAAAGAATTTATTTATTTCTTTGACAGAGAGAGACACAGCGAGAGAGGAAACACAAGCAGGGAGAGTGGGAGAGGGAGAAGCAGGCTCCCCGCGGAGCAGGGAGCTCGATCCCAGGACCCTGACATCATGACCCGAGCCGAAGGCAGACGCTTAAAGACTGAGCCACCCAGGCGCCCCAGCAAAGTGTTTTCTTGAGCTCTGTGAGCCACTCTAGCAAATCACCAAACCTGAGGGCAGGTCGTGGAACCTTTGACTTATAGCCAGTTTTTCAGAACAACTTGATCTTGGTAATCCACTTCTGATGTAGGACTGAGTCCTTCACTTGTGGAGCTGCCTCTACTTCCCCAGTATGCCCTCTTTGTTTGCATGGGGCTGGCATGGCCATCACTACCTACACTGCAAGGATGCCCTCTGCCCTGCTCTGACATGCCATTCTTATGTGGGCTTCATGTACTTCCCAAACATATCTGTGCACAGACCCCCAATTACTGCCCCTGACTTGTATCTTTCAGACTGAAGGAAAAAGGGAAGCAAGAATTTCATCAGCAAACGTTTTCATTAGCAACTTCCTGAACCCCTGAGCTCTTCCTTTCCTCACAAATAGGCAACAGATATCTTGCTTGGCAACCGTGGTGGCCTGGAGAATGTTCCTAACACAGCTGCAACTACAGGGATGTCATTAACTAAGGGTTCCGTGGTTGAGCTCTGAGACTTATTAACATGTTTGTGCTTAGGCCACACCTCCCAGGGCTGGTCCCCACCAGCTACTGAGCATGGCAGGGACACTAAGGCAGATCCATTCCTGGAATTCACAGGATCCCAAGGTGGCAGACTTGGTCTCAATAAGTTTGCTTGGATGGCACAAGCCTGGGATGATTCCACCCAAACTTCTCCTCTCTCTGATCAGACTTGAATTGTGGTCTGATAGCTCTCCCCAGCTTCCCTGACTCTCTATTTTCTCTCATACAGCTCTTTTGTAATATTTAATCCTGTCTCGGTATCTGTGTCTTGGAGGACCCAGACTAACACAAATGAACCATACATGGGTGATCAGGAAGCCACTTGGGACTGCATTGCCCACTGTCTGGCTGGTGAGGAGGACACTGTCCTGGTTAATAGGTGGTCCCTGACACAAAATGGTGACTCATTTGCTAAGCATGTCCCCTGTGGTGACCTGGCCGAATTACCCAGTGGGAGGACATGCCATGAGAGGGGCAATGATGCGGACATTTGGAAAATATGGGGAGAATGACAGAATGACAGAGTCCTGAGATTTTGGAGCATGGCTATGCCATCTGCTGAAGAGAATTATATGCCATTTGAGAAATGGGTCTTGGCATATTCCTGGACCCTGGTAGGGGAAAAAAAACGCTGATTATGGGACATCAAGTGGCTATGTGTCCATATACACTTCCCATTATGAGATGAGGTCTATAAGGCCTACAAAGGCATAAAGTTAGGGAGGCCCAGCAGCAATCCATTATAAAGTGGAAATGATACAACCGGGATGATGCCCAAATAGGGCCAGGGGACACAAGTAAGCTGAGTGAGTAGGTAGCCCAGTCTCCCATGTCTCTCACCCCCCAGCTCACAGCTATGACCATATCGGGGTTTCTGCATGACCAGGTAAGGAGGAAGGAAGGGTATAGACTTGGTTTCTAAATGGATCAGCTCAGTATGTGGGTACATGTCAAAAATGGGTGGCAGCAGCTACACTACAGCCACACACAAGCGTGGCCTTGAAAGCCAGTGGGAGGGAAGGTCACCCAATGGGCGGAGCTGCATGCAGTGCACCTGCTCATCCAGCCTGTGTTGAAACCCAGGTGGCTTGTGGTGAGAATATACAGATTCCCAGGCAGTACCAGGTCTTGGCTGTCTGGCTGGGGGCCTAGAAAGAAAAGAGGGCTTGGGAACAAAGAGGTCTGGGGTAGAGGACATGGGAGTGGACATGGGGTGTGCAGATTTTGGTATTATAGCTGAACCAGAAATCATCCACCACAGAAGAGGCACCAAACAACTAAGAAGTCAAAAGAACTAGGGACATTAGCCAGCCACTCTGGAGCCAATAAAGTGGGTACCTGAAAGTGACTGTGGTAACAAAAATGGGCCCTCCCCCTGTGACGGAGCTTGTCTAGCAGCTGCCCCCTTTGTCCAACGTGTGGGAAACAACCTGACTACATCAGGCAGGCCACTTCTATCCTGGAAGAGATGGAGACCAATTCCAGGCATGATTTTCCTTACCTGCCCAACCTCATCCAGTACCACCTGGGGCTTGCAGATTGCTTCATCCACAGGCATGGAATCTCACCTAGTGTGTAACCAAATAGGGGACCCACTCTACAGTGAAGGAAGTGTGAGACCCAGTGGTTGTATCCTGTTGCATATTACCCAGAGGCAGCTGGCCTCACAGAATACTGGACTGGCCTTCTCATAGGTCAGGTGAAGCATAAGGTTGGAGAAATCACCATCCTTTGGGGACACGTGCATTAAATCATACTTTGTGCTTCCAACATAAAGATCACATGGGTCTGGGAATCTGAGGGCTGAAGCAGGAGTGGTCCTACTCACCATAACTCCCCATTATCCATTGGGGCTTTGTACTTCGGAAGCCCACAGTTCTGGATTTTGCAGAATTGGATGTCCTGGTCTCCAAAAGGATGCAGCAAGGGTCCCTCTGAACAAGCTATCACTGCTGCCAGGGAAATTTTGACTGGCAGGAGTAATTGGATCCTGATTGCCAGGAGGCTGGGCTACAGTTATACAAGGGAGGCAGGAGGGAATGCATCCGGACCCAGATTGTTTTTGGGGGCATCTCCTGGTTCCCCCCTGTCCCACAATAACTGTAAACAAACACAATGGCAGCTCAGCTAAGAAAGGTGCAAGTGTAAGGGGCTCAGACCCTTCTGAATGAAGGTTTGCATCACATCACCAGGTAAGCCAAGACCTACCATGTTGACAAGAGAGGGTAGGGGCCTTTACAATGGATAATGGAGAGGAAAGTGAGAGCTTTTTGCCATGAGATCAACTTAAGTGCTGGGAGTCTGTTCATCTCACTGACCTGAGTTTCATCTCAGGAAGAAAAACCACTGGAGAGCATGGATCTCTGAACTGATAGTTACAACTACAGAGTACAAGGGTGGACAGTGGTGGTCATGAGAATGCACCTTGCAGACCTCCCACTATAGGAAATGGAACTAAGGTCATAAAATTCATTGCTTAGTTTGCCAAGTCAGTGCTGAGGCTATGCCTCCTGCAGGCTGCTCCCTGCCAACAACTGAGTGCAGCAAGAATAATAGGCACTGCCTGGGGGTGACTGGGACTCCTTTGACAGCTGGCTTTGGTTCAAGGACTCCCTGACAGCTTTGCTGACCCTTCTTTAGACTGCTTGGCAGCCTGGAATGCTTTCACCCAAACTTCTCTTTTTCACTCTGGGTAAAATTTGCATTGTCCTGATTCCCTCCGTGTTTTCTTTTTTTTTTTTTTTAACTTTTTATTTATTTATTCATGAGAGACAGAGAGAGAGAGAGAGACAGAGGCAGAGGGAGAAGCAGGCTCCCAAGGAGCAGGGAGCCTGATGCGGGACTCGATCCCAGGACCCTGGGATCATGACCTGAGCCGAAGGCAGACGTTTAACCATCTGAGCCACCCGGGCGCCCCCGTGTTTTCTCTTACACAGGTATTTCTCCTAGGAATATCCTTGCATGTTTGTTCTCATCCCAGCACCTGTTTCCTGGAGCACCTTGACTAACATAGGAACCTAAGTTTTCCTATCATCTTTACCCCATCCACTTGGATGGAAGCTGTTTCATTCTTCTCAACTGACTTCCTCAGTTAATACCTTATATGCACCTGATGCTGACAGGACTCTTTTGACAACACTCAGGGCCCCTTTTCTCTTGGGCTTCCCTGGAATGCTGAGCCCACCTTTCCCTGGGCTGGAGTTCCTCATATTGCCTAGGGCATCCTTCTGATGGCCTGCCAATTACTTCTGTGGGGTATAGAGCTGCCACTTCTACCCCTCCTGGCTTGTTATTGGGAGCCACCAACCGGTGTTTGGGTCATATGTTAGAATGTTCATTTGTGGGGTCCCTGGGTGGCTCAGTCAGTTGAGTGTCTGACTTTTGGTTTCAGCTTAGGTCATTATATCAGGGTCCTGGGATGGAGACCCGCATTAGGCACCACGCTCAGCACAGTTTCTTCTTGAGATTCTCCTTCCCTCCCCCTCTGTCTCTCCTGCTTGTGTTCTTGCTCTTTCTCTAAAATAAATAAATAAACCTTAAAAAAAATGTTCACATTGTATCAATTTCCATGTTATGTCTCCAGGAGGATGTCCCAGACCTGCTTAACTTGAATCTCTGCTAACATATTTTAAGAAAAAAGAAAAAGAAGAAGATAGCAGGAGAGGAAGAATGAAGGGGAGTAAGTCAGAGGGGGAGACGAACCAGGAGAGATGATGGACTCTGAAAAACAAACTGAGGTTTCTAGAGGGGAGGAGGGTAGGGGGATGGGTTAGCCTGGTGATGGGTATTAAAGAGGGCACATTCTGCATGGAGCACTGGGTGTTATGAACAAACAATGAATCATGGAACACTACACCAAAACAAATGATGTAATATATGGTGATTAACATAACAATAAAAAATTAAAAAAAAACTTGAATCTCTGCTAATTGTCAATAAGACAAGGTTTAAACAAACTACTTTGAATCCTCTAAGTGTAAAAACAAGATTTTCCTGAGATCTTTCCAACACTCTGAGGATTTTTGCAGCAAGATGAAGACTGACATGGAATGGCTGAGAGCTTCAGTTGAAGTCTTATCTGCATTTCCAAAATTAACGGTAATCCCTTAAGCATGCAATATCTGATGGTGACATTGGTTTGGTTTCTCTCCAGGATGAAGTGTAGCTGTAAGAAAACATGTGGTTCCGAACTATGGGCTCTCCCATATTTGTTGTGTATATGCAGCTCCTGTCTAGAATAAATGTGACATTTAATAAAGTTTGAAACATGAGTGGTACTCACATGTAATGCATCAACAGAACTTTTTCCATCAGGGTGAATTTTATTTTATGTAGACTAAGATATGAACTCTGAATAAAGGTTTTCTACATTCATTACATTTATTTGTAGGGTCTTTTTCCAGTGTGAACTCTCTGATGGCGAATAAGTAGTGAACTCTGACAGAAAGCTTTTCTACATTCATTACATTTGTGCTGTTTCTCTCCAGGCTGAACCCTCCGGTGTGGTGTAAGTTGGGAGCTCTGCCTGAAGGTTTTCCACACACCACACACATAGGGTCTGCCCCTGTCTTTGTTGCTGAATATGCAGTGAGTTTTGAATGAAGGCTTTCCCACATGTACTGCATTTACTGGGCTTCTCTCCAGTGTTAAGTCACTGATGTTGAATAAGATGTGAGCCCCAACCAAAGGATTTCCCACAGTCATTACCTTGCAGGGTTTCACTCCAGTGTGAGGTCTATAATGTAGAGCAAGATGTAAACTTTGAGTGAAGGTTTCCCCACACTCTACATGAGTAAGGCCTCTCTCTGGCATGAATTCTCTAATGTCTACTAAAGAGGGATCTCTGATTGAAAGCATTTCCATATTCATTGCATTCACAGGGTTTCTCTCCAGTATGATTCTTTGATATGGAATAAGTTGTGATTTCTGACTGAAGGCTTTCCCATATTCTTTACAACCATAAGATTCTTCTACTGAATGAATTCTCCCATGCTAAAGATGACCACAGGGTTTCCTACATTCTTCATGCTTAAATGGCTTCTCTCCAGCGTGAGTTCTCTGGTGTTAAGTTGTGGGTTAAGACTGACTGCTTTTCCATATTTATTACACCCCTAAACGTTCCCTTCACTATGAATTAGCTGATGTTGAGTAAGGCATGAGCTACAAAGGCTTCAAACATTTATTACATTTATATGTTTTTTCTCCAGTGTGAATTTTTTGTTTTTACCTCTAAGATTTAAAGTTTGACTAAAATCATTCCCACATTCAGGGCATCTATGGGACTTTTTTCTAGTATGAATTTGCTGATGTAGAATAAGATCTGAATTGTATTAAAGCTTTGGCCACATTCATCACATCTATGGGCTTTGTCTTCTCTGGGATGTTTCTCACTGAAGTTTTCTTCTAATTCATAAAATTCCTGGTCGCTCTGCCACATTGAGTGTTTTGTCCTATGACATGATCATTTAACTAAATTTTTTCTCCCAAGTTAGGGATTTCCTCAAAGCAGCCCCTTTGGCATTTTCCTGACAGTTGTCTGATACATCTTCATCTTCCTTAGGTCTTGACAGGAAATTCTGAAGGAGTATTTGTAATACTCCACAGGCAGCTATGTATGAAATCTTTAAAAGTAATGGTTCATTCTTGGGGCGCCTGGGTGGCTCAGTGGTTAAGCGTCTGCCTTCGGCTCAGGTCATGATCCCAGCATCCTGAGATCAAGCCCCGCATCGGGCTCTCTGCTCTGCAGGAAGCCTGCTTCTCCCTCTCCCACTCCCGCTGCTTGTGTTCCCTCTCTCACTGTGTCTCTCTCTGTCAAATAAATAAATAAATAAAATTAAAAAAAATAAAAGTAATGGTTCATTCTCAATCTCCATTAGGGAATCTGGAAGAAAGAAGAGGAACAGAGATGCAAATACGACCACCACTGTGCAGGCACTGAGGAGTCATGTTTAAGCAGCTGTTGGTGCCCATCTCCAGGGACTATGCTGGTTGGAAGTGGCGATGGAGGTGGAGACAGTAGTATGCCATGAACAGGACCAGGATGGGGGATTTAACTGGCCTGGAAAGAAAAAAGTGGCATAGACAACCTGGGAGTCTACAGGCGTGAAGTGAAGGGATAGAACAAAGGAGCATCAGATTGTGAAGGGCCTGAATGTGTAAGAGAGAAATTACAATCTGCAAATTGTCACTGGACCAACCTCCCAAGTAACTTAGAGACACAGGACCTGCCTCTCCTTCTAGCGCCTGCGGCAGAACCTCTCCATCAGATAATCTTGTTTCACCACCTGGTTATGGACAAAGGTTTCCCTAGCTCCCACCCAACCCCTCACAAAGGCTCAAGGCTGGCTTCCCACGTTCCCAGGGACACCCTTTGTGTTTCAGGTGGGTCCCTCCCTTGGGACCCTTGATGTCTTCCCTTCACTTGTTCTCGCCCACAAGTGTCTGTTCCCTCAGGTGTCTCGGTTCTTCCAAGTTATGCTCCTAATGTGTCCCACTACTGTTTTCTCCAGAACTGGGCAGGAACCTCTCTATATCTCTGTAGTCTGTCTCTGGCACATCCAGCAGCCATGGCTCTTCTCCTCTCTCCAGCTGGGAAATCACATCTGGGGTCTGGAAACTCTGCTGGTGGGAAAGGAGATAGAACACGTGCATTTATGCTGAGAACCAAAACCTGTGATCTACAGGGAGCAAGTCAAGAGAGAGAGAAAGAGAGGCTCAGCTGGACCAGGTGGGAAGGTCCAAGGTGGGGGAGTAATCAGGGTCTCTAAAGACAAGTCTGTGTCCATGGTGGGGAGGAGGGGCGAGGAGAGAGGGAAGAAGGAGAGTGTAAGGGAGTTTGAGGGGTTCAGACACTGGGCATACAGTAGCCTGCTGGGGACACAGGCAAATTCCTGCCAAACACAAGTGGAATTCCCATGGATTGGTGTAAAATCTACAGGGAACTTGGGGGTGAAGGCTACTTCAGGTCAAGCCTCCCCATGGAGCTCAGGCCACCACCTGGGAAAAGGGCAGAAGGTCCTGTTTCTAGGTCTAGAAAAGTTGTGGATGCCACAGCTCACTTAAATGCTCCAGAAACTTCACAACCCTGCAGCGGGGTGTGGGAGGGGAGGAATGCTTACTCAGCCGGATTATGTTCCCATAATTCTCCAGCATCACATCTTTGTAGAGATTATTTGGTGAACACCTAGATGCATCCATTCATTCCTTGTGAAATACACAGCCACATCCTCAAATGTCACTGAGCCTTGAAACAACATGTCCCCACAGCTCTAAGGACCTTGCTGGTTGATGGTGCTCCAGAGTGGCCCCTTCTTGGAAGGGGGTATGGCAGGACTTCCTTCCAACTGGGAAGCTCCATTCAACTAGCTGAAATGACTGTGGAGAAAGGGGGTTGGCTCCCCATTATCTTACAAGGACAAACACCTGGTTATGCCTCTCCCCAGCAGGAAGGAAGGGGTCCTCTTGTGATAGCTTAGAGGGTAGGTATGGGTTTATTTACCAGATTTTGGACTGTGAAAAGAATTCATTGCTCTCAAGAAGTGGTAGAAGTTTAAAATGCTGCCAGGGTCAAGAAGGGCAAATAAATATGGTTATGGTTTTGTTCCTAACCTTCTGAACCCTCCTCAGGCCCCTCCAAGTCCCTGTTAGAAGTCCATTGGGTGTTCCCTGACCACCACTCAAGCCAGAGTGATTTAGTCCCTCAGCTTCAAGGAAAGGGCCAGACCCCCAGCCCCACAATACCAGCGTCCCAGGGCCCAGACCACAGGAAGCCATGAGGTCCCCATGTAAGCCTGAAACTTGGGAAGAGGCCAGGGGCAGCTGTGCTACACCTAGAAGCACCCACCCCACTCCCAAGTGGAGGGCGAGAGGCTTGGGAACACACCCTTTCTAGACAAAACCCTCTTCTCCCTGTCCTCAGTGGTAACTTTTTTCGAGTGTTCTAGCAGAATGTCATGTATGAAACCACCATTGCTGCTGCCTCCTGGTCACAATTTTGCCTCTGTTTAGCCTGCTTCCCATAATTTTTCCTCTGCTTGTTTCCCCAACTTCTTATTCAGAAAAACTGGCAATGCATAGAAAAGTTGAAAGAATAGTAAAAACCACTTATATACTTTCCACCTGGATTCAACAACTGCTAACATTTTATCATTATTTTCTTAAGCACACATATTTCTGACTAAACCGTTTGAAGGTAATTTGCATGGATTCATCAAATTTTTAGTTTTCCATATAATATGTTTTGACATCCTAAAAAATACTTTCTGACTGGAGAGAGATTGCCCCTCCCCAGGCTAGCCAGTTCTCAGAGATTAACCCTGCGGTGTTTACTCTACCTTGCCTTTCCCACAGAAACCCCAGTGAAAGCGTTTGGCCTAGGCTTTCCCCTTACTCCTGCTTCTGCTTCCTGACCAGAACCTGGTGTCTTCCAGTGACCCTGCGTGGAGAGCCCTGACCCTTTTTTCCAGGGGAACTGTAACATTGAACTTCACTTTCAGTGGCAATGACCTCTGTGCTGTCACTCAGTCACCTTTATTTTTTTTAAGATTTATTTATTTGAGAGAGAGAGGAGGGGCAGAGAGAGAGGGAGAGAGAATCTCAAGCAGACTCTGTGCTGAGCATGGAGCCTGAGGTGGGGGCTCAAACCCAGGACCCTGAAATCATGACCTGAGCTGAAACCAAGAGTCAGATGCTTAACCGACTGAGCCCCCCAGGTGCCTCTCTCAGTCACTTTTGTAAATGAAGAGCTGAACATTGCAGCTATCAAGACACATTCCCCCCAAACACCTCAGCCTGCATCTCCTAAGAATAAGATCATCACCCAACATAACACACCTGAGAAAATTAATAATTCTGTAATCTCATTTAATAGCCAACCCAAATTCAAATTTCCCCCGATTGTCCCCAAAATGTCTAGTAAACGCATTTTTACAACCTGGAATCAGCAATCATAGTTTACGCACTGCATCCAGTTGCTTACTTTGAGGTCTTTCTATCTGAACAATCTTCCACTTTTCAACTATTTTTATTTCCATGCACTGACTTTTTATGGACCACCATGTGGTCAATTCTGGACATGTCTGACAGCCTCTCACGGTGCTGTTTAACTTCCTCTGTCCCCTGTTATGTTTTCTTCCCATTCTATTAAGGAGGTATAGTCAGGGCACTGGTCAAAGTTGCTTGAAATAATGACTTTTTCCCCTCTATGGTTACGTTATCAACTTGACATATAGTTAACTTCATTTATTTTTATTTGTGTTCAATTTAGTTTGCCTTTCTTATTTAATTTGTATTTATTTAATTGTATTTGTATATATAAACTTCTCACAGGGGTCAAATGAACTATAAAAGGCTCACTCCAGGCCACACTCTGCTCCTCAAACACGCACCCCTGCTCCTCTCACCCTCACCTCTTCACCCGCCTGTTCTCTTCTAATGGCTGCCATCTTAAGAGTTTCTGGACTATTCCCCCCATGTTTATTTTTGTAAAGGTAAACAAACATATACATATACTTAATTTCCCCTTGTTCTTTAGTTGGGAAAACACGGAAAGAGAAACACATTCTGTTGAGATCTATTCCCGGCTGGCTGGCCTCCAGGGTGGGACCGCTGTCTTCACAGGAGAAGCAGTGCCCTCTATGCCTGTGGGCTGCCTCTTCTGGATGCAGAACTAGGAGGTGGTGGACATGCTCCTGCTGAGTGGCAATGATGTTAGGGGAGCATGCTACTCTGGGGGTGCTAATGCACAGTACTCCAGCCACAATCCCGATACCCTACTCCTGCCCAGGACCAGAGCCAGACCACAGGCCTATGACAAATCCCAAACTCCAGTGCCAAGAAGTCTAATAAGCAGAGCAGAGCCCCTTCTTCCCAAGCTGGCAAGTTGCTATAGCGGATGAGTGGCCCTTATACATGCAGCTCGGTCCTGGGCCCCTTCCTCCCCTGATTCCTCACCTACTCTGGGTTTCTGGGTTCTCACTTCTACAGACAGCTGCAATGACATCTTTCACTGTGTGTCCTCATGAACATTTGGGAAACTCCTCAAGGACAAGCAGGTGCAGGGCTCTGGTCGACAGGAGAGATGCATGTTGTTCTCCCAACAGTTACTTCAGTTCACATCTCCATAGACAGTGTAAAATCACACTGACCCCTTCACCCCCTTACCCCAAATTTGCTACTGTCCAGTGTTTACTGGCTGTGTGGCTTTCCTTTTGTGCAAGTCCTTGTTTTCACCCATTTTCTCTACTGGAAAAATTTCAGTTTTTCTTTTTCCATTGATTTGTGCAAGTTCTGTATGAGGTGCAAATACCTTCCCACTTGTGGCTTGTTCTCTGGTGTATTGGCCAAGATGGCCACTCCAGGCTCAGACCACCTGGGTTCACTTCTGTCTCTCACCAGCAACTTTGTTCTTTTCCTTCTTCTGTCCCCATCTCATGAACCACCAAAACCTCAGGTTCTCTTCTCTTCCCTACCCTCCCTCATGTAACCATGCTGGAGCAGGCCCTTAGCATCTCTCTTCCCACTGCTCAACAGTGCCACAGAGCAGCCAGAGAGTTTGTGAAAAATGCAGTCCTTGTGAGAACCCCATTTGGCATCCTGTGATCCCAGGACAATGGGCAAAATACCTACTGTTCTCCTAGCCCAAAGTACTTTCCACCTGGCTGTGGCCTCAGAAGGGCCTCCCTGGCTCACTGTGATTAGCTGCCAGTCTCCCCTTTTCTGCTACTTCTTATGTAGGATGATCAGTGTCTATCCAGGCCAGCAGACCATACACTCCATGACAGAAGAGCTCCAACTCCTGCACAGGGCCTGGCATACAGCAGTTGCCCAGTACATACTTGGTAAATGAACTTAGGAGGCTCCTTTGAGCATTGGAGGCATTTCCCAGGCAGAAGGCTCTAGCTGAAAGAACAGAGAGGCCACCTGAGGTCCAGCCTCTGTGGACACAGCTGCCGTTCTCAGCTCTTGGGCTGTGGCAATGGACTGGGAAGACAGACTCTGAAAGACCCCAGGTCCTCCCTGCAGCTCCTCCCTGACCAAAAGAGGCAAGACTCCAGCGCCAGCTCCACTCCACTTCTCTGGAGCACAAGCCCAGCCTTCTCTCACTTCCCCAAGGGCATTTAGACGTGGAAAAGCTGTGGTCCCAATCCTGGAAGAATCAGACAGGGTCGGGGCTGACAGAGACTTCCACAGCACACACCGCGGTCAGGACAAACTCTGACCCAGGCCGAGAGGGACACAGATACACCAACCTCCTGCAGCTCCGACAGTAAGCAGAAAGAGAATGCCATTCTCCAGGGCGAACGGAGAGCTGACGAGGACCTTAGGTGATGGAGAACATGGCAGCTGGGAACACTGCAAGCAGCCTTCCTCAACCTGCGCTCTTCATCTGGACCACAGAACAGATAAAAGGACTTGAATGGCTGTTTTCTCAATTCTCCCAAGGATGTGCTTAATTAGTACCATTCCAGATGCCTGGTAGCAAAGTTAAGTCATGAGCACCATGGATGCCTTCCGGTGCTAGGGATTAAATCTCTCCGAACTCCAGTTGAGAAAGGCTGCTTCCAAGGGCTTGGTCTAAACAAGCGAAGGGCAGTTTGAGCAAACGGTGGGGGAGGAGCAAATGCAGGAGTACGGCTAACATTTACCACACAGCGGGCGCTGTCCTGTGCTACACGCTCTGTGTCTTACTTCGTTGTCACAACAACCCTCAGAGCAGGTGGTCCGGTCCTGAGACCAGAGCGGGTCTTGCCCAAGCGCTCACAGAAGGCGAGGAAGCAAGAGCTGGCGT
Source organism: Callorhinus ursinus (assembly GCF_003265705.2). Taxonomy (NCBI): domain Eukaryota; kingdom Metazoa; phylum Chordata; class Mammalia; order Carnivora; family Otariidae; genus Callorhinus; species Callorhinus ursinus. The sequence goes on along the minus strand of NW_027397067.1, from coordinate 83,269,276 downwards.
TTCACCTTACGCTGTAGCGCCTCTCAGCAAAAGCTTACTGACTGAACAAATTCGGGGGCAGGAATTTCAGACACAGTGCGTCTGAGGACTGGCACCGGGCCATTCCTGTTGGGGGGAGGCCAGGACACCGAGGCGCCTGTCCACCCTGCCAGCGGCAGCGCACCACCGGGCCCCCAATGGAACCGGGTTGTGGGGAATGCAGCAGGTGCTCAGGGCCCCAAGGCTGTCTCGGCCTCCCACCTCTCCAAAGCTGGGCCAGGGCCCCTCTCGTGTCCAAGAAGAGCTCTGGAGGACGCAGACAGGCCCTGCGGCCGCCCTCGGCTCCACAGGGCCTCCCAAGGCCCGCCCGCCCCTTGGGCCCACCCCTTGGGCCCACCCCTTGGGCCCACCCCGTGTGCGCTGTCACCCCTCGCCAGCCCCGCAGCTCTCGGGGGTTCCAGACCTACCTTCGCGTGTCGTTGGCCCCCAGCGCCTGCGGCCAGCTGCAAAGATCTGCACCGCCTGGAGACCAGATCACCCCCTCTGGGCCGGGGTCGCTCTCGGCCCCACTCCCACTCATCCGCGCTCAAACAAGCTCACATGCACACTTAAACCGCGTGCACACATTCATGTGATACACACCCACTTTCTCCCATTCACCCCTCCCTCAGCGGCAGGCCCCTATGCATCTGCACTCTGACCCCACCCCTGTTCTTCCCCTCAGCCCTTATGGAGGCCTAACCCTCCATGAGCTATCCCTGGCGCCTCTGCTCCACCCAGCTTCTCCCTTCTGAACGCACCCCACCGCACATCTCCCACTCACAGCCGAGCTCCTGGAGAAGCGGCACCAGAATCACCTTGCTCAGGCACCCACCCCAGACCAGCTGTCCCACACTCCTGGCCAGGGCCATAGGGTCCCGCACTTCCTCTTATTGCCCAAGAGACCCCAAGTCCCAAGCACCTCTTCAGAACTCAGCAAGCACTTACTAAGCCACCTGCACGCCTGGCTCAGTCCCATGGGCTGGTCATGGTGCAAGGACCCGCAGTGGAGGGAGGAAGGAAACCTCCTGAGGTTCAAACAGTAGATTCTTTTGGCAGCATGGAATGTCTTGGGTAGGCATTTTAAGAGGGCCTGTGGTCAACCTAGGGACACAGTCTTAGGCTGCTAGAAGCCATGCTAGAGTTTGTTCAAGTCTCTTAGTGTGGGAAGTGGGTGAAGTTGTTTGTGCTGAAAGTCTTTAAATCTTAGGCTGACTCTTGACATAGAGATAGCCTACCACAATAAAAGTAAAAATAAAAACAAATATGAAAACCAACCAACCAAACAAAAACAGCAAAATCTGACAAATGGGGAGAATCTAGTTTCCAGAGATATTACATTATTAGATTCAAATTACAAGTTTTCTCTTTTTTAAGATTTATTTATTTATTTTAGAGAGAGAAAGTGAGCGAAGGCAAGCAGGGGGAGGAGCAGAGGGAGAGGGAGAGAATCTCAAGCAGACTCCACACTGAGTGGGGAGCCTGATGTTGGGTTTGACCTCATGACCCATAAGATTATGATCAGAGCTGAAACCAAGAGTCAGGCGCTTAACCGACTGAGCCACCCAGGTTTTCAATAAAAAGTCACAAAGAAACAAGAAAGTATGGTCCATTCAAAGGAGAAAATAAATCAACAGAAACCATCCCTGAAAAAGACCTGATGTCAGATCTACTAGACAAAGACTTTAAAACAACGGTCTAAAAGATGCTCAAAGAACTAAAGGATAACATGGAGAAAATGAAGAACACAATGTATGAAAAAAATGAAAATATCAATAAAAAGAACACCTAAAAAGAAACCAGAAAGAGAGTCTGGAGTTCACAGCAACTAACACGAAAATACAGTAACTAACTAACATGAAAAATTCACTAGAGGGATACAAAGACAGATTTGAGCAGGCATAAGAAAGAATCAGTGAACTTGAAGACAGGACAGTAGAAATTATTGAGTCTGAGAAACAGAAAGAAAAGTGATCAGAGCCTAAAGGACCTTGGGACACTATCAAGAAGACCAACGTATGCATTGTTGGATTCCCAGAAAAAGAAAAGAAGTAGATGGGGGACAGAGAAACTATTTGAAGAAATAATGGCTGAAAACTTCCCAAATTTGATGAAAGGTATGAACATAAACAACCAATAAGCTCAAAGAACTCCAAGTAAGATGAATTCAGAGACCCACACAGAGACACACTATAATCAAACTTTCAGAAAACAAAGACAAAGAGAGAATCCTGAAAGGAACAAAAGAGAAGCAGCTCATCATATGCAATTGATCCTCAATAAGATTATCAGCAAATTTCTGGTCAGAAACTTTGGAGGTCAGAAGGCAGTGGGCTGATATATTCAAAGTGCAAAAAGAAAAAAAAAACCTGTCAGCCAAGAATCCTGTATCTAGAAAAACTGTCCTTCAAAAGTGAGGGAGAAATTAAGACATGCTCAGATAAAAAAAAAGCTGAAGGAGTTTGGTATCATTAAACCTGTCCTGCAAGAAATGCTAACCAAGTCCCTGCAGATTGAAATGAAAGGATGTTAAATAGTAACTCAAATCCATATAAAAATATAAAGATCTCAGTAATGGTAAGTACTTGGTCAATTATAAAATCTAGTATAATAATACTAGACACCCCCTAGTAACAATGGTTTCCAACTTCATTTTTTTCCTACAGAATTAAGATACTAATACATTTTAAAAAACAGTTTTTAAGACGAACCAGGAGAGATGATGGACTCTGAAAAACAAACTGAGGGTTCTAGAGGGGAGGGGCTGGGGGGATGGGTTAGCCTGGTGATGGGTATTGAGGAGGGCACATTCTGCATGGAGCACTGGGTGTTATGAACAAACAATGAATCATGGAACAGTACACCAAAACAAATTATGTAATATATGGTGATTAACATAACAATAAAAAAATTAAAAAAACAGTTTTTAGTCTGGAAGTTAGTATTATTGTAACTTTGATTTTTAACTCCACATTTTGTTTTCTCATATCATTAACTGAAAGGTTGTGGATGGAGCTATAAAGGAGCAGGGTTCTTATATGTTATTGAAGTTAAGCTTGTATAAATTCAAATTAGAGTATTATAACTTTAGGATGTTAAATGTAATCCCTATAGTAATCACAAAGAAAATAGCTATAGAATATATATAAAAGGAAATGAGAAAGGCATTTAAACATTTCACTACAAAAGAATCAACTAAACACAAAAGAAGACAGTAATGCAGGAAATGAGGGTCAAAAAGTATGACATAGAGAAAACAAATAGCAAAATGACCAAAATAAGTTCCTTCTTAACAGTAATTACTTTAAATATACATGGATTAAACTCTCCAATCAAAAAACACAGATTGGCAGGAAGGATTTTTTTTAAAGATTTTATTTATTTATTTGACAGAGAGAGACACAGCAAGAGAAGGAACACAAGCAGGGGGAGCAGGAGAGGGAGAAGCAGGCTTCCCACGGAGCAGGAAGCCTGATGCAGAGTTCAATCCTAGGACCCCGGGATCATGACCTGAGCCAAAGGCAGATGCTTAACCAACTAAGCCAGCCAGGTGCCCCATGGTAGAAAGGATTTTTAAAACATGATCCACCTAATGTTGTCTACAAAAGACTCACCTTAGATCCAAAGATATAAATAGGTTGAGAGTAAAAGGATGAAAAAAGATATTCCATGCAAATAATAACCAAAGAGAGAAAAGTGGCTATACTAATATCAGACAAAATAGACTTTAAATAAAAAAATCTTATGAGAGAGGGCGCCTGGGTGGCTCAGTCGGTTGGGCGTCTGCCTTCGGCTGAGGTCATGATCCCAGGGTCCTGGGATTGAGTCCCACATCGGGCTCCCTGCTCTTCAGGTAGTCTGCCTCTCCTCTTCCCTCCCCTCCCCTACTCATGCTCTGTCTCTCTCGCTTACTCGCTATATCTCTCTCTCAAATAAATAAATAAAATCTTGAAAAAAATCTTATGAGACAAAAAAGGACATTATATATTAATAAGAATTTCAATAGAACAAGAAGATAGAAAATTATCAACATTTAGGCACTTTATAACAGAGGATTAAATATATGAAACAATAATTACCAGAGTTAAAGGGAGAAATAGACAGTCCTACAATAATGATTAAAGACTTCAATACTCTCCTGCCAATAACAGATAAAACAACCAGGCAGAAGATTAAGTAAAGAAAGAAAACTTGAACAACACAATAATCTAACTAGATCTAACAGATGTACAGAATATTCCACCCAATAAGAACAGCACGTACATTGTTCTCAAGTGCACCTGGGACATTTTCTAGGACAAACCATATGGTAGACCACAAATTAAGTACTGAAAGATTTTTTAAAGATAGATATCATACAGGGGCGCCTGGGTGGCTCAGCCACTAAGTGTCTACCTTTGGCTCGTGTCATGATCCCAGGGTCCTGGGATCGAGCCCTGCATCAGGCTCCCTGCTCTGTGGGAAGCCTGCTTCTCCCTCTACCACTACCCCCTGCTTGTGTCCCCTCTCTCGCTGTGTCTCTCTGTGTCAAATAAGTAAATAAAATCTTTTTAAAAAGATAGATATCACAAAAAGTAACTTCTCCAACTATATTTGGATGAATTTAGAAATCAAAAGAAGGAAAACTGGGATATTCACAAATTTGTTGAAGTCAAACAACACACTCTTAGACAATCAATGTATCAAAGAAGAAATCACAAATGAACTTAGAAAACACTTAGAGATGCATGAAAACAAAACTACAACACATCAAATTTATAAGATGCAGCAAAAACAGTGCTAAGGGGAGAATATATAGCAATAAATGCTTATATTAAAAAACAGGAAAGATCTCAAATCAACAATCTAACTTTACAATGTAAGGAACCAGGAAAGAAAAATAAACTAAACCCAAATCTAGTGGAAGGAAGGAAATAATAAAGATTAAAGCAGAGATAAATGAAATAGAGAATAGAAAGACAATAGAGAAAATCAATGAAATCCAAAGCTGGTTCCTTGAAAAATCAACAAAACTGACAAACCATTAACTAAATGGACAAAGAAAAAAGAAAGAAGACCCAAGTTACTAAAATCAGAAATGACAGTGAGGACATTACTACTAATTATACAGAAATAAAAAGGATTATAAGAGAGTACTATGAACAGTTGTATGCCAACAAATTGGTTAGCCTCGATAAAATGGACAAATTCCTAGAAACACAAAACCTACCCAGACTAAGTCATGAAAAAATTAAAAAATCTGAATAGACCTCATAACTGCTAAAGAGACTGAAGCAGCAGTAAAAAAAAAAATCTCCCAACAAAGAGAAACATGGACCTCATGCCTTCACTGGTGAAGTCCATCAAACATCAAATGTTGGAGAGGTTGTGGAGAAAGGGGAACCCTCTTACACTGTTGGTGGGAATGCAAGTTGGTACAGCCACTTTGGAAAACAGTGTGGAGGTTCCTCAAAACTTTAAAAGTAGAGATACCCTATGACCGAGCAATTGCACTACTGGGTATTTACCCCAAAGACACAGATGTAGTGAAAAGAAGGGCCATATGCACCCCAGTGTTCATAGCAGCAATGTCCGCAATAGCCAAACTGTGGAAAGAGCCGGGATGCCCTTCAACAGATGAATGGATAAAGAAGATGTGGTCCATATATACAATGGAAGATTACTCAGCCATCGGAAAGGATGAACACCCAACTTTTACATCCACATGGATGGGACTGGAGGAGATGTTGCTAAGTGAAATAAGTCAAGCAGAGAAAGTCAATTATCATATGGTTTCACCTATTTGTGGAACATAAGGAATAGCTTGGAGGACATTAGGAGAAGGAAGGGAAAAATGGGGGGGGGAATCAGAGGGAGAGACGAACCATGGGAGACTATGGACTCTGAGAAACAAACAGGGTTTTAGAGGGGAGGGAGGAGGGGGGATTGGTTAGCCAGGTGATGGGTATTAAGGAGGGCATGTACTGCAGGGAGCACTGGGTGTTATATGAAAACAATGGATCGTGGATCACATCAAAAACTAATGATGTATTATATGGTGATTAACATGACATAATAAAATTTAAAAAATACATTTATTTTAATTTTTAAAAGATTTCATTTATTTATTTGACAGAGAGATAGATAGAGAGCACAAGTAGGCAGAGCGGCAAGCAGAGGGAGAGGGAGAAGCAGGCCCCCCACCGAGCAAGGAGCCCAATGCGGGGCTCGATCCCAGGACCCTGGGATCATGACCTGAGCCGAAGGCAGACGCTTAACGACTGAGCCACCCAGGTGCCCCAAAAAACGTTGAATTTAAATGGATGATTTGGATGGTATATGGGTTACATCTCAATAGAGTTATTATTATTTTTTTTATTTATTTGACAGAGAGAGACACAGCGAGAGAGGGAACACAAGCAGGGGGAGTGGGAGAGGGAGAAGCAGGCTTCCCGCCGAGCAGGGAACCCAATGCGGGGCTCAATCCCAGGACCCTGGGATCATGACCTGAGCCGAAGGCAGACGCTTAATGACTGAGCCCCCCAGGTAGCGCCCTCTCCTTGTTATTCTTTATAGGTTCATGAAGACATGAGAAGACTCAGAACTGAATTTTATTCCTCCTGAAACCTGATATTAAAATTCAAATTTCTGATTTTATATTCCCTTCTAGTTTGGGGTGGGGAGAGAAATCTATATACCTTTCTCCACAATTGTCCATTTAAATGCTTGGATTTGTAAATGTTCCATAATGTTTAATCTATTTTCATCTTCATGTTGTCTGTTTTATTTAGATGTTATCTATTACTTAACCAGTATTCTAGTATAATGAACTTCTTTGGGATTTTTGATGTGGGCTTAAGTAGCATTCTGTCAACATTCCTGTTACATATAGGCAAACTATTACTACTAGTAGTATTGTTATTTAGTATAATTTTTTTTTGTGGTCTGATAGGTCCTAACATTCAGTCTGATGTAATTGGCAAACTTTTTCGTTTTACTGTGACCTGTCAATCACACATAGGTTCTGGATTCTCTAGAATTTATATGCAGCACTTTTCCCCAACATCTTATGAAACTTTTCAAATGGAAAGAATTTTAGAGTAAACACTCATATATCCACCACCTGGATTCTGCCTTTTAACATATCACTGTGCTTGATTATCATGGTTACCCATTTCTCCCTCCATCCCTCTACCAGACCATTAATCCACATGATTTGTTGTTGCTTTTCAAAGTAAACTGCAGACTTCAGCTGACTTCATTTAAACACATGTGTATCCTTAATTGGAGATAAGTATTTCTTCAGTTTTTCTCTTCTTAAAGATTATTTATATGACAGAGAGAGAGAAAGCAAGAGTGCACAAGCAGGGGGAGGAGCAGAGGGGGAGAGAGAAGCACCTCTTCAGTTTTTCTTTTGAGATAAAATGTACAAATGTACGTTTTGAGGTGAAATGTACAAATCTTAAGTGTAAATTTGTTGACTTTTAACAAGTAAACTCATCCATGTAAACCAAACCTCTAGATATAGAATATTGTCACTCAGAAAGTTCCATTGGGGCGTGGTGCATTTTATTGGAAGCCTTCACAATCTGTTCCCACCTCATCTTGCCATGCTCTCCTCCTCACACTCTTGCTCCAACCATAGTGAGATTCCTTTAAGTCTTGAATTTGATTAATTCTGTCACACGTCACTCCAGGCCTTTGTATCTGCCATTGCTAACTGTGTCATCTCCGGGTTTTAGCTTAAACCTCACTTCCTCCTAGATGTCTGCTCTGACCATGTAGACTAGCTTGAAGCCTTATTTTCACATATTTCCCTATAGTTTCTATGTCACATGGTTTATCATCCTTGTTAAAAATTTGCCTGCTTGTCTGTCTACTGAATATAAGCTTCATGAGGTGAAGGACTGTATTTGTCTTCCTAATGATGATGTTCTCTACATAACACATGCCTGGCCTTCTAAATATTTGTTGAATGGATTAATTCACCGATTTTATAGAATGAAAAAATAATTTTTTATTTCTTCGATTACTAAAGAAACAAATATTTTTATCCTGTTGATTGGCCATCTCTACTTCTGGTTTCTGCCTGTAATTTATTTTTCTATTGGAGCATTTACCTTTTGCTTAACAGTTTATAGGAGCTTTCAACATAGTATGGATATTATCCCTGATGGATGGTTTTCTCTAGTAATTCCCTTATGTTTTGTGTAGCAGATTCTGAGATTGGGAGTAAGAAGGAACTATTCACTCTAAACCAGAAATATTCTGAAGTAAAAGCCCCAGAATTGATGTCAAGAAGACTATCAAGGGGTAATCCACAGGCATTCGAGTTTCAGGAAGCTTGGGACTATGAGAGTAAACTAGAATACCAGGAGAGTTCTGTTGGGCAGAATGTGAAGAAACCCCATCTTCATAAGAGAGTTCTTAGGAAAGAAATTGTCATGTATACAGAAGCTCTCCAGGAGAAAAAACACAGGAGTGTGGTGCATTTCATAGGAACTTGAATCTAAACCAAAATGTTTTTTTAATTTTTATTTATTATTTATTTATTTGAGAGAGAGAGAGAGAGCATGAGATGGGGGAGGGTCAGAGGGAGAAGCAGACTCCCTGCTGAGCAGGGAGCCCAATGCGGGACTCGATCCTGGGACCCCAGGATCATGACCTGAGCCGAAGGCAGTCGTTTAACCAACTGAGCCACCCAGGCGCCCTAAACCAAAATGTTTTTAGACTTCAAAGAAATAACACAGAAGAAAGAGCCTTTAAATGTAGTATGTGGAGCAAAACCTTCAAATATAATTCAGATCTAACTAGACATCAGAGAAGTCACAATAGGGAAAAGCCTTATGAATGTGGTCAGTGTGGGCACGCCCAAGCCTTATTCTGTACCATGGAGTTCACACTGGAAAGAAACCATTTAAATGTGACGAATGTGGGAAAACATTGGGTCTTAATTCCCACCTCCTTCTGCATCAGAGAATTCAAAATGGGAGAAAAATCTTTTGGGTGTAGTGAATGTGGGAAAGCTTTCAGTCGCAGTTCAACCCTTACTCAACATCATATAATTCATATAGGAGGGAAACCTTACAAATGTCATGAAAGTGAAAAAGCCTTCAGCCAGAGCACACAATTAACACAGCATCAGAGAATTCACACTGGTGAGAGACCCCATGATTGTAATCAGTGTGGGAAGGCCTTCAGTCAGAGCTCAAGCCTTTTCCTCCATCACAGGGTTCATGTCAGAGAGAAGCCCTATGAATGTAATGAGTGCAGCAGAGCCCTTGGTTTTAACTCACCTCATTGAACACGCAAGGATTCATACTGGAGAAAAACCTTATATTTGTAATGAGTGTGGAAAAGCCTTTAGTTGGAGGCCAACACTCATTCAGCATCAAAGGAGTCACATTGGGGAGAAACACTATCAGTGCATTGAATGTGGGGAGGTTTTTTGTCAGAGCTCACAACTCGCCCTATACCAGAGTTCACACTGGAGAAAAACCCTACGGATGTGGTGATTGTGGGAAAGCCTGTAGCCGGAGGTCAACCCCCACTCAGCATCAGAGAATTCATACTGGAGAGAATCCTCATGAATGCAGAACATATGGTCCAGCCTTTGTCCATGGCTGCGGCCTTGGGCCACATGGACAGATTCACACTGGAGAGAAATGCTGTGTGGGATGGGCATGACAGACCAGCTGTGGTTCAAACTTTGTTCTGCACTGGACAAGTCACCGGAGAGAAATCCTGTAGGTGTAATGAATGAGGAAAACCTTTCAGTCCCACCTCACATCACAGTGAACACCAGAAAACTTGTGCTGGAGAAAAGCCCTCAGTTGGGGCTTATGAATGTGAGCTTGCCCTGTTCCATGTCCACCCCTACGTGGTCCATTCAATCTCATCTTTGCCATCCTAGTCCGGGCTTGAAATTGAGATTATCTAGTTTCAGTCCTACACAACTGCCTCCATGTGTGTGCAGAGAACCTTGCCCATTGGGCATATTCAAGCCTTATTCACCATCAAGCTGGTCTGGTCTGTCTTCCCCTCCAATCCAGAGTCACTGCAGTGGGAGACCCTGCCTAACTTTGAGCCCCAGTGTTCACATTTGTAAAATGAAAATTTATTTATTTTTCATCCTAAATAGCTCTGTAGTTCAGCCAGGGAGGTACCTCAGAAGCCATCAAGGCAGGGGGCTGGCTGCCAAGTAACCTACTTTTGGAATTGTAATTACTGGTAAGTCAGGTTTACGCAAGAATAATTTACATACAATAAAATTCACTCTTTTTGGTATGTAGTCCTATGTGTTCTGACAAAAACATACAGTTCCCGCCACCACAGTTGAGATCTGGAACATTTCCATCACCACCAACTTCCCGTAGGCAACCCCTCCTCACCCTCAGCCCTCGAAGACACGGGTTTGTTTTCTAACCCCTATACTTTTGCAATTACATAATCATTGTGTGTAGACTTTTGAGTCGGGATTCTTTCACTAAGTGTATCTGAGATTCATCAATGGTGCTGCGTGTATCAATAGTCCCTCCTTTTCCTGTTGAGCAGCTTTCCGTTGTGTGGATAGAGCGGTTTGTTTTCCCATTCACCCACTGAAGGGTATCTGGCTTGTTTCCAGTTTGGGGCAATGATGAATAAAGCTGACAGGATGTTTTGTGAACCTAACTTTTCAGTTCTCTTAGGTAAATAACTAGAAGTGGGACTCTGGGTTATACAGTAAGCTCATGTTTAACTTCTTAAACATCTGCTAAGCTGTTTTTCAAAGTGTACCATTTTAAATTTCCACTGGCAACATATAAGAGTTCAGTTGCTGTGAATCCTCACAGAACTTGGTATTCCAAGTTTTATTCTAGCCATGTAAGTTTGGACATAGTGGTATCCATAGTTTTAATCTGCATTTCCCTACTGACTGTGATTTGAGTAATAGACTTCTATTTAAAGTTTCACTGGAAGTTTGAAACTAGTTCCGTGGACTTGTTAATTTCTATAGTCTGACCACCCTGACAACCCAACTTTTAATTCTGAGACTCCACCTGGAGGAATCTTTTCTCTAACCTACTCTTCATTCTCTCCAGGAGCAACTCAAATATTACCTCTTCAAGAAACCTCCTCAGTTAATCTCTGCTCCACCCTTGCTGTTTTTTCTTAGGAATTTGGGGCCACTTCTGCATTTGGTTTAACATTTGCTCTGTGATTGCTTGACTTATTCCACCTGCTCATGTTCTGTCTCTCCTGTTATATTATTAAAATTCTTAAGTACAGAACTTCTTGTAGGTGTGGGCTTGGCCAGCCCTAGTGTGGTCCGTGTGGAAAGGTCTGCAGGACCCATCTGAAGGCCTGTGCTCTAACTCCCTTCTGCCTTAGACTTACTCTGTGAACTTGGGTAAAGCATTTCTTCTTGCTGGGTCTTTCTGATCCTAAAATGGGGATAAAAATACAGGAGAGTGTGTGTGTCCCTGTGATCCATGGTTTTGCTTCCTGCAGTTTCAGTTACCCACAGTCAACCCTGGTCTGGAAGCAGACGATCCTCTTGATGTGTTGGCAGGTCGGTAGTGGGCTATCACTTTGTCACATCATTCACCTGACTCCATCTCATCATGTAGGCATTTTAGCATCTCACATCATCATAAGGATGAGTACAAGATATTTAAAGAGAACACATTTGGGGCGCCTGGGGGGCTCTGTCGTTAAGCGTCTGCCTTCGGCTCAGGTCATGATCCCAGGGTCCTGGGATAGAGCTCTGCATCGTGCTCCCTACTCCGCGGGAAGCCTGCTTCTCCCTCTCCCACTCCCCCTGCTTGTGTTCCCTCTCTCGCTGTGTCTGTCTCTGTCAAATAAATAAATAAAATAAAATAGAGCACATTCACATAACTTTTATTATAAAATAGCTATGACTGTTCTATTATTACTGTTATCTCTTACTGTGCCTAACTCATAAACTTCAGTATTCCTGGCTTCAGGCATCCATGGCGGGGTGGGGGGAGTCTTAGAACACATACCCATGGATAGGGTGGACCCCTATACTTGTTCCACTTGATGTATATCCTTCAGAAGAAGACCTCTCCTACTTTTGTATCCCACAGCACAACCTTCATACCCATGTCATATCACAACTTATGTTTTATTTTACTCCCGCCTGGTTCTCCTACATTACACCTGGAGCTCTTTGCTGTCAGAGATTTTGTCTTATGCACTTTTATATTTCCAGCATGTGAGATGGGTGCTTCAGCATGTTTGGGAAAAAAAAAAAAAGAAGGAAGGAAGAAGGAACAACAGTGTCATGAAAGTACATTGTCACTTGAGGGCAATATGTGAATGGTGAGCACCACAACGCAGTGCATTTCTGCCTGTGTCACACTGTGAATGACAACCCTGTTCCTCTTAAACTACTCGAGGGTCCCACAGTGCCAATCCTTCCCCCCCCCCCCCCCCCCCCCCCCCCCCCCCCCCCACCCCCCCCCCCCCCCCCCCCCCCGAGAGAGAGAGACAGAATGCGCACAGGGGATGGAGCAGAGGGAGAGAGAGCACCGTAAGCAGGCTCCACACCCAGCACCAAGCCTGACATGGGGCTCGATCCCACGACCCTGAGATCATGACCTGAGCCAAAGTCAAGGGTCGGACGCTTAACCAACTGAGCCACCCAGGTGCCCTAGTGACGATCCCCTTTAAAAGCGCACATCTCAAATCTGTACCTGGAGGAAGCATCAGCGCAATCACGGCTCACATGTGGCTGTAACTTGCTGCCCTTGCCTACTGCAGAATCAAGGAAAATTCATGGTTGAGCAACTGGGGAATGAGGGAACATCTCAGGTGCTAAAAATGGAAGAGTGAAATGAAAATCAGAGTTTCAAGCTAGTAACTGAGCTACGGCAGTTCCCGGGGCCTTTGCTTATTTACAGCCTCTGTGGAGACAACAGATGAGGCCTGGCTGAGTCCAGGATGATGGTGGGATCCTAAGCCCCTGTCCAGAGCTGGACCCCAGAGGGCTAACCCCTCTGTGTAAAGGTAAACTAGGAAAAGTCCATCTGCTTGCATGGAGGTGCTGCGCTGGGAGTCCATGGAGGCCAAGGTGACCAGAATTTAAAGGGAACAGAAAACTGCACCACCACAAACTGAGGTAAATACCTGCAAATAAGCGTCTGGAGGTACTGAAAATGACAGAGCAGGCAGTTAGCTACATATGAGCTGGAGGCAGCGGTGGTGGGAACTAGGGATTTTTGTGGTTCCCAGCTCCCGGAGCCTTGAGAACAGTAACAGCAGGCGCAGAGCACGCACTCTGCTTCCCAGCCCGTGTCCTACAACGTCCTCTAGCTTCGTAATAATATATTCGCACCGCGGCTCTGACACCCCCCGTCCCACCCTGTCGGGGAAGATGGCCATGACCGCCGGCGGACCTCGTCGGGCTAACAGCTCACTCTCCTGAGGGGTAAGAGGAGTTCCTTGGCTGATGAGAAACCACCGCAGTCGGAGACCACCCCAGCTCTGACCCATGACCTATGCAAACAGGAAGAAAGGCCACCCCGAGTCCAGTGGGTCGCCCTCCGGGCGGGCGGCTCCCCCACCTCGAGCGCACTCTCCCCGCTAAGCCGCGCTGCGCTTGCTACCTTCCCTTGGCGGTGTCTGTATTCGAGGGCGGACCCTTCGGAGGGAACCCAAGAGCCGGGCTCACAGTCACACAACGCTGAACCTCCCACCGCTGACAAAACACCTCCATCAGGTCTTTCCAAACTAAGGGTGGAAACGGGCTCCCCTCCCAGGAGAAACGCACGAGAGGTCAAACGCAGGCATGAGAGGAAGGGCCATCTTTTCGCGCCTTGTTGAGCCTGCCGTCAAGAAGCAGGAGCAACGACCAGAGCCCTCCTGCGGCTGCCCGCAAGGGTGGATGCAGAACGGCAATGTAAGCTGGGCGGCGGCTTCGCAGACTAAGGCTTTGTCCCAACTGAGAGGACGCCTGTGGCCGCAGCCCCTGCCCCACCCTCTCCCTCGGGCCCTTGCCACCCTCACGCACCCGCCCCCCGGCGTGCTCCCACTCCCCACAGCTGCCCTCGGGGCTGCCCACAACCACTCTTCGGGTCCGTCACGGCGCGCCGGAGCTAGCCACCGCCAGCGGCGCGCACGCCTCCGCCAGACGCCGCCACGGGCCCAGCCCGCCCACCGCCCAGGCGCGGCCAGAGGCGGCTCCTCAGGCGGGTCTTCCGGCGCCGGCGGAAGTTGGCTTCGGAGCGGGGTCTGCGCACGCGCGCTGGGGCCGCTCTAGGATGTCGGAAGGACGCCCGACTCTGTGGTTGCTCCGCCGCTGCGCTGTCGGGGGGAGGACGGGTGGGCGAGTCCCAGGTGGCGCCTCCTGTCTTTCCTCTCTTCGATCCTCGACTCAGGAATTGCGGAGAGGCCCTTCTTTGCCAGCCCCGGTCCTAGCTACAGCGGTGACAAAGCAGCCGCGTCCCTTCCCCGCGGATCAAAAATGACCGCCCCCGTTGCACGTCGTGGCGGCTCGGCGCTCCGGCAGGTGAGGGGCTCGTCCCGACGGGGTGGGGGTGGCTGACGTGGGCGGTGCCGGGGCTGGGGCTGGGCCGCCCCCCCCAGCACGTGACGAGGCCGGATTGGGCGTCCAGGGCCCGGGGGGCGGGACGCGTGGGAGGGCGGCCGAGGCGGCGGGGACGGAGCCCCCGGGCTGTTGCTGAGGCGGGAGGCGGAGGAAGACTCGGCTGACCAGCCCGCGGATGCTCTGACTGGAGCGACCGGCCCCCGAAGGTATGAGAGGAGGAGCCCTCAGGCCGGCCGGGGAGGAAGCGCCGGGGCTGCTCCGCCCGGAGACGCGGCCTGCGCTGGGCGGGAGCGTCCGCGTCGTGGGCGTGAACGTGGGCCGTGCGTGTCGGCGCCGCTGATGCCGCTGGGACACGCAGGGCGCGCACGGAGGCGAGCGAGCAGAGGCCCTGGGGCCGCTGTGCTTCTTCAGGTCTGAGCAGTCGAAGAAGGCGGCGTCCTGGCGTCTGAGGACTGTTGGCGTGGTCCTCGGTGGGGATGGCCTTAGAGCCGCGGGGCTGGCTCCGCAGAGACCCTCGTGGAGGGGGGCCGCCGGGACGCTAATGTTGCTGCGGACTGTCGGGCGCGTGAAGAAGGAGAAAACGGGCAGGAAGAGTGGGCTCTGCGAGTGCTTGCTGCGCGGTCGTGGCCGAAGGTGAAGGGCCGGCACAGCTCGGAGGCCGCCCGTCAGGCCTGAGGAGCCGTATCTCCTCAGCACTCAGCGCTCGCAAAGGTAACGTGGGCCTCTGGGCTTTAACCCGGTAGAACGCACGATGGCAGCGGTGTTGGCCGTTCACGGGGTCCGCGCTCTGTGCCCAGCGGTGCCGAGGCCCCCCGTGCGCCGGGCGTGCGTTCGCATCACATCCAGGTAAGAAGACTGAGGCTGCGGTTACATAAGCGGCCCGTGGCTACGGGCGCGAGCCCCCATCCGTCCGACCCCCACCCCGAAGCCCCCGACTTTCACGGTGTGTAGTGGGTCACCCGTGGGGGCAGAACAGGAGACTGCCCCTGAACAGCGTGGAGTCGTTCTAACCCTTCCTCAACCCTGAACCTGTTGCCCAAGAGAACAAGAGAGGGTCGTTTGAATTTAGCGAGGGGAAACCTGGTCACTCATTAGAGAAAGTCTGGGGAAAGCTGTGTGCAGCCGAGATCCCGCACCTCAGAGGAAGGAAAACAGACAAAGAGCCAGGCGTGTGCAGACACCATCCAGGCTCTGTCCCGGGGCAGCTGTGGCTGGGCGGTCAGCAGCAGTGACCGCACACGTGACTTGGTCCTTATTGTTGAGGTGGAGACAGCACTGTACAGTGCTCGGAGCCACTGCAAGTTGAACCCCAAGACCCACTTCCTAAGTTCTGACTCCCTGCTTGCCCGCTTCCCTTGACCCTCGTGTACAAGGAGGGGTGCAGTCCTAGCGGCGACACTGGTGCTGCTGACGCCCAACAGGCTCCAGCCCGACCCACATTTGTGCCCTAGTTCTGTGCTCCTCTATGTCCACTTCCCGGAGTGTAGGGGGCGTCTCAGCACAGGGTTGAGCCAAAGTCTGCAAAGCTGAGGGGCCAACCTGAGCTGGTGAGCAAGTCTCTGGATGGCCTCCCTGCTGGCTCCCCATGTCCCTGACCAGACATGGACCCCACTCAGCCACAACCTGGATGAGATCTTTACTCTCAAGTCCCACGACAAGGAAACAGAGCATGAGGCTTGGGTAATCAGGAAACTGATTTACAATCTCTGAGTAACAGAGAAGCCTCCATATTACACTTGGGTGGCAGGCGAGATGAGCCACACAGAGTACCTCCCAAGAGGCTTTCACACCCCACATTCTTAGCCAGCCTGAATTTGAACTCTGAAACCGTCTGTGGACAATGCCTCCCTCTGTCTCAAAAACATCCCAAGGCTCCCCAGCCTCTGGGACTGAATCCACACTCTCCAGGAGAGCCTGAAAGGCCAGGCCCTGCCCCAATTCCTGGTCACATTCCAACCTTGCCAGCATCTGGGAGGACAGGCTTCTTTCTGCTTTGCATCCTTTCTTGTGTGACTTCTGCCCTCTTCTGCCATCATCCAGTTCTTCCTCATCAAGCCTTGCTGAATATAGTCACTATTCCCACTGTGCTCCTGTGGTATACACAGCAGGACAGATGGAGGGGAGAAAGCAAGCCCTCCATCAGTGACCCAAGGAAGTGCCAGTTTGTGACAACATCTCCTACTTCTCCCTTTCCCTGTGAGGAACCCGGAATTGAGGACAAGACTCAGAAATCCCCCCCTCCTTCCTTTTTGACAAGTGTAAGGCAACAGCTTGCTCTTTCCACCCAGGACTGGGCATGTGGAACCCTTGAGCATGAGTTGGGCCTGCTTGCTCTTACTGGGCTCCTCAAGATGAGGCCTCTGAAGACAGGTGCACTTGGGTCAGTCTGTGCCACTGCCTGTGGGTGAAGGAGGGCTAGACACATGCACTTCACAGCTAGGTTCCCCTCCAAAGGCTCTCCTTTCTCCTGGGATTGGGCCTAAAGGGGGAAATCTAATCTGAAACTATTTTTTCTCAGGACACCTGGCTGGCTCAGTCAGGAGAGCATGTGACTCGATCTTGGGGTCGTGAGTTCGAGCCCCATGGTGGGGGTAGAGATTACTTAAATAAATAAATAGATGAACAACAACAAAAAAGAGAAACTATTTTTTCTCTCATTAAACTTTATCTTAATGGGTCTCAAAATTCTGTGACAGATTTTTGGTCAACTTGTTTCCATTAAAAAGTACTGGAAAAAAAGGTCCACAAAACATTCTCCTTTCCTTCTTAAGGTTTTATGAATCATTGTAATTATGAACCAGTATTTTACTATTAAACTTAAATGGCCAGTTGAGGCAGTTCTGAGACATTTTTCCATTACTGGTTAAGAGTGGATTTGTGGGTATTAGGGACAATATTTATTTAGCCTACTGCGTTTTCTGAGAAGACAGGGTGACCTTGCCAGCTCCAGCAGCCTTCTTGTCCACTGTTTTGATGACACCCAAAGCAACTGTCTGTTTCGTGTCAAGAATGGCAAAACAACTTGGAGGATAGTCAGAGAAGTTCTCAACACACACAGGCTTGCCAGGAACCATATCAGTGATGGCGGCATCAGCAGATTTCAAGAATTCGGAGGAATCTTTCAGCTTTTTCCCAGAATGGTGATCAATCTTCTTCAGCTCAGCAAACCTGCTAGCAATAAGCCGTGTGACAACCTTGCACAAGTGCATCACCAGCACTGATTTGGCCCAGGTGGTTCACGATTATTACCTGAGTCGTAAAGCCAGCTGCTTCCATTGGTGGATCATTTTTGCTGTCCCCAGCCATACTGCCGTGATGAACATCTTTAACAGGTTCTTGACATAGAAGTCCACACTGTCCCCAGGAAGAGCTTCACTCAAAGCCTCGTGGTGCAGTTCCACAGACTTGACTTCAGTTGTAACATCGACTAGAGGAAAGATCACCACCATGCCAGGTTTGAGAACACCAGTCTCCACTCAGCCTTCAGTTTGTCTGAGACCCAGGCATCCTCAAAGAGCCCTTTCCCACCTCAGCAGATTCAGATTTTTTTATGGTTCTTTTGTTGTTCAGATCACATTTGCAGATAGATTGCCAAGAGTGGTGGACTTGCCTAAAGCTACACATGCAAAGAACGATTTTTATAGTAGTCTTTCTTTTTCCCATTTTGGCTTAGATTTAAGAGTGGTTTTCAAGATGCCTGTGTTCTGGAAGCAAACTCATTGCGGAAAAAGCCTGAAACTATTCAACAGCCATTTTGTATAAACAACCAACTGTTTAGTATAATCGGAAGTTCATGATGGCTTTATAACCATTACTTTCTACTTTAATGACTTTATTGTATATATCATTTAATTCAGCTTGTTTTTGGGAGGTGTGAGAAAAAAGTTTCCACAGACGCTTGATTTGGAAGGAAGTGTTCACTGCAGCCAGTACTTCATTGGACCACTCTGACGAAAACCCAGGTGCTACATGGAGGTGGGGTTGACACCTGTTCTACATGCTTTCAGGTTTAAGAAATTTAGTACAGAAATGTAGGAAACTGTCCCAGGCAGTCCTCAGGTAGGTTTCATGAAGACCCTGACTCATTGCTCATCATTATTCAGGATGAAAAAGCAGCTCCAGGGGCCCAACGCTAACTCCCAACGATTTTGCCCTTTTCTATGAATCCACTTGGAGACTTGTTTCTCTACCTGCTTTTCTCTGCACATTGTATTCTTCTACTGTTTGGGATCAGCCATATCATAGATTACTAGCCTCCCCTATAGAGGGTGTGAAAATTAGTACAAGGAGACCTCATTTAGAATGGAGTCACGGGGCGCCTGGGTGGCTCAGTCGTTAAGCGTCTGCCTTCGGCTCAGGTCATGGTCCCAGGGTCCTGGGATCGGGCCCCGCATCGGGCTCCCTGCTTCGCGGGAAGCCTGCTTCTCCCTCTGCCACTCCCCCTGCCTGTGTTCCCTCTCTCGCTGTCTCTCTCTGTCAAATAAATAAAACCTTAAAAAAAAAAAATAGAATGGAGTCGCGGGGCGGCCGGCAGGGGGCGCTCTCCTGTCAATTACTCACCAAGGGGGCCTTCCAAGCGGCCGCGGCTTTAGCTACCGCTGCACCGGCCCAGCCGGGCAGGAGGAAGCGCTGCTGCTCCGCTGGCAGCCCCAGAGCCGAGGAGGAGAAGCCACTGCACTCCCGGCTCCCAGGTGACTCCCGGACTGTTGACCGACAGTAGCCCCTCCCAGCTCCCCCTCTCCTCCGAAAAAGAGCTTTGCTCGCCTTCGCTCTGCAGACCTGCCTGTGGATTTGCCAGAGCTTTGCTTGTGCCAGGTTGCCATTCCCTGCTGTTCCCGAATAAACCCATTTCCGCTGGTAAAATAACCGGCAGTTTTATTTTTAAGGTTACCATGGGAATAAGGCTATCCTTGTCTCCATCCCACACCCTGGTCTAAAGGCAACAGGCCACCTACGAAGCATGGTCCCCCATGGATGAGAACTGCTGGGCAGTTTGTTCAAAGGGAGAGGTTGGCAATGGTGGGCACCCGGAGTTTCACCTTGTGCCCACAACACCAAAACTCTCTTGAAAACAAAACAAAAGCAAGAAAAGCCTCTCATATCCATTACATCCTCTATGAATTATCTGATTGCAAATAAGGTGTGAGTTCCAAGTAAATGTTTTCCTGGTGTTCATTACATCCAGAGAGTTCTCTCCAATAGGAGCTCTCAGATGTTGTATAACAAGCAACAGTGAAAGGCTTTCTTGCCTTTGCTGTACTCCTGGATGTGTCTTCCTGTGTGAAGCATTTCCCTCTAGGAGGAATCATGTGGTAGTGCCTGAAGCCAACTCACACTGAGAGCTTGACACATTTATTGAATTCACATGTATTCTCTATGGTATGAACGACCTGACGTCTGACAGGTATTGAGCTCTGACTGAAGGATTTCCCACATTCACTACATTCACTTCTCTCCAGAATGTGTTCTGTGCTGGTAAATCAAGTGTGACATCTGAACAAAGCCTCTCCTGCATGTGGTACACATATAAGGTTTCTCTCCAGTGTGTATTCTTTGATGATTGACCAGGTATGAGGTTTGACTAAAGCCTTTTCCATACCTATTACACTTATAGGTGTGGTGGTTGACTGAAGCTTTTCCCACACTCTTTACATTCAAGAGTGTTCTCTCTTGCGTGAATTTACTGATGTCTAATGCTGTTTGCTCTCTGATTAAAGGCATTCCCATGTTCATTATAGTTATAGGGTTTCTCTCCAGTAACAATTTAATATGGTTTGAATTCCCACTGAAGGCCTTGCCACATTTGGTACACCTATATAGGGTTTTTTCCCCAGTGTGAATTCTCTGATGTTTAACAAGCTTTGATGTCTCTCTAAAGCCCTTGTCACATTGATTACACACAGTTTCTCTCCACTGTGAATTTTCTGATGTTGTATGAGGATTGAGTCTTGATTAATTTTTCCCCATACTCCATACATCCGTGGGCTTTTTCCTAGTATAAATTTTCTGATGCTGAATAAGTTGTGAGTACTTGCTGAAAGACTTCCCACACAGATTACATCCACTGAACTTTAGCCCACTGGGACCTGTTTGGTATGCATTCTGGCTTGAATCATGTGGAAAGCATCTGCCATATATCCCCTGTTGACCAGCTCTCCCTCCTGCTGTGTCCCTCTAAGGTACAACAGGTTTGTGCCCAGAGTCAAATTTTCCCCAAATTTGCTACATTCCTGGTATTTCTCTGGTCTATTAGTTTTTGTTTGTTTTGTTTTTAAGATTTTATTTATTTGAGAGAGACAGAGGTAGAGGGAATACAAGCAGGGGAAGGGGTGGAGGGAGAAGCCGACTCCCCGCTGAGCAGGGAGCCTGATACGGGACTCCATCCCAGGCCCCTGGGATCATGACCTGAGCCAAAGTTAGACACTCAAGTGACTGAAGCACCCAGGCGCCCCGGGTCTATTAGTTTTGAGAGGGAAGCTGAACACGTGCCCAGAACCTCTCTTTTGGGAAAAGAGCTTCCTCCTTGACTTTACTGTGTTTTTTTTTTTTCTTCCACAAGTGTTCTGCTCTTGTCTCAGACCCACAAGCTTGTTGAAACTCAAACACCTCTGGGTTGAACATTAGGAAAATTTTGTGAGTTACTTATAATTCTTCAGAAGATTTCTCCTTTGGAGTTGACTGTGCTTTGTCTTGACCTGAGAATCTGAAACAAAGAATGAAAAGTTAAAGCTTCCTTGTGAAAGGAGAAAGAAAGTAGTTACTCTTATGATTAAGCCAAATCAAATTTTCATGTAGCTTGTGTGTCAGCCTGATCAGAGCGTTATCCCTTCTGTTAAAGATTTTACTCCATTTTATCTTGAATTACAGTTAGTTTGTGTCCATCACTCTAGCTGGACCTGAGATTCTAAGGGCAGGTGCTTTCTCATACTGGTCTCTATAGCACCTCAGTGATACTGCACAAAGCAGGTGCTGACTCCAAAGAAGCACGCGAATGCATTTCAACAGATGCTTGCTGAGTGCCTTCCACATGTCAGGCACTACTCTAGTGCTGGGATTTGGTGATGAGTGAAGCCCCTGCCCCTGGAACTGACATTCTAATGAGGAGACTGACAATAAACAAATAAATATATGACAGCAGATCAGGTAGGGACAGAGAATTCCTTTGAAAACTGGAATGTTCTCCCAAACCCAAACGTAAATGTGACAAAGACAAGGACTTGGATTTGCTTGCTCTTAACCCCAGCACCTAAAAGAATGCCTGTACACAGGTAGCACACAAAAAGCATTTGTTGTATGGATGAGTGAAGGGATGGGAAGCATGTTCCAAATGTAAACACAATGCGGAGTTCTGTTCATATAGTTGACCCTTGAACAACTCCCCGTGCAGTTGGAAATCCACATATAACTTTTGACTCCCTAGAAACTTAACTACTAATGGCCTGCTGTTGACTTTAAGACTTACCTATAACATAAGCAATCAATTAACATATATTTTGTATGTTATATTATTATTTTCTGTATTCTTACAATAAAGTAAGCTAGAGAAAATAATAGGCATTAAGAAAGTCATAAGGTTAAACTATTGGGACTACACCAAAATAAAAAGCTTTTGCTCAGTGAAGGAAACCATCAGCAAAACAAAAGGCAACCCACTGAATGGGAGAAGATATTTGCAAATGCTATATCTGGTAAGGGATCACTATCCAAAATATATTTTAAAAACTTACACAGTACAACACCAAAAAAGTCCCCAAAACAATGCAATTAAAAAATGGGCAGAGGACCTGAATAGACAATTTTCCAAAGAAGACATACAGATAGCCAATAGACGTATGAAGAGATGCCTAACATCATTAATCATCAGGGGAATGCAAATCAAAATGACAATGAAATACCACCTAGTACCTGTCAGAATGGCTAAAATCAAAAACACAAGAAAAAAAATAAATAAGTGTCGGCGAGGATGTGGGAAAAAAGGAACCCTTGTGCACTGTTGGCAGGTTGGCATTGCCATTGTGGAAAAGTATGGAGATTCCTCAAAAACTTAAAAACTTAAAAATAGAATTATCGTATGATCCAGTAATTTCACTACGTATTTACTCAAAGAAAACAAAAACACTAATTTGAAAAGATATATTCACCACTATGTGTATTGCAGCACTATTTACAATAGTCAGGATATGGAAGCAACCCAAGTGTCCATCAATAGATAAGTGGATAAAGAAGATATGGTGTATATACAGAATGGAATATTACTTAGCCATAAAAAAGAATGAGATCTTGCCATTTGCAATAACATGGATAGACCTAGAGGGTATAATTCTAAGTGAAATATCAGTCAGAGAAAGACAAATACTATATAATTTCACTTAAATTTCACAGAATTTGTTTAAAGATTTTATTTATTTATTTGACAGAGACAGCAAGGGAGGGAACAGAAGCAGGGGGAGTGGGGGAGGGAGAAGCAGGCTTCCCGCTGAACAGGGAGCCTGATGTGGGGCTCGATCCCAGGACCCTGGGATCACGACCTGAGCCGAAGGCAGACATTGAATGACTGAGCCACCCTGGCACCCCTGTATGTTAATTTTAAAAAGAAAAAAATCATAAGGAAGAGAAAATAAATTTATGTTACTGTACTGTATTGATACTGTGTTTACATTGTCCAGTAGCAAGATGAGTCATCTGTCAGTACCTACATCGATATTTCTTATATGATACAAAACACTGTAGATACTATAGGTATTACTAATACTAGGCATCAAAAATAAAAAGATAACATGAAAAAGAAATTCATATTTATTTACAGGTTTAACAATCTATGTACTGATAATGACGAAGCAGCAATGTGATTGCTTTATGGTAGCCCAGTGTAACTGATACGATTGCTTCACATTAGCCTATACACCAATAAGTGAATTGTTTGTTTGTTTTTTAAACATTTTATTTATGTATTTATTTGAGAGAGAGAGAGAAACAGCATGAGAGGGGATAGGGTCAGAGGGAGAAGCAGGCTCCCCGCTGAGCCGGGAGCCTGATGTGGGACTCGATCCCAGGACTCTGGGATCATGACCTGAGCTGAAGGCAGTCGCTTAACCAACTGAGCCACCCAGGCGCCCCAATAAGTGAATTGTTATAAAATTTGTATGGCATACATTATTATAGTCATATTCATAATACAATATTGGAAACTGTTACTTGGTGGCTCAGTCGTTAAATGTCTGACTTCGGCTCAGGTCATGATCCCAGGATACCGGGATCCATCCCCGCATCAGGCTCCTGGCTCCGCAGGGAGCCCGCTTCTCCCTCTCCCACTCCCCCTGCTTGTGTTCCCTCTCTCGCTGTGTCTCTCTGTCAAATAAATAAATAAAATATTTTTTAAAAAATCACTTTGTAAAAAAAAAAAACAAAAAAAACCCCACTTACCTGTGATGATAGGCTGATACGCATTTTCTCCAATTAGGGGAGAGAGAGGAGTACCGTACAGTAATGTAATTCTTTGAAAGCAATATTATAAAACAGAAAATGGACATTAATTTTTTATTAATTTTATATTAAATTTATATTACTTTTATATAATTTTATATTATATATTAATTTTATATTTTATATTAAATATCACTTTATGCCTCTGTAAGGATTGGATACCTACTTCCATATGAATCTTGCCTATGATGTTCTACCTGATGAACACCTAGTTGATGATGATGATGACACAAAACATCTCATGCAGATTTTTTTTTTTAAGATTTGATTTATTTATTTATCTGAGAGAGAGAATGAGAGAGAGAGACAGCATGAGAGGGGGGAGGGTCAGAGGGAGAAACAGACTCCCTGCTGAGCAGGGAGCCCAATGCGGGACTTGATCCAGGGACTCCAGGATCATGACCTGAGCCTAAGGCAGTCGCTCAACCAACTGAGCCACCCAGGCGTCCTCATGCAGTTCTTGCTGTACAGTTACTAGATTTTCACAGGAGGACACACACACACACACACACACAACAGGCAAGTTTGTTAACCATACTGCATGATGATTATTTACTATTCATAAAGTGGAAGCGATCATCCTAAAATTCTTGATCTTCCTTGACTTCACATTGAGTGGGCTGAGAAGGAGGGAAGGCTTGGCGTTCTGTCTCAGGGTGGTAGAAGTGGAGGAAGTTAGAAGGGGAGGCAGGGGAGGGAGGCACACTCAGTGTAACCCTCCAGAAATACATCGTCATTTCTGTCTGACTTTTTGGCTTTTTCATTTCTCTCAAGTGTTTTGTATAAGTGCTAATCCTTCCTCCACTGTTTAATTTCAGTGCTCGTATCACAGAAGGGTCCATGTTGTAAAAGAAGTCGAAAGCAGTCTTGAATAATCAGAATCCTTCTGCTAGATTGCCTAATGTCGGTTTGTTTTCTGCTCTGCTTCTGGGACATCTTCCTCATCATCTGGCACTGGTTCAGAAGCACTCATCTCCATCGAGTTGTCTTCTGTTGGGTCCTCTGGGGTGGTGTCTGTTAGCTCTTGAATTTCTGCAAGACCCTTATCTTGAAACCCTTCACCCCTCACCTTTTTTGCTATATCCACAGTCTCATGATTTCCTTGACTGGCTCTGTTGGAAATCCTGTGAAGTCAGGTACAATATGTGGATAGTTTTCTTCAGAAAGAATTTATTGTTTGGGGCTTGATGACAGCCTTTTCTATAACAATGATGGCATCTTAAGGGGCGCCTGGGTGGCTCAGTTGTTAAGTGTCTGCCTTCGGCTCAGGTCATGATCCCAGGGTCCTGGGATCGAGCCCCACATCGGGCTCCCTGCTCCACGGGAAGCCTGCTTCTCCCTCTCCCCTTCCCCCTGCTTGTGTTCCCTCTCTCGCTGTGTCTGTCTCTGTCAAATAAATAAAATCTTAAAAACAAACAAACAAACAATGATGGCATCGTCAATGGTATAATCCTTCCAGGTATTCACGTTGAGTTCATATTGGGGTTCTCTTCCATAGTGTTGACAATCCTTTCCATAGAGTACCATGTATAATGAGCCTTAAAGGTCCTCATGACCCCCTGATCTAGAGACTATGTTAGAGACACTATGTTTGGGGGCAAGTAGACCACTTTGATGCCTTCAGTGTTGAACTCATGGGGTTCTGGGTGGCCAGGGGCATGGTCCAATATGAAAAGAACTTTAAGAGGCAGTTGCTTGGGGCGCCTGGGTGGCTCAGTTGGTTAAAGATCCAACTCGATCTCAGCTCAGGTCTTGATCTCTGGGTCCTGAGTTCAGGTCCTACATTGGGCTCCACAGTAGTAAGCAGTTGCTTACTGGCAAGATATTTATGGACGTCACAGATAAAGCATCGATGGAACCAATCCACAAAATGGGTTCTCATCCAGGCCTTTTTGTACAACCAAAAGACTGGGAGCTGGTGATTATCTTTTCCCCTCAAGGCTTGGGAATTAGCAGATTTATAGATAAGGACAGTCCTGATCTTAAACCAGATTGGATTTGCACAAAGTGGTAGAGTTAGCCTTTCCCTTCCTGCCTTAAATCCTGGTGCTTCTTTTCCTTACCAATAAGTGTTCTTTGTGGCATTTCTTTTTTCCAGAATAGGATTCTTTCATCTGCATGAAAAACCTGTTCAGGCAGATACCCTTTCTCAATGATTTTTTAAGAGATTTTTATTTATTTATTTATTTGACAGAGAGGGAGAGAGAGAGAGAACAAGCAGGGGGAGCAGCAGAGGGAGAGGGAGAAGCGAGCTCTCTGCTGAGCGGGGAGCCCCACTCCAGGCTCCATCCCAGGACCCTGGGATCATGACCTGAGCAGAAGGCAGACTCTCAACCGACTGAGCCACCCAGGCACCCCTCTCAATGATTTTCTTAATGGCATCTAAGAACCATCTGCTGCTTCCTTTGCAGAAGCTGCTTCTCCTGTTATCTTGACATTTTTTATGCCAAACCTCTTTCTAAAATTATCAAACCACCCTTTGCTGGCATTAAATTCTCCAGCTTTAGATCCTTCAGCTTCCTTTTACATTAAGTTGTCACAGAGTGACGTGGCTTTTTCTCAAATTATATCAGAGTCTATAGGTATGCCTTATAGCAATCTTGCACCGGCATAAAAGCTGCATTTTCAATATGAGATTTTAAAAAAAGGTATTTCAGGGGTGCCTGGGTGGCTCAGTCGTTAAGTGTCTGCCTTTGGCTCAGGTCATGATCCTGGGGTCCTGGGATCGAGCCCCACATCGGGCTCCCTGCTCAGCAGGGAGCCTGCTTCTCCCTCTCCCCCTCCCTCTGCTTGTGTTCCCTCTCTCGCTGTCTCTCTGTCTCTCTGTCAAATAAATAAATAAAATCTTAAAAAAAATTTTAAAAAGGTATTTCATAAAAATTGCAAGATTTTCACTCCTGGTGTAGTTGCAGCAACAGCTCCATGAATTTCCATATCTCTCTCTCTTTTTTTATTTTATTTATTTGAAAAAGAGAGACAGAACACAATCGGGGGAGGCAGAGGGAGACGGAGAAGCAGGCTTCCCGCCGAGCAGAGAGCCCAACATGGGACTCGATGCGAGGACCCTGGAATCATGGCCTGAGCCGAAAGCAGATGCTTAACCATCTGAGCCACCCAGGTGCCCTTCTCTCTCTCTTTTCAAAGTGAGCACTATGTCCAATGTGGGGCTTGAACACACAACCCTGCGATCAAGAGTCCCATGCTGTACTGACTGGGCCAGCCAGGCACCCCCCCCTTTTCTCTTTTTAATGTGGTCCTTAGGCTGGACTCATTTATTTGAATGACTCATTTATCTGAGTCCAGCATAAGGCGGACTTTGAAATGGTGGGCAACCGCAGCTGCAGACCTCAATCTACAGCACATATCAAGCAATACAACTTTTTGTTGTAATATCGTGATTTTTTTTTTTTCTGCTTCTTGGGCGCACATTTGGCATCATTCATTAGTGGCAGTTCGTATGGGTCCCATAGTGTTATTGAAGGTTTATAGTGTTACACTGAATACAATGAAAAATACATGAGAACCATGAGAGATCACTTTTTGTTGTGATACATAATTTGCTATAGAGACGATATGCTGATGTAGGGTGATTAACGTCACATGGTGTTTTCAATGGGTCCTGGAAACACAAGCTTACCACAACAGCAACAGGAGGTGGCCAATATTTATCAGAGTAGTATGGTATGTACTGTTAAAAAATAAAATAAAAAATAAAAAAATAAAAATAAAATTCTTCAAGTAAATTTGAAGATCTAAATGGCTTTATTAGGTGATTCATGAATCAAGCATGTAGCAGGTAGAGCGAAGCTCCAAATGGCTACAGAAAAGGAGAGGTTTTTGAAAGCAGAACAGGGAAGTCATGAACAGAAAAAAAGGATTATTTTAGGTTAGGTCACCTTCATTTGGGGACAAAAAGTTCTTAGTATGTGGATTATCTCACCTTCCTTTGGGGGATGGGAAGACCCATGTGACAGATTACCTTATTGATGCTGACCAAAAATTTCCGAATAAGACTACATTTCTGTGACATGGTGACAATGCAATTAGGTTAGGTATTAAGCCCCAGTTTGGGGACTGGGCCTAAGATGTCATTTTGGGCCTGTAGCTTTCTTTTTATCAGTACTGCAGTAAATTTTATGCAGTTATGACTTAATACTGCACCTTTAGATTGCTTACATTTCTCCTATGAATGGCACCATGTATGGTCTGTGAGTATTTGTGTGCATAAGTTTTGACAAATTTTAACTTTTTATAATAGATTTGTGTATATTTTATGGTACTAAATGATAAAATAGACTAGTACATATATTTTATACATTCCTGACATACCTAACATTTAAAATTTTTTGATATTTCTAGGCTACACAATTTGCAAGTTTTTCCTAATTGTCACAAACCTCCAAAAAAATTTTCTAATACATCTATTGAAAAAAAAATCCGTGTATAAGTAGACCCGCACAGTTCATGCCAGTGTTGTTTAGGGGTCAACTGTATATATATTGTGAAACAATAAAGGAGACTCCATGAAGATGGCGTTCGGAGGCCAGCAGAGGGAGCTCACCACTCCTTGCCGCCGTTTGGAGACCCAGCAGAAAAGAGATTACACCTTGCAAGTAGGTATCACTTAATACCCCCTTTCCTCTGCAAAAGAGTTTTGCTCTCCTTTGCTCTGCGGACTCTTCTATAGTTTTGCTTTAGCTTGCTTATCCTGAATTACAGTTCTCTGCTACTACTAAATAAACCCATTTTGCTGGCAAAATAACTGGCAGTTTTATTTTTTTTTGTATTTTTTTGGCAGTTTTATTTTTAAAGTTAACAGTATTGTTAATTATTTGTAATCTCTTACTTAACAGAATGTAATTTCCCTTTTGCCTTGGTAATGATTTGCATTTCAATTGTTTCATCTGATGTTAAATTTCCATCTTGGTTTTATTTTGGATCATTTCTCCCTCTAACATATTTTTCCATAATTTAATTTTATCCATTATATAAATACTTTCACCTATGTTTGGCAGGAGGTGGTGAAGGAGAATGGAAACACACTAGTAGGTCTACATCTTTTTTTTTTTAAGATTTTATTTATTCATTTGAAAGAGCGAGAGCACATGAGAGGGGGGAGGGTCAGAGGGAGAAGCAGACTCCCCGCTGAGCAGCAGGGAGCCCAATGCGGGACTCGATCCCAGGACTCCAGGATCACGACCCGAGCCGAAGGCAGTCGCTTAACCAACTGAGCCACCCAGGCGCCCAGGTCTACATCTTTTTCCAGAAAACTTTCATTCACCTTCTCACTTCCTAGCTTACACTTACCTAGAATGGTGAAGGGCAAAGGATTATGGAGCAGTCTTTGGCCACCTCCTAGAAGCCCTGAAAATAGGTGTTTGCACCTTTCTAGTATATGTGGACATGCAATATCTGCTGTCCTTAGCCAAAATACTGACATCCTATTGTGTTACATGCAGATGACACACAAAGTCACATCCTCTGAGCCCAAACTAGCACATCCAGTACTCCCATCAATAAAAGCAACTCAGACTCGCAGTTGGCCGGTTAGCTCAGTTGGTTAGAGCGTGGTGCTAATAAAAGCAACTCAGACTCAACATGTTGGATGATCCTCACAGGGCAACCAGATGACAACAGAAAGAAGTACACTGGAGTCAGCAACCAGTGACCTAAACAGCGATGTGTTCCATGGAATTGGAGGATGAGAAGAGGAGATAAAAGGTGCAGGCAAGCCTTTTGAGCAGCACAGTCAGCAGGGAGTCTGAGGGGGATGTGGAGTTAAAGGAGTCTTTTTTTTTCTTTTGTAATGGAAAGTATCAGTGTATTTGTATGCTCATGGAAATAAATAGAGAAAGACAAACAAGATTAAGAGAGGAGTTAGCGAAGCAGAATCTTTGAGAATTCAAGAGGGAGTGGGTTCCAGCTTACCAGGGGAGGGACTGCCTTAGGTAGGAGCAGGGAAATAATGCTTGCACATTATCAGGAGGGAAGGTGAAGGGCAGGGGATGGACGTGTGTGGTCCTTTGGGTTTGGTGATAGTTTTGGTCCATCTGGGTGGCTCAACTAGAGAGGCCTGAGAAATTCTGTTGGTCAGTTGGAGAGTGAGAGACTTAACCCTACTGGAGAAAATCACGATATTGCAAGGAAGTGTGAAGTACTCTTCTTAAGTTTAAAGTGAAGCCAGCCCGCCTGGTTGTGTGAGGTTTCTGCAGCGGTCATGATGGGGAACGGCTGGGTGCATCCGCGGTGGGTCTCCTCAGGTGCCTACTGTGTGGAGGGAGCTTAGAAGCGAAGTAGCAGAGACCGCTTGCCCACGTGTCTGGGTGTGAAGTGTGGGGACGGTCCAAATGGGAGGTGCGAGAGTGCTGAGCCAGTCCGGGTCCGAGTGCTCCAGGGCAGAAGCACGCTCGCAGTGGGGTGCAGCCGTGAGCTGCAGGACGGGAAGATCAACTGCGGACGTTTGAAAGGGCGCTTCCAGCCCTCTGCGGTTTCCTGAGAGGGTGGGATGCAGGGTGTGGCCACGGACTGCGTGGTGTGGGTTTCTGTGTTCTGTCGTGGGAGAGTTTCAGGCTGTTTAGCTTCAAAATGGAAGTCAAATACAACCTTTAGAAATGGGTATAGGTAATAATGATTTTTAAAAGCTTGAAGAACAAGCTAGACGCGTTAGAGGCTGCGGAAGAGAGCGCTAGTGAAGATGAGGCTGAGCAATTACCAGCGTTAAGAATGACAGCAAAATGATGGGGGGAAATACAGACTGTCCAACCTGATTATGAGAGATTATGAGAGACTACGAGAACGGGGAACCAATATTTTAAGAGCTAATGGCTGATAACTTTCCAGAATCCAGGAAAAGGAAAATCTGAGATTCAGGAGGTCCGACGTATGACTTCAGGGGGTAAATGACACCAAATCCACACTGGGACGTCTGAAACGCTGACTGCACCACCGAAGGGAAATGAGGAACTCCAGGGCCATGGGATAGGGGAGGCCGGCCCGACTGGGACCGAGGGACACGAAGGAGAGCTTCGGCGTCACCTGCGCAGTGGACGCCCGGCTCCCAGCCCCACCCCCGGGGCTCGCAGAGACCGCACGCGGCCCCGCGCCCGCCTTGTGGGCGGAGCCCCCAGGACCGCGCTCCCGGCTCCCGGCAGGCAGCGCGCGCGCCCTGGGCCGGATTCCGACTCCCGGCATGCCACACGCCGGCGCACGCGCACCGGGTTCTTGGTGGCGCCCCCTGGCGGCGGCAGCGGCGGGGGCGGGGCCGGGGCCGGAGGCGGGGGGTTGCGCTGGTGACGGGAGGACGCGCGGCTGCGGCGCACTCGGCTGGCGGCGGCAGCGGCGGCAGCGGCGCAGGACGCGGTTGGAGCGGGCTGCTGCGGCGGCGGCGGCGGCGGTAGCGGCGGCGGCGGCGGCGGCGGGAGAGCCGCGGAGAGCTCGGGCGCGGCGCGCAGGCCGACATGAGGGGCTGTGGCGGCGCGGCCCGCGAGCAGCCGGCGGGTGAGAGCGCGGGCGGTGGGCGGTGCGGGCCAGGAAGATGGCGGAGAGGCCGGCTCTGCGGCCCCCGCCCGGCCTCGAGGAGGTCCCCGGGCCGGCCGTGCGAAGATCCGAGCCCGCGGGCATCGAGGGGGCGGACGGGGCCGCAGCGGGGGAGGGGGGGCGCGTGGGTGTGCCGGACCGGGCGGGGGCACGGGGCGCGAGGGGCCAAGGCCGCGCGGGGGCAGGCTGTGAGGTGGGTGTGAATGTGCCTGGCCGGAGGGTGGGCGTGAGTGCGAGTGTGCCCGGCCATGGGTGAGTGGTGTGTGCGTACCTGGCCCAAGGGTGACTGTGAGGGTACCCCGCTGGGGCTGCGCGTGAGTGTCCCCGGCCGTGGGTGGGTGGGTGTGAGTGTGGCCGGCCCGAAGGCAGGCGTGAGTGCAGTGCAAGGGCTGAGTGTGGGGCGTCGGCGCGGTTTGCAGGGCTCGGTCAGGGCGGGGTGCGGGGGCGCTTTGTCCGGGCGCGGGGAGTCCGGACGCGCGTCTTTGGGTGCGTGCGGTGGCTGCAAGGCCTCGCGGACCTGGCCTCTGCAGCACCGCGGGCTGGGGCGCTCCGGCGCGCAGCCCTCGGGGAGCTGGAATTCCCTCTGTTGCTTCCCGGTTGCGGGAGTGGTGTGGGTGGAGACAGTGCTCCTGGCCGAGGGCCGCGAGTGAGGCCGGCTGTGCATCTTGTGGGTCAGGACGTCTTTTATTTTAAAACGTGCAGCGGGCTGCGAGGCCGCGGCAGCTGTGGGTGTGTACACGCTGCTCCCACCAGCAGCTGCTGTGGGCGCTGCGCAACCTTCAACAGCAAAAATGCAGCGCCCTCCCCCCCCCCCCCCCAGCCTCCGTTCGGTGTGGTTGGGTTTAGCCAAACCTCCAGTGACCTCTGCAGAAACCTACAGTTGCAAGGCTTCGCGTTCCTCCCCTGGTGTAGACAATAGAAGATTTGTCTTTGAAGCCAGGGAGAGGAATTAAACCCTGTGGGTCCAGGGTGCCTCTGTAAACAGCAGGTGGTTCCCGGTCAGCGGCTCCCCTTTCACAATGAGCTAGGTGTGTTTCTCTTCGCTGGGGGAGGGGAAGGAGATTTGATAGGAGGTGTGACTGTAAAACAGGGAGACTCGTTTCATAAAGCGTCCTGGGCGCAGACTTGGTGACCCTCAAAGGCTTGCTCGCTGAATGAACAGAGGCCAGTCGGTCTCTGCACTTTGTCTAGTCAGCTGTCTTGCCAAGAAGCTGGCGAACAGAGTGAAGAGGGCGGGTCCTGGAGCCAGACTGCCTGCCTTTGAGCCCTGACTCCTCTGTTCATGGCTTTGTACTCTGTGCCTTTGGTTTCTCATCTGTAAAATGGGACACCAGTAATATTGGCTTCCTAGGGTTGCTTGTGAGGGCTCAGTGAGTGAGCGCTCAAACATTGTGTCAGGTGCAGCGTGTTAGGGGTTTTACCATTGCCAGATCTGGTTTCCAGGGCCCCTGCTGCTTGTCTGCTGGCTCTGCAGATTTCTACTGGAGTCACCGTCCTGGTTTTACATTAACTTCAAGTCTTTGACTCTATTTTCTTACACAAGCAAGCTGGGATCATATGTGGAAAAACCAAGTCTTTTTAGAAAGGTAAATGAGGAACAGATCTTGTGTACTTAGATACATTATATATCAACTATTAGGAATTTGTAATATATAAGTTGTTATATAAAATATACTTAGAAGAAGAAAGCTGCTAATGAGCCACTCTAGAATCCTGTAGTACTTATTGTCCTTGGGGGTAGGTAGGATTGTTGCAGACAGCAATGAGATTTAGAGCAGTTCTTGGGTAATTCTCCACATTAAACCACTGAAGCTATTGTTGTTATACTTCACTTAACAGTGTTATCCTTGGAATAGGGAAGATAAGTTATTAACAAACTTAAATAATGGTGAAGACATAAGCAACAGACTGAGAACTTGGAATTACCAGTTCCATGCTGTCTTGCTAAGCTGTGGGAAGAAATAAGATTTAACTTGCTTCAGAGCAAAGCAGAAGAGTCCTCCTTTCTCAAGGAGGTGATTCTTTTTCTCAGATCTGGGGAGAGTATCTTAGACTTACCCTGGATAACTACATCTCATCTCCTTTAAATCTGTGACACTAAGACTTGGGGGGGAATCCTTCTCCTCTAAAGTAGAGTCTTGGGGGCATTTGTGGAGTTTAAGGTGAGAAGGTTTAATGTTCAGAACAGATGGTGATGAAACAGCTTATGTGAGCAAAATTTAAAATATCTAAAGATAGATTTAAAAATGTCCATCCCAGCCTTTTCTCCTGCATGTGTGCTGGGGTGGGCTGCCCACCCCCCCAAGGGAAAAAAAAGAGCCTGCCTCATGCTCTGTCTGGATGGTCTCACGCAGGGCAACGGTGCCAGCCAGACTGCTTCCCTCAGCCTCAGACTCTGCAGCCAGCCTCTGGATGCAAAAGCCCTTTAGGCTTCTCAGACCCTGCCTCCTTTACTTCTGACCTCAGCCCTTTGGTGCTTTAGGACCATCATCTGGTTGTTTGCTACCTGGAAGAGCTTGGTGCCCTAGGTCCTCCCCCAGCTACATCTGTTCACTGCAGATCCTACTCATTGTACCTCCTGAGTAGTTACTGAATTTATCCTTCCTCAAATTTATGGTCCAGGGCCTGTGCCCTTTTGCATTACAGCTGTGCCTTCTGGGTGGGCTCTCTCCCTTCTGTCTTCCACATAGCTGCTCAGGTGGTGTAGTGCAGAGCAGTGGTTCTCACCCAGAGGTCATTCGTCTGGAGAAGTTTTTGGTTGTTCCAACTTGGAGGGGGTGGGTGCTACTGGCCCTGAAAGTGTGGAGGATGGGGGTGCTGCTCAGCATCCTGTGATGTACTGGACAGTCCCACGGCCACTATGCCAGGCTTAAGAGCAGGCCCAGAGCGTGTCCAGCTGGTTGCGCCCCTGCCCTGCATTCCTCCTTGGCCTCACATGCCCCTTAGACCGCTCTTTCCTGTGTGCTCGACTAGCACTCTGTTCTCCAGTGACACCAGCCAGTGGTACAAAGGCCAAGCCCTGCTCCACGTTCCCCCCTCCCCCCAAAGCAAGCAGAGCTTGAGTGGCCCCTTCATCTCCTTTGACCCTCAGTGGGACTTGGCCCGGGAGGAGCCTGTCGTGATCCCTCCCTTCACACAGCAACTTCTGCGCCCCACGTCTGAGCCGTGCCTTTGGCCACTGCACAAACGAGAGTTGTCTCCCCTCTGTACCGGGAGGTCTTTGAGGGCAAAAGAGACTTTTGTATTCTCAGTGTCTCTTGGCAACATTTTCTTAGGGCACTGACCTCAGTAGAGACGTTGGATTTGGGTAGGTTTCACCCCAGAGGAGGATTAACACAGCAGTGGGAGCAGCTCCCTTATTTGTTTCCTCCATTTTGGCTGCTTACAACTACCCAGGGCCTCTCTTGTCTCTTGCTTTCTTAAGTATAATTTTTTATTCTCACAGATTCTTTATTTTTGCTTCCTAAAGGGTTAAAAAATTTCTTTTGGAATACACCATATTCACATTCACAGTTGGAAAATAGTGCACTGTGTGGCTTCTGTTCTGTTTTTACCCCCAGGAGCCTGGTTCCCTGGAGGCACGTACTGTATCTCCTTCTAGAAATACTTTGTAAGCAAATTCTTTTTTTCCTACCCTTTTCAAAAAGTTCCTGAACCTTGCCTTTTTTAACTAAATATGTTTGGGAAGTCATCCCATACCAGCACATTTCTTAGTTCATTCCTTTTCATGGCTGCATTCGTGTTTGGCTCTACAGAGGTGCTAGGATTTATCTAACTAGCCCCTACTGCTGAATACTGTGTTTTGTGCAGTTACAAATAAGTTTGCAGGTATAGAGTTTGGTAATGTGAGAATGTGCCTGTAGGGCCTATCCCTAGAAATAGCACTTCTTTCTTTAATCACTATTTATTCCATTAGATCAGGTTTTGCTCTTGGTCTTTAACTCTGCACTTCCTTTGGTAATTTATTTCTCCTAATTATCTATATCTTAAATAATATGGTATGATCAGATTAAATGACTTTCTCAATTGGTAATTGGCTTATTTTTCATGTGTTCTTATGGGTAAGAGTGACTAGAACACCTTCACGTAAGCACCTGGACACAGATGTTCACAGCAGCAGCTATCCATGATAGCCAAAAACTGGAAACAACCCACATGTCCATCAACACAGGAGTGGATACACAAATATGGTCTGGCCATGCAATGGAATATTATTTGGCAGTAAAAAGAAATGGAGTACTGATTCATGCTACAACATGGATGGATCTCGAAACATTGTGCTAAGTGAAAGAAGCCAGACACAGAAGTCCACATACTGTATGATTTCATTTGTATGACGTGTCCAGAATAGGCAAATCCATAAGTAGAAAGTAGATTAGTGGTTACCAGAGCCTGGGGGTTACAGATGAGAGGTATGGGGTTATTTGGGGGATAAGGAAAGTAACCTGTAATTGGTTGTGGAGAAGGCTGTGCATATGTTAATATCGGTAGATTGTAGGCTTTAAATGGGTGAATTGTATGGTATGTGAATTATATCAATAAAGTTGTTACACACAAGGGTGACTAGCATTTTTCAGAAGGGAGCATTCCACGGTGGGAGCCCCCAGGGAATCTTGGTGTGGACACAGTCCTGGGGTTGTGGGGAGCAGTCCAGTGGGCAGCACGGGGAGGGGTAAATCCCTGACGGGTTTCTGAGCTGCCTGGCATAGCTGGTGCAGCTCTGGGCTTTGACTCAATCCCTGACCAGTACAATTGATCACGGATAACTTGCTTAACATCTAAGCCTAGGCTTTTGTGTGTGGATTAGATGATGTCTGTCCTGCTGCAGCATGACTGAGTCCTGGAGGATCCTGTAAATTACTGAGTGTTATATGTATATAAGGTTTTAAAAAATTCGTTTTGGGACGCCTGGGTGGCTCAGTCATTAAGTGTCTGCCTTCGGCTCAGGTCATGGTCCCAGGGTCCTGGGATCGAGCCCTGCATCAGGCTCCCTGCTCCGCGGGAAGCCTGCTTCTCCCTCTCCCGATCCCCCTGCTTGTGTTCCCTCTCTCACTGTGTCTCTCTCTGTGAAATGAATAAATAAAATCCTTAAAAATAAATATGTAAATAAATAAATAAAATTAAAAAAAATAAAAAATTCATTTTAATGCCAAGAGGCTGATGAGTCAGCAGAGCCCGTTTTCTGTCCTCCTGTACACTGGCTGAAGATAAGCCAGACCCCAAGTGTTCTGGCTGCAGGGTAAACCAGTCACCCCAGCTGGAAACCCTCACTGGTAGCCGGGCCTGAAAGCCCTCGTCCGGCTTCTGGTGTTCCAGCTGATGTTCCTTTTTGAATGTGTGTCTTTGTCTGTCTTGCTTCCTCTCTTGGTCTTTTTTCCCCCCCACATTCACATAACTTTTTTACAGTGTATTATTAAGAATTACTTTAGATTATAATTATTGTTGTTAATCTCTTATTGTGCCCAGTTTATGGATTAAACTTTATCACAGGTATGTATGTGCAGGAAAAAACATGGTATATATAGAATTGGGTATTATATGGGGTTTCAGACATCTGCTGGGGGTCTGGAGCATGTCTCCGTGGATAGGTGGGGATGCCTGTAACCCTTACAGTGGTACAGTGACCACCACGCATCATCCCAAACCCTTTGCATGTATCAGTTCCCCCGTCCTCACAGCAGTCCACGGAGGCCCTCCTCACCTCCTCATCACCCCTATTTTACAGATGACAGAACTGGATGTACCCCTTCCAGTCAGCAGACTGGGCACGAGTATCTCTCTTGGTCTTTTCTTGGAGATCCGAGAGGCCCCAGCATTAATCGGAGTGGCTGATGCTTCCTCCATGGCTGAGCTTTATAGTAATACTGTCCCTAAGATGCTGTGGGTGGTTTTCTGTTACAGTCCCTTCAACCATTCCCTGGGATTTCTGTGGTGGCCAGCACGTTCTTCCTTGCAATTAGGATTGTGATGAAGCATACACAATATAAGTTTCCCCAATCCACAGTTCTCACGTTATTCGTGCATCAGATTGCACATGTCACTAATAAAGGTGAAGCAGCTTC
Source organism: Callorhinus ursinus (assembly GCF_003265705.2). Lineage (NCBI taxonomy): Eukaryota > Metazoa > Chordata > Mammalia > Carnivora > Otariidae > Callorhinus > Callorhinus ursinus. Next base: position 83,231,647 of record NW_027397067.1, on the reverse strand, counting down.
TGGGCTCTGTTGTTTTCTCTTTAATTGTGGTGTTGGCCATTATATTTTGTATTCACAATTCAGCTGTGCTATCAAGATTGCTGTTTCTTCCAACTCTGGGAAACCCAAGAAGTAGTCTCTGGTTTCTAAAAGCTGGAAGGGAGTAACACTGTGGGTCCCAGGACCTTTATTTGCAGGGACGCTTGGAAACCACAGGTGGCTGTCTAGGAACAGTGTGGGCCTTCCTGCCCATGGCCACTGGGGCCCAGGATGGGCATTGCTGGCAGATAGACCTCTTCTCCATTGGCTTGTCAAGCCTTGACGTCTGGTTTTGTGTCTGCCAGGCCCACCCGCGTTTATCCCGCTCCTGGTCTCTCCTGTCACCTGCTGTGTGCCAGCCACTTGTCTGTCAGGTGCCCCAAGATGGAGACAGACCAGACCCCTGGTAGAGGACACATGGGAGTGGATTGTGATAACCTCATGTCGACAGCAGTGGTGGAGGCAAGTGTGGGGTCTTTGGGAGACCCCTGCGGTGGCTGCTAGCCTAGCCTGGCGTGAACAGTGTTTAGGTAGGCTTTCTGGAAGAAAGCGTGTCTCATCTAGAAAAGAAGGGACTCTGTGACCGCGCCTTCGAGGGTATTAACCGGGCACAGGAACAGTGCCCCTCAGGTGGAAGGGGCAGCACGAGGCAGGAAACATCAGGTGTGTGGAGAGCTTCTAGCAGTGCTCCGTGGCCTGGCAGAGCAGCAGGTCAGCAAGTGAGGGCATGTTTGCAAAGCGGAGAGCTTGGAGTACCTCCTGAAGGGGTATCCCATCTTCTAGAGTCCCACCTGCCATAGTCAGGATGCGGGTAAGTCCAGCAAGGGGTTTTGCAAGAGTCTTTTTTAGCTCTGGCTTGACCCATTCACTTCCTTTCCAGAACACGTCAGAACTTAAAAGCAGGTATTATCTATCTTTGATCCATTCTAGTGTATTTTGCGTGATAAAATCACTTGTGAGAGTTGGACAACGTGCCTATTGGTGACACCGCACAGCCGGCTGAGAAATGCTGTGGGTCAGGGCCTCCATCAGTGCCCCTCTAAGCCTGGAGTGGTGGCCTTTATGGAGGACAAGACACATGACATGGGCTTCATTTCTTATTAACTATGAAGTCCCTAAAGAATGCCAGCATTAAGAATTGACAAACCAGGGGCGCCCGGTGAGCTCTGTCGGTGGGGCATGTGACTCTTGATCTCGGGGTTGTGAGGTCGAGCCCCACATTGGATGTAGAAATTACTTAAAAATGAAATCTTGAAAAAATTTTTTTACAAACTGGAATTGGCACGCATTCAGTATGTAGAGGACCCCAGTGGGTATTTGGAGAAGCTTGGCTGCGCCAGCGCTCCACAGCACTCCACACTTCCTCTTGAGCATGAGGTGGGTGGTCACGGTCTCTGCTGCAGCAGGAAGGGGCACTACTGGCAGCATGGTTGGAATTGGGAGGTCGTGCCTCTCCCTCATCCGTTCCATCGGCTGGTAATGCCAGGGTGAGGCCCCTACCTCCTAAGGCTCAGAGTCCAGTGTAGGGGACAGGCAGGCCTTTGACAACTGTGGGGTGTCCCCTGAAGGATGGGGGTGGGACTCTGAGAGCAAACCTAGGGCACCCTGTTCAGATGAGGAGTCGGGGAAAACGCCTCTGGGAGTGAAATCGGGTTTGAGGCCACAGCATGGATGGAGAGTGGGGAGGAGGGTCAGCTCATGTGGCACCCTTGGGGCAGCAGGGCCCCATGGACTGGGAGCCTGGAGTAGGTTAGGGGATGGGGCAAGGCAGGCAGCCAACCAGACCCCACCAACTAAAGGGGATGTCGAAAGACTGACCTGAACGGCTAGTCTTTTCGAAGCATCACCCTGGTTGTCATACCGGGAGTGAATTGGAGGAGACAAAAATACAGAAACAGGTTCAGGTGAGTGGATGTGGGGCAGAGGCTGGGAGGGCAGCAGAGGTGTGGGGTTGATTGGGCTTTGATGGGTTAGGTGTGGAGGGTGATAGGAGGGATTGACACGGGCCGCTGGTCTCTGCTGCCGCTGTTCTCCTTCTAGGTGTGTTGTAGCACACAGCAGAATTTCACTCCTTTTTACGGCTGGATAATACTCCATTCTGTGACTCTACCACATTTTGTTTTTCCGTTCACCTGTTATGGACATTTGAGTTGTTTCCACTTTTCGGCTAGTGTGAATAATGCTGCAGTTTGTACGTGTTTGTGAACAAATGTCTGTACATATTCGAGAACCAGTGTTGGGACGTACGTTTTCATTTCTTTGGGGTATTCACCTAGGGGTGAAATTGCATCTTACAGTAGCTCTAGGTTTATTTTTGAAGTGCCAAAGTGGATGTACTAGTTTACATTCCTGCCACCAGCGTATAAAGGTTCCGGTTTTTCCACATCCTCTCCAACACTCGTTCTTGTATGTCTTTTCTTTTAATTTCTATTTATTTTTTTAAAAGATTTTATTTGACAGAGAGAGGGAGAGAGAAAGAAAGTGCACAAGCAGGTGGAGCGGCAGGCAGAGAGAGAGGGGGAAGCAGGCTCCCCGCCGAGCCGGGAGCCTGATGCGGGGCTCGATCCCCGGACCCTGGGGCCATGACCTGAGGGGACATCAAGAGTCAGAGGCTTACCACTTAACCCTCTGGCCAACCAGCCGCCCCGTGTGTCTTTTTTTATTATAGCCAACCTAGTGGGTGTGAAGTAGTATCTCATTGTGGTTTTGATTTGCATTTCTTTGATAGCTAATGATGTTGAGTGTCTTTTCATGTGCTTATTGGCAATTTATATGTCAGCTTTGGAGAAATGTCTATTCAGATTCTTTGCTAATTTTTTTAAAAAGATTTTATTTATTTGAGAGAGAGTGTGTGCATGCACAAGCAGGGAGAGGGGCAGAGGGACAAGCCCCACCAAAAGTCTGCCAACAGGCTCGATCCCAGGACCCTGAGATCATGACCTGAGCCGAAGTCAGATTCGTAACCAACTCAGCCACCCAGGTGCCCCCTTTTGCTTGTTTTTTATTTTTTTTTTAAAATTGGGTTATTTATCTTTTTGTTACTGTGCTATAAGTGTTCTTTATACATTCTGGATACAAGTCCCTGATCAGATCCATGATTTGCAGTGGGTTGTCTTTTCACTTTCTTGATGGTATTGTTAGCAGTGCAAAAGTTTTAAATTTTGATGAATTCCAATTTACTTTTTCTTTTGTTGCTTGTATTTTGGTGTTGTAGCTAAAAAACCAATACCTAATCCAAAGTCATGCAGATTTACCCCTGTGTTGTGTTCTAGGAATTTTATAGTTAATTTTTGTGTAAGGTATGAAGTAAGGGTCCAGCTTCGTTCTTCGCTGTGGATATCCAGTTATCCCAGCGCCATTTGTTGAAAAGACAGTTCATTCTTTCCCTATTGAATCAGCTTGGCACCCTTGTCAGAGATCACTTGTCTGTAAATTTGAGGGTTTATTTCTTGACTCTTAACTCTGTTCCGTTGTCTGTCTGTCTGTACTTAGACCAGTACCATCCTGTCTTGATTACTGTAGTTTTGTAGTAAGTATTGAAGTCAGAAAGTGTGAGTCTTCCACTTGATCTTCCTTTTCAAGATTGTTTTGGTTTTTTTTCTGGGTCCCTTGAACTTCCATATGAATTTCATGTTCAACCTGTCAGTTTCTGCAAAAAAGAAAGCTCGATTTTGATAAGGATCTGTTGAGTCTGTAGATCAGTTCGGAGTGTTTGCCATTTTAACAATGTTAAGAGGAACATTACATGAACATGGGATATCTTACCCTTAGGTCTTTAATTTCTTTCAGCAATATTGTGTAGTTTTCAGTGTATAAGTCTTGCATTTCTTTTGTTAAATTTATTACTAAATACTTTGTTCTTTTAAAAGTTATTATAAATGGAATTGCTTTGTTAATTGTATTTTCAGGTTTTTCATTGCTAATGAGTCTTTCAAATTTTTTTTTTCTATTTGAACAAATGTTCAAAACTTAAAAGGTATTAGAGAGTGCAGAGTGAAAAGGCTCTCCCACCCTCACTCTTCCGCTACCCAGGTTCCCTTCCTGAAGGCAGCTGCTACCTCGCAGTCTTGATTGCCCCTCCAGCAGGGGCAGTCAGTGCGTGGGTAAGTGATGCATGTACATGCTCTCCTTTGCCCTGCTGGGTTGGTAGTTCTAAGTAAGCGATAAAAATTATATACTCAAAAAATTTTAGTGCATTTATTTTACAAAAGTCTTTCTGAAAACAATGGTGAGTGAACAAATTCCATCCTCTAGTTTGTCGCTTTTCAGGGGACTGACAATTCACTAGCTTTTTTGAGTTCTGGGAATAGGCTAAAAAAAAAATTCAAAAAGGCTACAAATGTGATTTCTTCTGATGCACCTAGCTGGCGTTTTCAGCTTGCTCAGTGGTTTGAACATTGCCCACGTAAGAAGCTGTTACTGACAAGTCTAGGAAAAATATTTTTTAAAAGATTTATTTATTTAATATATATATATAGAGAGAGAGGGAGAGAAGCAGACTTGTCACTGAGTGGGGAGTCTGGGGAGCCCGATGCAGGCCTGATCCCATGACCCTGAGATTGTGACCTGAGCCAAAACCAAGAGTTGGATGCTCAACTGACCGAGCCACACAGGCGCCCCTAGGAAAAATATATATATGTATTTTTTAAAGATTTTATTTATTTATTTGATAGAGAGATAGAGCACAAGTAGGCAGAGTGGCAGGCAGAGGCAGAAGGAGAAGCAGACTCCCCACTCAGCGGGGAGCCTGACGTGGGACCTGATCCTAGGACCTGGGATCGTGACCTGAGCCAAAGGCAGACGCTTAACCAGCTGAGCCACCCAGGCGCCTGGAAAAATATTTTTTAAGCTATGTGTTACCTGTTATCACTGTTGTAATTTGATGCTTAAGTTCTAGCTACTGTTTTGAACACATGGTGTGCTTTATATAATTTACGCATCTGAACCATTCGTGGTGGGTGCTCTTGGTTCCACTTAACAGACAAGGAAACGGAAGCCAGCAGGTTACATAGGTGGTAGGCAGAGCCGGTGTGCAAGTCCAGGTGTCTTTTTTTTTTTTTTAAGATTTTATTTATTTGACAGAGAGAGACACAGCGAGAGAGGGAACACAAGCAGGGGGAGTGGGAGAGGGAGAAGCAGGCTTCCCGCCGAGCGGGGAACCCGACACGGGGCTCGATCCCAGGACCCTAGGATCACGACCTGAGCCCAAGGCAGGCAGACGCTTAACGACTGAGCCACCCAGGCGCCCCCAAGTCCAGGTGTCTTGACTCCAGAATTTTCCTTCTTAGCCATAAAGGTATACTTCCATTCATGTTGTGTGGCTTCCCTGATCTCAGGGTGTGAACACGGTACTTACTGAACTCACTATGTCTGGATGCTGTTGTAGGTGCTGGGACACTGCAGTGAGGAACATGGGTCAGTCCTTGCCCTCAGGGACACAGTAACAAGCAGCACACGTAAACAAGTGACTCCGTCCTATGTCAGGATGTCAGTGCCACAGAGAAACAAGGGAGGTGGCCAGGGAGACTCACCAGCTGGGGTGCAAGCCTCCATAGGGGTCAGGTGGGCCTCATTTGCAGACGATGCATCTGAGCAGAGTTGGAGCAGGTGACAGAGGTAGATCACATGTGGGGGAAGAAGGGTTCCAGGCTAAGAGCCAGCACAGAGGCCTGAGGGGAGCCGGAGGGAGCTTGCCAAGACGGCCGGCCGGAGTGTGTGGAGGGGAGCAGGGAAGGTGAGCAAAGAGGGAGGAGCCGGGGGGAGTTTGGAGCAGTTGAGCACAGGCTGTTGGGCACCAGGCAGGGGTGAGGAGACGGTAGGAGCACTCGATCACAACAAGCCAGGCATGAGGCGGCAACAGTGGTGGTGATAGGGTCTTGGACTCTGTCGCAGTATATGTGTATTTGGGAGATATATTTTTGTAATTAATCATTTTTGTCTTCTTTATCGTAGCATTGTTTCCCTCCAGCCTGTTTTCTTTCCAAAATGAATCCTTCAGTAGTTTTTATACTGAAGGGCTTTGTGTTCCAAAATCTGATATAACCTTGGTATTTCTTTGTAGATTATTGTTTCCAGTTATAACAAATCACCCCACAACTTAAGGGCCTGTAGCAATCGTGTATGATCACCTGGGGCTGGGTCACCTCCAGGCTTCCTTACTTGTACCTGGAACCAGGCCGTAGGAGGGACGGGGCCAGCTCGGAGGAGCAGCTGATGCTGGCCGTCCCCCTGTGGCCTCTGCAGCATCCCGTCTTGAAGCGGGCTGTCTTACTCAGCAGCTAATGCACGTGTCGCAGGGGCGTGTGCTGGGACTGCAGTGCCTTTTGCAGCCCCCCTCATTGGTCACTGTGTCCCTTCTTCCTTGTTGTATCTACTAGGAGGCAGTTGGTAAGGCCGGCTGTGGCCAAGACTGGTGTCCAGGAACCCTCCAGCATGTTTTCAGACTACAAGTCTTGTCTCTCTGCTAGCTTTTAGGGTGTTTAGTCCTTCACAGTAGTGAGGCTAGAGTAGGGTTTATGTTTATTCTCCCTACTTCGCTTTGTACAGTTGCTTCGGCTGTGTCTTCTGGAGTCCCCTTGGCTATATGGCAGCTGGCTGGATGTCCTCTCTGGTGAGTGCCTCCCTCTGTTGCTCATGCACTCTGTCCTCTAGTTCACTTAAGTTCTCGTAGTCTTTGAGGTGTTATTTTTTCCCGCATCCATTGAAGTTCCTAACCTGGCCGAGTTTAAAGTTGTTTCCAGGTTGCTGTTTTGTTTTATGAAGAACACCTCCCTCCACGCTCACATACATCGCTCACAGACAGTTACAGGCTAGTGGGTGGGTGACTGTAGGCTGCTGAGAGCCAACATCCTAGGTCCAGTGGGAACAGCGAGCACGGAGCTCATGTGCACGGTGGCACTGGGGGAGAGGCATCCCTGGGGGTCTAGCAGTGAAAATGAGGACAGGTGATAGTGCTTGGCACACTGCCACTCTCAGCATGGTGACTATGAAATTTAACATATGGGCAGACTGCTTCCCTCCCCTACCCATACGGATGCATAATTTTCACATTTTAAGAAGGATCAGCACAAATGCTTCCAGACTCTGCTCTATCAAGAGGGAGACAGATGAACACTGCCATCCTGGCCAGGGGTGCTAGGATGCTTTGGGCATGCCTGGTCCTGGCGATGTGCGTCTGCAGCGGCTGTGACTCATAGGAAGCCAGGGCGTGTATTTCCAGGGAAGGCTTTTTGAAGATGTGACGCCGTGCCCCGATCATGGGACAGTGTTCTGGGTAGGAAGGACAGCACGTGCAAAGGCCCTGAGGGCTACTGTGATGGGTACTCAAGCGGAGCAGAACTGTTCTTGCAGTGCAGACGTAGACACCAAGTCAGAGCAGTGAAGAGTATGCCTGCCGAAGCAAGTTTCCAGCCCAGTTCTCTGACCTCAGGACTGGCCTGGAACTGATGTTTCTCATGCCTAGACAGAGCTGGTGTCCCCAGGCTTCCAGGGTGGATGCCCACCGTGTGTACTCCATCTTGCTGGTTCCTGTCCTGGCACAGGTGTTTACAGTGTGAGGCTGACACAGGCTGCGGCTGAGCAGAGTGACATCCTGCTCCCAGTCGCAGAGCTGGACCAGCTGGATGTTGCCTTTGCTTCCTTATCGGTGAAGTGGGGTTACCATTGGCTCTTCATGGAAGAGGCTCAGAGGACATGCTGTACCCAGGGCCTGTTCTGGGTCCCTGGGCAAGGTGTGGCAGCTATGACAAGGGACCCATGAGGGACAGTCTGATGACACAGAGTTGAGTTGTGAGGAGGGTCTAGATTAGCTCCACTGTGGCCTGAGAGCAGAGAGGGCAGGTGTAGGATGGCGCTGCTGGTGGAGAGCTGAGCATGCAGGTGGCGCCCAGAGAAAAGCCAGGTGTGAAGTCATAGATGGGGCAGGCTTGGTCGAGTCGACGCATCCTTGTGGCGCTTGCAGAGAGAGAAGGCCTCACATGCCAGCAGAGAGTGGTATGGGGTCCTGAAGTGTGTGGTGAAAGCAGGGAGGGAAGCTGCCGAGAGCCAGCGTTCGTCTGTAAGGTATTTAACAGCTTTATCGAGGTATAATTTACATACCACAAAATTCGCCTATTTAAAGTACGCAATTCAGTGGTTTTAGTACATTTACAGGGTTGTGCAGCCCAGCACCATATCCAGTTTTAGAGCATCTGCGTGACCCCAGAATGATCCTGCGATTCTTGTCCCTGCTGCCAGCCAGCTAGGAGCTCACCTGCTCTCTGTCTGCGGACTTCTTTGTTCTGGACATTTTGTAGAAGTGCAGTCACACCACGTGGGACTTTTTTTTGCTAAAGGGTTACTTTATTGCTCGAGCTACTGTTGTAATGGTATCCACATTTTGGTTGTCCGTTCTCTGTGGGGGCGGACGACTGGGTTTTTCAGTCTTTGGCTCTTAGGAGTAGTGTTCCTATGAGTGCTCACACACCAGTCTTTGTATGAACGCCTGTTTTCATTTGTCTTCGGTACAGTCCTGGGGGTGCAGTTGCTGGGTTGTGTGGTGAATTTATGTTTTAACTTTTTAAGAAACTGCCAAATTGTTTTCCAAAGAGGCTGCATCATCTTACATGCCCACAGCTGTAAATGGGAGCTCCCATTTCTCCACATCCCCCAACTCTGGTTATTGTCCACCTTCTTGGTAATAGCCGTCCTAGTGCGTATGAAGTCACATCACACTGTGGTTTTGATTTGCATTTTTCTGATGACCAGTGATGATGAGCATCTTTATTTGCTTTCTGGCCATTTGCACATCTTCTTTGAGAGATGTCTATTCAGATTCTTTGCTTGGTTTTTAATCGGGTTGTTCTTCCTCTCCTTCTCCTTTTTCTTCTTGTTATTGAGTTTTTTAATACATTGTGGATACAAGTTCTTCATCAGATATATGATTTGTAGGTACTTTTTTCTGTCTGTGGCTTGTTTTTTCACTGTCTTAATGATGTTAGCTGAAGCACAGTTTTGAATTTTTTTTTAGGGAGAGAGCACGAGCTGGGCGGGGGTGGGGGCAAGAGGCGGAGGGAGAAGCAGACTCCCTGCGGAGCAGGGAGCTGGACACAGGGCTCCATCCCAGGACCCCAAGATCATGCCCTGAGCCGGAGGCAGACGCCCAACCTACTGAGCCACCAGGCATCCCCACAGTTTTGAATTTTGGTAAAGTCCATTTTGTCAGTTTTCTCTTCTGTCATAAGTGCGTAGAGCATCACATCTAAGAGGTCTTGGTCTTTCAGCAATATTAGTGCCAGTGGCTTGGAAGTTGTTGGGCCTGCAGAGTGGTGGTGACACAGGTGAGGGTTTTGGGATCGTGGAAAGTGGGGACCAGGGTCGTGGCACATGTGGGAAGTGCATTGGCCAGAACAAAGGGGCAGGCTCTCCAAGTCGTGGTTTTTAATATGGGGATATTAGGGCGTGACTGAAATCTGAAGGGGAGGGGTAGTGGAGGGAGAGGGATAGCACGCAGGAGAGATAAGGGATGACAACAGCAGAGCTTGCAAAGGAGGGGGGTGCTCCCTAGGTCTGTTGCTGCTGTAACAAGTTAGCACAGACTTGGCAGCTGGAGACAGCACTGAGCTGCCATTTCAGGTCTGTAGCCTGGGTGGTGCTGAGGGAGTTCAGTCCCCGAGGGGGTGGGTGTGTGGGTGAACGTGCTGAGGGACCCAGTGTTGATATTGTGACTTATAATCAATAAAAGTTGGTCTCCATAGGGTTCTGACTCACAGTTCCCAAAACCCTTGGAATCACCTAAGCCATAAGAGTAGTGGGAGAGTCTTTTGTTACATGTTTGGTCTTTTTCCTCCATTCTTGAAATTGCCTCAGAGCCATCAAGGTGAAGTGGGTGTCTTGCATTAAGAAGGTGACTTTTGGAAGCCCCTAAAGATGAAGGCTGGTGGCCAGGGAACCAACCATGGGATCAGAGGGTTGGAACTTTCATTCCTAGCCCCTGACCAGGGGAGGGGAGAGGGGGCTGGAGATGGAGTCCAGTCACCAATGGCCAGTGACTTCATCAGTCATGCCTGCTAATGATGCCTTATTAAAAACACAAAAGGACAGGCTTTGGAGAGCTTCTGAGTTGGTGAACCCGGATGCATCTGTGTGCTGGGAGGGTGGCACACCCCATACTCCATGGGGACAGAAGCTTCTTTGTTTGGGACCTTGCCCTGTTTATCTCTTCATCTGACTGTTGATTCATATCCTTTGTAATAAACTGGTAATCTAGCGAGTAAACTGGTTTCCTGTGTTCTGTGAGTCCCTCTAGCAAATTTGTGGAACCTGAGGAAGGGGTCATGGGAACCTCTAATTTATAACCACTTGGTCAGAAGCCCCAGTGACAACCTGGACTTGGCAGCTGGCATCTGAAGTGGGGGCAGTTTCGTGGGACTGAGCCCTTAACCTGTGGGATCTGATGCCCACTGCAGGTTGATGGAATCAGAGTTGAGTCAAATTTGTGGGGCATTGGTCTGCAAGAATTGGAGAGCTGCTTGGTGGTGTGGAAGACATACTGGAGAGGGCAAGGGCATTGGGCGGCTGCAGGTGTCATGGTGGCACGTGGGAGGCTGTGCTCCTCCAGGTCGCAGACTGCAGCTGTGGCTGATGGCGTCCCCAGGCCTCTGCTCTCCTGCCACAGGCACCTCCTGGGCACAGCCAGCCCCCTGCCTCTGGGGACACTGTCGGGTCCTCATAGAGTCAGCCTCCGTCTGTGGCGGGAGCTTGGTTCCTGGGTTCACTTCCTAAATAAACCCTCCGAAACCTGCTTTCGGAGGAACAAACAAAGGCCCTGTTTAGGGGAAGGTGAGTGGTGTGGGGTTGGGCAGCAGTGAGGTCAGGCATGTGCGCATGTGCGAGTGGCGGAGGTCAGCTACAGGGAAAGGGACCGAATGGGTGTCTGTACAGGCCTTTGTTCCTGTGAGTGCCAGCTGAGTGTGGAGGCCACATGGTGTTTCCTCCCAGAAGGTGCCTTTAATGTGTTCATTGGCATCACCTCTCGTTTCTGCTGCCTGCAGGGCCTGGGGACCAGTGCTTACCGCTTGGGGAACCCCATGCCACAGGCTGGTCCCTGCAATCCTGTGGCTAGGAACCTCTCAGATACCACCTTCCAGATTATTTCTGTGAGAGCTGTGCCCAAAGAGACCCCAAAGATAAATGACCCCTACATAGAGGTCTCTTGAGGTGCCCACGCACATGGGGAGCTAGCTTCTGAGCTAGAAGGGCATCTTCAAAACCATGCATTTATCTTTTATTTTTTTAATTAATTTTTTTTTTTAAGATTTTATTTCTTTCTTTGACAGAGACACAGCAAGAACAGGAACACAAGCAGAGGGAATGGGAGAGGGAGAAGCAGGCTTCTCGCTGAGCCGGGAGCCCGATGTGGGGCTCGATCCCAGGACCCTGGGACCATGACCTGAGCCGAAGGCAGACGCTTAATGACTGAGCCACCCAGGCGCCCCTATTTTTTTTAAGTTTTTAAAAAGATATTATTTATTTATTTGAGAGAGAGAGCACGCTCGCACGAGCAGAGGAGGGGCAGAGGAAGAAGAAGCAGGCTTCCCACTGAGCAGGGAGCCTGACATGGGGCTCCATCCCAGGACCCTGAGATCATGACCTGAGCCAAAGGCAGACGCCCAACCGAATGAGCCACCCAGGTGCTCCAGCATCTAACTTTTAAAATTAAATATAGGGGGGCGCCTGGGTGGCTCAGTCGTTAAGCGTCTGCCTTTGGCTCAGGTCATGGTCCCAGGGTCCTGGGATCGAGCCCCGCATCGGGCTCCCTGCTCGGCGGGAAGCCTGCTTCTCCCTCTCCCACTCCCCCTGCTTGTGTTCCCTCTCTCGCTGTCTCTGTGTGTCAAATAAATAAATAAAATCTTTAAAAAAATAAAAAATAAAAAAAAATTAAATTAAATATAGGTACACCTCAATTTAGCACACTTCACCTTATTGTACTTTGCAGATACTATGTTTTTTACAGATTGAAAATTTGTAGCAACCCTGCATCAAGCAAGGCTATTGTCATTTTTCCAACAGCATTTGCTCATTTCATGTTTGTGGGTCACATATTGGTAATTCTTGCAATATTGGAAACAGTGAAATAAAAAGGGCTAAATTTTTAACAGTATTTTGTGGGATGTTTATCTGCCTCAGTGGGTACTTATCAAGAAAACAGTGTTCTTTCCTGCAATACTTAAACACTGTTTGTTGTTACTAGATCTGTATTGAAATGTTGCTTTGTCATTTTACCATGAAAACTGCCTTCTTTCAGTCACCCTCTGTATGACACTGAGCAGGGCCCCGGGCAGAAAAACAAGCAAGTGGTGGCTTGTTTGACCTTGTCTGAGTTTAGCAAATCCTTGGTGTCAGGGAACCTCTAATAGGGCATGGATTTCTTGAATCTTCTTTTAGCAGAGATGGTTTATCAGTATTTTCACATAACACTTACGATATATTCTACAAAGAGCAAGTAGTCAGGTATTTTTCACTTAACACTGGTAACCCATCTTGAAAATCACAGATTCCACATGAAAACGCTGGCATTATTTTTCATCATATTTAATGGGAGAAAGTAGTTCATTATATCAATCAACCAGTTTCCTAAAACATAGTTAAAACTCTGGTAAAACAGCTCTTTGGGGTTGGCCGCGGAAACAAGATGACGAAGGGGACGTCATCGTTTGGAAAGCGTCGCAATAAGACGCACACGTTGTGCCGCCGCTGTGGCTCGAAGGCCTACCACCTTCAGAAGTCCACCTGTGGCGAATGCGGCTATCCTGCCAAGCGCAAGAGAAAGTATAACTGGAGTGCCAAGGCTAAAAGACGAAACACCACTGGGACCGGTCGAATGAGGCACCTAAAAATTGTATACCGCAGATTCAGGCATGGATTCCGTGAAGGAACAACACCTAAGCCCAAGAGGGCAGCTGTTGCAGCATCCAGTTCATCTTAAGGATTTCAACGATTAGTCACACAATAAACGTTCTGGTTTAAAAAAAAAAAAAAAAAAAAAAAAAACCTCTGGTAAAACACCCTTACGCAAGAAGTAGGCCGTCCTGTTAGGCTGTGAACCTTGGGTCCCTGATCTCCAGACGACTGGTAGGTATGCAGTGTTGCTACTGCCTTCCCTGCGGTGGCGCCCCGGGGGCTCCGTGTCAGCAGAGTCTATGCGGTTGGCACTTGGTGTACTTCTCAGATGTGTATGTGCATTTATGACTTCTAGTTGTACTTGACATGCATCTTGACGTGTTTTCCTGCGTGTTGTTTTGAGGAAAATGTTGATTGGTTTTCTGATATAAATACAAATTTACACCTATAGCCATGAACTGAAATACATATTGAAGGAATAATATGATTGATGAACTTTTAAACTATCAAAAACCAAAAGACATGCTTCCAAGAATTTTAACCGGGAAGATGTCCATGGGGTATGCCTGTGTTTGTAACATGATTAATGTTAATAGATGATGAGGTTAAGAAGTTATTTCCTTTGTATTTGAAATAATACATATGGTGGAAATTTTATTTTATTTTTTTTTTAAAGATTTTATTTATTTATTTGACAGACAGCGAGAGAGGGAACACAAGCAGGGGGAGTGGGAGAGGGAGAAGCAGGCTTCCTGTGGAGCAGGGAGCCCGATGCTCGATTCCAGGACCCTGGGACCATGACCTGAGCCGAAGGCAGACGCCCAACGACTGAGCTACCCAGGCGACCCAGGAAATGAAATTTTGAATTAATTAAAAATTATTTCTAGAGTCCAATTCCAGTATTTTATGCTGAAGGTAGTTGTGTGTGTGTGTGTGTGTGTGTGTGTGTGTGTGTGTTTGAGGGAGAGAGAATGCACACAAACGGGTGGGAGGAGGGGCAGAGGGAGAGAGGATCCCACACAGGCTCCCTACTTAGCACAGAGCCCCAGGAGCCCCCCTCAAGAGAGGATTTTAAAAGCAACCAGAAGTAGGGCACCTGGTGGGCTCAATGAGGGGAGCATGTGACTCTTGATCTCAGGGTTGTGAGTTTGAGCCCCACATTGGGTATAGAGATTACTTAAAAATAAAATAATTCTTTTCCGAGCTACCCAGGGAAGGGTCCATACGGCGTTGTTTTGCGTTCCCGTCGTAACTTAAAGGGAAACATTCACAATGTCCGGAGCCCTTGATGTCCTGCAAATGAAGGAGGAAGATGTCCTCAAATTCCTTGCAGCAGGAACCCATTTAGGTGGCACCAACCTTGACTTTCAAATGGAACAGTACATCTACAAAAGGAAAAGTGATGGTATCTACATCATAAATCTGAAGAGAACCTGGGAGAAGCTTCTGCTGGCAGCTCGTGCCATTGTTGCCATTGAAAACCCAGCTGATGTCAGTGTCATATCGTCCAGGAATACTGGCCAGCGAGCTGTGCTGAAATTTGCTGCTGCTACCGGAGCCACTCCTATTGCCGGCCGCTTCACTCCTGGAACCTTCACTAACCAGGTCCAGGCAGCCTTCCGGGAGCCGAGACTTCTGGTGGTTACTGATCCCAGGGCAGACCACCAGCCTCTTACAGAGGCGTCCTATGTTAACCTGCCTACCATTGCTCTGTGTAACACAGACTCTCCTCTGCGCTATGTGGACATTGCCATCCCTTGCAACAACAAGGGAGCTCACTCAGTGGGTCTGAAGTGGGGGATGCTGGCCAGGGAAGTTCTGCGCATGCGTGGCACCATTTCCCGAGAACACCCATGGGAGGTCATGCCTGATCTCTATTTCTACAGAGATCCTGAAGAGATTGAAAAGGAAGAGCAGGCCGCTGCTGAAAAGGCTGTGACCAAGGAGGAATTTCAGGGTGAATGGACAGCTCCAGCTCCTGAGTTCACTGCTACTCAGCCTGAAGTCGCAGACTGGTCTGAAGGCGTGCGGGTGCCCTCGGTGCCTATTCAGCAGTTCCCTACTGAAGACTGGAGCGCCCAGCCGGCCACTGAAGACTGGTCTGCAGCTCCCACTGCTCAGACCACTGAATGGGTAGGAACAACCACTGAGTGGTCTTAAGCTGGTCTTCCACAAAGGCACACAAAATGGAAATAGAAATGGAAAAGGTTGACGGAAAATAAACAGTTGGTGAAAAAAAAATAAATAAAAAATAAAATAAAATAATTAAAAAAATAAAATAGGGGCGCCCGGATGGTTCAGTCCGTTAAGCGTCTGCCTTCGGCTCAGGTCATGATTCCAGGTCCTGGGATCGAGCCCTGCATTGGGCTCCCTGCTCAGCGGGAAGCCTGCTTCTCCCTCTCCTACTCCCTCTGCTTGTGTTCCCTCTCTTGCTGTGTCCCTCTCTTGTCAAATAAATAGAATCTTAAAAAATTAATAAAATAAAAAAAGAGCACCTGGGTGCACACTCTCTCTCTAAAATAAATAAATAAATCTTTAAGCAAAATTTTTTGCAAAGCAACCAGGAGTAAGAGAGAGGCTATCCAGAGTAATGGCAACAAAACTCTTGGCTGCCCTCTCTGGGCAAGGGAAGCCAGAACAGGCAGTGGAAGGGGTCTGAGACCCTGAGAGAAGTAACCACCAACCTAGACCTGGTGTCCAGCAAGATTATCTTTTAAGAACAAAGATGAAATGAAGACTTTTTCAGATAAGCCAAAATAGTTTACTATCCACAGAACTTAATTAACGATGCTTCTAAAAGATTTGACTGCAAGAAGGAGGAAAATGATTTATTTTTTAAAAGATTTTATTTATTTGGGAGAGAGCACATGAGCAGGGGGAGGGGCAGAAGTGGATGGAGAGAATCCTCCAGGAGACTCTGTGCCCAGTGCAGAGCCTGATGTGGGACTCGATCCCACGACCCTGAGATCATGACCTGAGCCAAAATCAAGAGTCAGACACTCAATGGACTGTGCCACCCAGGCACCCCGGGAAAATGATTTTAAAAGGAATGAGGTGAAAAGTGATAACTGTGTCTCTAAATCTAAGCATTGCATGAAATAATGACCCTTTTTTCAGAAACAGGGAGACCGAGCAACAGCAGCATGTGTTGCAAGGTGAAGTTGGAAATCTCTCAGAGAGTCGAACATAGAGCTGGGAAATAGGAGAGAAGATTTAAAGGACCAGTCTGGGAATTCCAGCACCCGGACAACAGAAGTTTCAGAGACGGGAGAGAGGAACCACCCATGACAGAAAGTTACCAACAAAGTCAGAAGAAAACGCTGCAGAGGCACCAGACATCCAACACAGGGTGTGAGATCAGCCCCATCACCCTGAAATTCTAGAACACTGAGGACAAACAGAAGACTCTCGACGCTTTCAGAGAGAAACAGGTCACTTTAGGAATCAAGAATCAGGATGACTTTGGACTTCTTAGTAGCAATTCTGGAATTTAGAAGTCCAGGAAGTGCTGTTAAAAACCATGATGGAAGATGATTTCCAGTGAGGTGTTTTTTACCCATTGAAACTGTCAAAGGCCTCAGAATTTGCCCTAGTCTCCTTTCTCTGGAAATGACCAAGATTTTCTTTACCAAAACAAGGTAGTACGTAGGGAAAACTCATCCCTGGGGTGTGGACTAGCACTGTGTTGTGTGACAGCTAGGTCCTCTAAACCGTAGGCGGGGGCAGTTTGGTTAAAGATGGTGGTGCAGAGGGCTGACAGGCGTTCTGCACGGTGCATTGTGCGCCGAAGTATGGGTGAGACCTGAGGTGACCTGTGCCTGTTCTTACAGCCTCCTTTTTGCAAATTCTCTGATGTTGTTGCCATGCCTGCCATTTGGGAGCCTCCACATCATCTGCATCATGTGGGGACATGAGGAGCTAGCTGGGTGGGGCTGGGCTGCAGCTCCCTACCCGCTTCACTCAGTCTCCTCTTTCTTCCTAATGTGCCCCCACCCCCCACCCCTGCAGCCGTAATGGTGCATCCTTGCCCAGGTAATCTGGCTGGAGGTCCACCCTGTTTTCTTTGCATTTCCCAACCCTTTCCCATATTATTGCTAATTCTCCACTGAAACCAGCTGGCGCTTTTGCAGTTTGGGGTTGGTGTGGTGGGGGTGGGGAGACAGAAGGAACTTTGGTGAGCAGCCAGATGCTGGGAGAGATGGGAGAAAGGAGTCAGTGGTGGTGCTGTGGGTGCAGAATGAAAAGGGAACGGGGTAAGGACAGTGTCCATGAGGGGGGAGTGAGAGTGGATTTCTGGGAGCGGCTGGGGGCACTTGGATCTCCCTAGAAGGACTGGCCACCTTTTAAACGGAAGGTCGGAAAGCTTAGCTAAGCAGCAGGTAGAACAATTGTAATGTAGTCTGTCAGCCTGTCCTTAGGCTTTGCTGTTCCAGGAGAGGTGAGATCGCCCTGGTTGAGTGTGGCTAGCCTCCTGGATGCAGACTGGGGGGCCTCTGTGGCTCTTGTCTGGCTGCTTCTGTGGTGTGGCTCTTTGTGTGTGCTCTGTGGCGCTCACGGCAGCTCCATGTCTCTTGTCATTTGGGGGAAGTTCTCAGCTGCCATGTTTTCGGGTGTTGCTTCCGTCTTCTTGTGCACCTCCTGTTGGGACTGTGGTGTCTTTCCATGCGTCTCTGTTTCTCTTCAGCTTTCCCTTTCTCTCTGTGCTTCTGTGTGGATCCAGTGTGTGGCCTTTATTCCAGTGGACCAGGGCTGTCTCTGCTGTGTCCATCCACCATTAAACTGGCTAGTGGGGCCAGCCTCCGTTTCTGTATTTTCCAGCTCTCAAATTTGCCTTTGAGCCCTTCCTTTGGATTCCATTTCTTTGGTGAAATTCTAAATCTTGTCATCTATTTTCCTGAATCCATTAGTCAACCACAGTTACCTTAAAGCTCACGGCCTGCCCTGGGAGTCCCAACAGCACAGCAGCATGGCCCGGACAGGCTCCTGGTGCTCGGCTCCTGCTTGCCTCCACCCTCGATGCCCAGGCCCCCTTGAGCAGGCTCCCTTTCCCCGCCATGGTCTCCTTGGCTCTTGGCCCCTTGGCTTCTACCCGCACTGGAGCATTTTCTTGCCTTCAAATAGATTTCTTAACAAAAATTTTAGGGGCACCTGGGTGGCACTGTTGGTTGAGCATCCAACTCTTGGTTTTGGCTCAGGTCATGATCTCAGGGTCGTGAGATTGAGCCCCCTCCCCCCCCCGCCAAGTCGGGCTCCCCGCTCAGCAGGAAGTCTGCTTGGGATTCCCTCTCTCCCTCTTCGGCCCCCCCCAGCCCCCACATGCTCCCTCTCAAATAAATAGATCTTTGAAAAAAAATTTATTTTGCTTTTCTAGTTGTTCTCGGCAAGAGTTTCGGCCACTGAGTGCTCTTCCTTCGTTGGATAGAAGGATACCGGCATCTTAAAAACTGAACGCAGGTGACTCACCTCATTTAAAACCCTCATGATATTGTTTGTTTGGTCTCCTTAGAGTGTTGAGCAAGCTGTCTGGTTCATTATTCTGACAAAAATGGAAGTCTTCACTCTAAAAGCATTTCCAGTAGGTGCTGCAGGTTGGTCTCCTGTGTCGGAGCGAGAGCATGACTCCCTCTCCCACGGTGCTATCACCTGGCACAGCGCTCGGCTCAGTCTGGCCTTTCTGCTTCCAGGAAGTCACTTTCGCTTCTGTTACTGGGACTGGGCAGAAAGGAGCCTCTGATGGTCATGGTTGGTGAAATGTTTCTCGAGTTCATCAGCGGTTTTCTGGAACATCCAGCAAGTCCCTGGAAGGGACTCCCTCCAAGGCAGCAGAAGCCCCAAAGATCCCACTCATGCCAGAGGGTGTGGCCCCCAGACCCTGCCGCGCGCAGGGTCCTGTGCGGACTGCAGCGGGATCTGTTACCAGGGGCGGCCAGCCCCGTGTGCAGCTGCACAGGGCTCAAGTCCTCTTTTCTGCTTGCGTCCTTTCCCTAGTGTTCTTCGCTCCTGCTTTCTGTTGGGTAGATTAGAAGTTTTCTCTGGCGTTCGATTAACATTTTATCGTACACTGACTCTGAATCCTCCTAATAAGGAAGTCCACGGTCACGCAGCACCTCTGGTCTCTGTTTGGGCCTGAGAATGACTCTCATTCACTGAATCAACTGTCCCGGTTTTGACAGGATGTCATTTTGTCACTTTGAAGATGTTTTAGCCAGTGGTCAGTGTCTCCGAGTGCCTTCCTGCCCACCCCACCCCCACCCCGCTCAGGAACATCCTTCAGCAGTTGATGCTTGTGGGGCCTGTGGGTGGGCAGTCTTGCTGTTGTTTCTGTGTCTGAAAAGGACTTGATTTTACTCCCATTTCTGAATTGTGATTTAGCTGACCTGAGAACTTGATGCTGCTCATCGTTCTCTCAGTTCTGTGGGAACCTTCCCGCCACAGACGCAGGCCCATTGTGGCCACTCGCGAAATGCTCTGTTTCACCAAGTGAATTGCCTCTTTGCTGGGCTTTGTTCAGCTGCGTGGGTTTATCTGTTCATGGGAATTGGCAAACTTGGCATTCAGGAATGTCTGCTGGCCTTTCAGCCACAGGGATGGAGAAAGCACTAAGGGAGGTGGCAGGCTTATGTTCTAGAGCACAGACTCACGGAGCGGGACAGGGTCCCCTGTGCAGGCTGCTTGGTTCTGAGTGCTGTCCGGGTGGCCTCGCCAGGGGGACAGGCCAGGCGGAGGCAGGGCAGCGTCCTGGGAGGTGGCCCCTGTCTTTGGCATTTTCTGTCTGGATGAGAACCAGTGAATGGAGGGTGCTGTTTAGTGTCCCCAACCCGAGGGCGCCACTTAGTGGCTGTGGCTGTGGGAAGCCTCAGGATCCCCATCACTTCCATGGCCTCTGTCTTCTGCAGTCACCGTCCTCTCCACAACGTAGGCGTGTCGTTCCTGGAGAGGTTGGGGGCAGGGCCAGGTGCAGGGGTGCCCGAGGGAAGGAGGAGCAACGTGTGGGTTGGGTCCACCTTGCCCCTGGCCCTGCTGTCCCGTGTGTGGGGCCGCCCCATGGACGCCAGGCGGGGGTGCCTGAGCTGGGAGTGAGGAGTGTCGCTGGGCACCAGGAGCAGATTGCAGCTTCCTGGGGCTCATTCTCCAAACAGCCCCCAGCAGGAGCCGGCACAGAGCGTCTTCTGTTCCAGGGCCTGTGTGGGAAGTTGGAATCAAGAACTTCGTCGCCCACTCATGCCCGGAACTTTCCCCGCAGTATGGGGTGGAGAGGAGCGAGCAGCTGCCCTGGGGGGTGGGGGGATGGCTGGAGGCCTGCAGCGCGATTTGGGGCACCCCACAACACGGTGTGCGGGTGCCGGCATCTTGTCCTGTTCTGGGTCTGCCCCTGCCCACCAGCCGTCTAGCTGCCCACCCACAGCTCTAAGCATCTGCGCAGGCTTGTCTGTGGGGCAAGGACTGAGCAGCACCTGACTCCTGAGGTGGAGGGGAGGGCATCCGAGCCCCACGTGGCTAAGGGTCCACAGGGGGCGGATGTGCGTGCCGCTGCCCAGAACTCAGCCAAGGACACCTGCTGTCCCATCACCGTGGGTCTTTTGCACATACTCCCCGTCCCCGCCATGCTGGTGCTCTTCCAGAGGTGAGGCTGCAAGGCCCCGAGTAGGAGGAGGACTCAGTCGTCCAGGCTGCGGGGGGCAGCTGGCAACACAGGCCTCGCTGGCACCGTCAGTGAGCACCAGGCACCATTTCTCTGCATGGAGAGCATGTCACCCAGACTGCGACGGCCCCGTCTGGCTCCCGGGACGGGCTGAGCAGGGGCAGCCGTCTGCAGAGGGGAGAGAGCTGGCTTTCCATCTGTACTTTTACCATCTGTACTGCCCAGGGGCCTTGTTGAGAGGTGCGCCTGCTCTGACGTTCTCAAGGTCATGGACCTGCTGCAGGTGGGGGGTGCCTCAGGGCAGCACGCGGGGAGCTCACACGTAGGACTAGGGCAGCACCCTGACCCAGGGCTGGGAGTCCCCTTTTCCAGCTGCCCCTACGTACTCCTGAATGCACATGAGTAAGTTGTGAAGTGAGCTCTCTCCTAAGGCCCTACAGAGTCTCCAAGCGGAGGAGGGGGGCAGGGCTGGTGGGGTTGGGCCCTGGCTGCCCCCCGGTGCACAGGCCAAATGTCGCCCCAGGAAGCAGCAGGGGTCTGCAACTGCACAGGTGTCAGGACTTTCTGAGGAATGCTGCTGTGACCACTAATAGAAACAAAAGCATTCTGTTCTGTTGGAAATACTATTTTAAAAATAAGTGCAGATGACAAAAGCATAAAACTAGAGAAATGGAACACACAAAAGCAGGTGGAGAAACTGCCTGCGTGAGAAGACATTTTCTTATGGCGCCGCTGCGAGGTGAGGCCCCCTTCGGGTCTGGGACCCGGCGCAGCGATGTCCATGCACGCAGAAGGCCAGGTGGCTGGCTGCCCTTCTCTGTTTGCAGTTGTCCTACAGTATTTGTAGGGTTTTATTTCCCGCATGGCTCCTCCGTTTTCTCGGGGTCTGTGGTCTGAGGCGAGCCTGGCCTCCCAAGGTCGGCCCTGCTGGCTGGTGTGCGTCCAGTAGGCGCTATGCCCAGCAAGGAGCCCAACGCGGGGCCTGAACTCACGGCCCTGAGACCGAGACCTGAGCTGAGACCAGGAGTCAGATGCGTACCCCACTGAGCCACCCAGGCACCCCTTAGTTTAGTGTATTTTTAAACAATTGAGATTTAAGTAATAAGAAAAACATCTTCTACATCCTCCATCCTGGTGCTGTCCCCGAGCTGCCAGGAGGGCAGTGAGGCTGTTGGGTGGAGTCTCCCACCACCTGGTGGCCGGTGGCCGCCCCAGATCGTGGACTCTGGAGTGATGACCGTGGGACCCAGAGCTACCACCCCATTTGTCACAAAGCCCTCTCACATCTGCCCTCATTCCTCTCAGAGCCCAGTGGGGTCATCTGTGCGCATGGAGGGCTTGAGGAGCAAGCAGGACCCGGGCGTCAGGCTGTGGTCACAGACCAGCTTCTCTGCTCTGACCACTGGCACGTGTATGCGTGATACGCATTTTGTTCTCTCTAAACGGTCCTCCAGGGGCCCCAGTGCAGTTTTGTTGGTGAGACAAGCCCAGGATGGCAAGGACTGCAGGGGCAGGAGTGTCCATGTGTCCTGCCTGCCAGTCACGTGGCCTCCCACGGCCAGGAGCCAAGTGCTGTCCCCTGGGAGGCAGCTTTCCAAGTACTTAGCAGCACCCTCAGAGACCCATTCTGTGTTGCAGCCAAGTGGCTCCAAACAAGTGTCCTTTCTGTGTGGGCTGCAGTCCGACATCCTTTCCCAGAAAAGCTGGAAGAGCTGGTCCTGACCCACCAGTTGATGCCATGACTGGCAGGTCGGGTCACGGTTTCTTAGCAGTGACGGTGCGGCCCCTCCGTTGGTGGGGGTTGATGAGAAGAGCTGTGCAGGAGGCGCGAGCGGGAAATGCCGGCCTGTGCTGGTCACTGTGTGGAGAATGGGTTGTGCCTCCAGCCTGGAGCCAAGCTCTCAGAACATGAACTGAGACGCGCTCATTGTTCAGAATTTGGAAAACTTCTTAAAAACAGCATTGAGAAGGGAACTCGGGCCTTCTGAAGACAATGGCTGACTGAAGACTTGTTTATCCTACTTCCCTCCCTGAAACCCTCTGAAATGAACAAAAAGAATGAAAGATAGAGAACCAGATCTAATCTACAATGAATCCAAGCAAGAGCCATAGCCGGAGGAGGATGTTGCCAGACGGGCAAGAGGAGCGAAAGCCAAAGCTCTCATCAGCTCACAGCTCGTCCTTCACAAAGAGGATTTGAGGGACACCATTGCCGGCATTGACCTGACAGAACAGGGGCCATGGTTTGGTGGGCCGTGGGGGGAACCCCATGTGGAAGCACATGCCGAGGGAGGTGAGCTGGCGCAGACACAGGTGTTCGGCTGGCATTTTCTGCAAGATCCAGAGTCTTCAGGGGTGAAGTGGGGAAGAAGAGGGCACATTGCAACTCACCGTGGGGCTGCTGACCACTCGTGGCTCCTTGGGTCTTGTTTCCCACCGACTGTGGACCAAGGACAGACCTCGGCTCCCCTGGACCTTGGCTGCCAGTGAAGTAGCCCCACAGGCACACGCTATTGCCCTGAGCCCTGAAGGAGTGCAGGCAGGCCTTCCGTGTGCTTATGCAGCCCACCCACAGCACCAGGCACAATGGAGGCCCCACTGGCCACTCAGAAACCTTCAGGAGACTCTCCTTTTAGACCACAGGGAAGAAACTTCTGGTAGGGGCTGCTGCTGTGTGGTACGTGACCAAAAGGGTGGCCAGCCTGAGCAGAGCGCTGAGAGGAGGTGGCCCCAAGGCCGTCTTGGGAACCCTGCATTTGTAGGGTCTCAACACAGACAGCCCTAGTAGGCAAGGGTGCAGATCTCTCTGCTTTCAGTTTGAGTTGGATTTCTGTCACTTGCAAACAAAAAATGTCCTAATACCAGAAACTCATTTCCAGGGCAGAGCCTGTAAAAAAAAATTGGAAATAGAGCATTCTGGAATGACACACCTGGCTTGAGGCTCTTCCTTTCCTTGTTTAAAGATGAGCAATAATCAGGAAACAACACGGACCTTTATGTAGAGACTAAGGAAAGGAAGAAAGGAAGGAACGAGCACAGTTAAATTGTGGGTGAAGAAAACAAAGATTAGCAGATAGAAAGTTTAGACAATATTTTCTGTATACTAAAAAATTGAAAGCTTAAGATACATAAAAAGAAAAGAGCTCAAAGACAAGACAAGATAGCAGGACGGGAAGTGGGCTGGCAGACCTGAGCAAGGAAATTAAAGACAACCCATCACCAACACGACGGCCCCATTAGCAACAACAGCAGATGATGGGTTGGACTCTGCTAAAGAAGAATTCGTCCTCCAGAGGACAGGCTGCGTGGAAAGATTGGGCTGCACAGAGAGAACTAAACAGAAAAGTGGTCAGAGAGAAGGTGCCTGTGCCAGAAGGCCGCGGGGAGGCTCCGTGTGGGGAGTCCCAAGGAGAGATGGCATCCAGGGTACACAGGACAAGCGAGGCAAGGCCTCCTGGGAGGAAGGGAAGGCCGGCTTTGTACCTGGAGAGGGCACATCACATTTCTGGACAAAGTGGATGTGAAATGACCAGCGGCAGAAGAGGACCTGGTGAATGAACGGAGTCCATTGTCCCGCCTGCCTCGTCCTCTGCTCTGGAAGGCAGTGCAGCAAAGGCAGCAAGGTGAGGGGTGAAGAAATGCTCTCCGAGACTTTGTTCTGAGCCAGCTTGGCTTCAGGATGGATGCCCACCTGGCGGAGGTGTGTCTGCCTTCCAGCTTTGGCAGGCAGTCCTGTACCTGGAGGCAGAGTATCTACCCAGACTTCTTTTGCAGGGGAGATTTGTCCATTTTCCCCACTTATTTGGTCATTTATTTATATCAGTCTGGACTTAATGGATATTTATTTTATACTTTGGGTTATCATCTAATAGGAATGCCCCCCCCCCACATTGCTCCAGCTTTGGTCATTGAGAGCTCTGTCAGCCCTTTGACAGACTCCATCATTGTGGGCTTTTTGTTTTAGCTCTTTGTTCTTTATGCCTCAGTGGGATACTACAGACTCATCTTGTCCTTTTCCTGCCCCAGTGATTTCAGCCATTCTCCAAGGGTTCCTGGATCCTTTTATTGGAGAATGCTGTTAGAGCCAAGAGCTGGGCACTGGGTATGATCCTTGCTCTGGGCTGTTGTTGCTTCTGGGTCCTCTCAGCTGACAGAGCCAGGAAATCTGTGTGTGTGCGCACACTGACTTGTGTGTGCACGCTGACCTGAGTACGCATGTGTGTACACAACACACATCTCACCAGGCATCGCTGTCTGTGCGTATATACTGACCAGTGATCATGTGAGTGCACACACACACAGCTCTCTCCACACATAGCCGGTGTGCATACTGACCTGATGCACACGCACACAGCAGAGATCTCTCCAGGTATAGCTGTCTGTGTGTGCACACTGACCTGTCTGTGGTTACACCCCCCACACACACATGCACAGATCTCTCCTAGTGTAGCTATCTGTATGTGTTTTACACTGAACATGAGTTCTGCCTCTTGTCTCCCCTAATTCATCACCACATGGGTCATCCCAACCTCCTCTTCATGCTTTTGCTGAAATATTCAGTTCCCATGTACACATGTAGTGGTATCAACATTGGAGACCCATACTCCTGGGAAGTGACTTTACCAACTAGAGATAATGCCTATATGCAGTTCCTTTTCTATGAATCTTATATCCTAGCTTTTATTTCTAAAGTTACTCAGGTCAGGGGTGCCTGGGTGGCTTAGTCAGTTGAGCATCCGACTCCTGTTTTCAGCTCATGTCATGATCTCAGGGTCGTGGGATCAGCCTCCACGACAGGCTCCACACTCAGTGGGGAGTCTGCTTGAAGATTCTCTCCCTCTGCCCCTCCCCCCACTTATGTGTGCTCTCTCTCAAATAAATAAATCTTAAAAAAAAAATAAAGTTATTCAGGTCAGCATCTTTCCCTCCACTCCCTCCTTTGCAATACAGGTAGATTGTTTTGTCCTATGCTGCAGTGCGTCTTGAGAACCCTTGACCTGCTAAATTATTTTCTTTTAAACATGCATACATTAAAGTTCACTCTTTTTGCTGTAAATTTCCATGGCTTTGACAAATGCATAGTATCAGATATCCATAATGGCAGTACCATACTGAATAGTTTCACCACCCTAAAAAAATCCCCTGTGGCCACCCATTCAACTTTCCTCCCTCCCTGAATCACTGGTAGCCACAGTCTTTGTACCATTATTATAGTTTTGTGTTTCCAGGACTATCATATATATTTGGAATCCTGCATTGCATAGTCTAGAACAAACATTTTAAGTCCTTAGTTATACAGTATGCCAAGATAAATTCCAAGTGATTAAGGAGTGTGTTTATTCAGTAAATGTTTGATTACTCTGTGTCAAGGATGCAGTGGTTAACAAAACAAATACCTCTGCCCTCATGTTGCTTACCCTCTAGTGAGAGAGGGAAATTAAATATAACAGTTGTAATGCTTTATTTGTGTAATCATGCAATAAGCAAAAGTATTTGGACTTCCTCCTGTTCACAAGATGGAGTAACAGTGATCATATTTACCCTCTCATAAGGAACTAATAAAAAGCTGGACAATAATAATGAAACCCTGGTTTTCTAAATTTGGGGTATGAGATGACAAAGTACACTGATTCCTGTTAGATGAGAGTTAAACAGGGTGAGTCCATGATGTCCCAGCTCCCTGCATGTGGGGAGTTTCCAGGTTGTGTTGCAGGGATGCAGGGTCTGGCAGAGCCCCTGAGTTTAGGAGATGGAGCTTAGAGTCTGGGTTGGCCAGGGTGATGGGGTTTGCAGGGGAGAGCAGCAGAATAGAATGCTGCAAGCAGGGACTTGTGGGTGGGACAGTACCATTAGTTTCCTACAGAGTGCTGGTCAGCACGTGGGTGTGAAGAAGCTATCAGAGACAGGGAGAATCCTGCAGAAGTGTTAGAGGGAATGGTGCTCAGAACTCTTAAGAACACTGCGAGGGGTGCCATGTCGTGAGGCTGAGCAAACCTTCATAATTCACGGGGCACTGGGTGGACTACTCAGTGGTGAGTAATTAGCTATAAAATAACTACTGCTCTGGTGTGCCTACCCAATGCTAGAAGCAAGAACCAAAGGTTTCACACAGTTTCCAAGTAACCATGTCCCAAGACAAAGCTCCAGAATACTTAGAGGAATTCAAACATTATTATAATATATTGCATGTGTTCAAAAAGCTAAAGGAAAAACACTGAACACATTGAGAGACATGGTAAAGAGAGTGAACTGCAAAAAGACCCAAATTAAACTTACAGAGTTGAAACTAAAATGAGGGTGTTGATACCTGGGTGGCTCAGTCAGTTAAGCGTCTTGTGTTTGGCTCAGGTCATGATCCCAGGGTCCTGGGATCAAGTCCCACATCGGGCTCCATGCGCAGCAGGGAGCCTGCTTCTCCCTCTGCTGCTCCCCCTGCTTGTGTGCCCGCTCTCTTTCCCCCTGACAAATAAATAAAATCTTAAAAAAAAAAAAAAAGAAACTGAAATGTCTGAATGCAAAATATACTGGCTGGGATCAACAGCAGATTAGACACTGCAGAAGAAAAGCTCAGTGAACTTGAAGACAGAGCAGTAAGAACTATCCAAACTGAAACAAGGAGAGGAAAAGTACTCTTAAATAAACAGAAGAGCAGGACTGAGCTGTGGGACACCTGGCAGAGACTAGTACTTGTATAATTGTAGTTCCCAATGGGAAGGAAAGGGTGCAGAAAAACTGTCTGAATCAATAATGACTGAAGTGCTTTCCATTTTGATGAAAACTATAAACCTAAACAATCTTAACAAACCCTAAACACAAGAAACACAGATACAGTTACACAAGGTACATCATAATCAAATTGCTCAAAACCAGTAATGAAGAGAAAACTCTTAAAAGCAGCCAGAAAAACAAGACTTATTATATACAGAGGAGCAACGTCGCAGATGATGGCAGATTTCTCTTTGTTAAGTGTGGGTGAGGAGGCTGGGAGCAGCCAGCCTGGAACTCTGTACCAGGGTAAATACACTGTGAAATGAAGCTATCTCAGGTGTACAGAAGCTGAAAGAATTCATCACCAGCAGACCTTCAATGCAAGCAATGTGGCAGGAACTGCAGTAAAGGCTTCAGGCTGCAGAGAAATGAAACCATGTGGAAATCTGGATCTATCCAAAAGAATGAAGACCCTTGGAAATGGCAGACACATGGCTAAATATAGATACATATATACTGTCTTATTACTTAAATCTCTAAAAGATAATTATTTAAATAAAAGTAGTAAGTGGGGGATGGTTATAACATATATAGAGTAAAATATATGACAAGAATGGCACGAGGCCCAGGATAGGAGAAATGGCAAACTCATGTACTTGAAGTGGTATGATTTCCCTTGAAGGCAGATTATGATAAATATGGACACGACACTATAAACCCTAAAACATCTACTAAAATAGCAAAACAATAAATTACATTCAGCTGATAAATTAACAGTCAAGATAAAATTGAATCACATAAAATAATCCAAAAGGAGGCAAAAAAGAGGAAAGGGGGAACAAAGAACAGATGGGACAGACTTTAAAAAGTAACAAAATGGTGGATTTCAACCTCACCATGTCAACAGTCACAAATCTAGGTGGTTTAAACACCCAATTAAAAGGCAGAAGTTGGGGTGCCTTGGAGGCTCAGTCGGTTGAGTCCAAGTCTTGATTTTGGCTCAGTTACTGATCTCAGGGTCATGAGATCAAGCCCTACGTTGGGCTCCGCAGTCAGCAGGGAGTCTGCTTGAGATTCTCTCCCACTGCACCTCCCCCCACTCGCGTGCGCGCGCTCTCTCTCAAGTAAACGTTATAAAAGGCAGAATTTGTCAGCATGAAAAAGCAGTACCCAAATATATGCTGGCTACAAGAAACCCACTTTAAATACAAAGACACAAATAGGTTAAAAGTAAAAGGAAGGCAAAAGATGTACAATTCTTTTTTTATATAATTTTTTAAAAGATTTTATTTATTCATTTGACAGAGATAGATACAGTGAGAGAGGGAACACAAGCAGGGGGGAGTGGGAGAAGGAGAAGCAGGCTTCCCGCAGAGCGGGGAGCCCGATGTGGGGCTTGATCCCAGGACCCCAGGATCATGACCTGAGCCGAAGGCAGATGCTTAACGACTGAGCCACCCAGGCGCCCCAAAAAGATGTACAATTCTAACACTAATGGAAAGAAGGCAGAGTTGCTGTAATAATACCAAATATACTGATTTCAGAGAAGATATTTCATAATGATAAAGTGGTTACTTCACCAAGAAGACAACATAAAGTTTCTTCACCTAATAGCGGAGCTACAAAACACATGAAAGAAAAACTGAAACTGCAAAGAGAACTGCAAAGAGAAACGGACAAATCTGCAATTCTAGTTGCTGCTGTCGGTATCCTTTTCTTAGTAATTGGACAACTAGGTAAACAGAAAATTAGTATTGGCACAATTAGCCCACCTGACCTGGTTGGCGTTCGCAGAGCACGCCACCCAACAGCATGCTTTTCCAATGCATTTGAAATGTTTACCAAGGTAAATCATTTGTCTGCATCATAAGTTTTTCTGACAAAAATGGAATTAGGTTAGAAACCAATAAAAATATTGGCAAAGTAAATCACATACTTCCTTATAATCCATTAGTCAAAGGACAA
Organism: Callorhinus ursinus; assembly: GCF_003265705.2. Classification (NCBI taxonomy): domain Eukaryota; kingdom Metazoa; phylum Chordata; class Mammalia; order Carnivora; family Otariidae; genus Callorhinus; species Callorhinus ursinus. The sequence goes on along the minus strand of NW_027397067.1, from coordinate 83,202,435 downwards.
ATCAAAAGGGAAATTGGAAAGCTTTTGCATTGGATGAAATTGAAAACAGTCAAAATTTACGGGATGCCAGAGAAGCTGTGCTCAGAGTTAGACTTTACAACACTAAATGCCTGACTCAGAATGAAATTTTAAAAAGTTGCAAAACACTCAATTCCTACCTTAAACTAAAAAAAGGAGCACAAAATAAATCCAGCAGACTGAAAGAAAGGAAATAATTTGGACCAAAGTGGAAATTAAAGCAGAAAAGACAAAACTGATGAAGCCAAACCTTTTTTTTTTTTTACAAGATCAGTAAAATTGACAAACTTCTGGCCAGCCAGATAAGGTGAAAGAGTGAAAAGAGCATAAATTACCAATATCAGGAACGAAACAGGTGGCATCACTACCTATTATTCTGATCTTAAAAGGGTAATAAGAGAATGGCGTAAAAGCTTTGTGTCAATAAATCGGACAACTTGCATGAAATGGACAAATTCCTTGAAAGAGAAAACCACTAAAGGTGACTCAAGAAGGAGTTTTAAGACCTGTTTAGCTCTGTATCTACCAAACAAGTTAAAATTATAATTAAAAACCTTCCCACAAAGAAGCCTGCTTCTCCCTCTCCCTCTCCCCCCGCTTGTGTTCCCTCTCTCGCTGTGTCTCGCTCTGTCAAATAAATAAAATTTTTTAAAAAAAAGAAAAAAAACCTTCCCACAAAGAAAACTACGTGTCCAGATGGCCCAGCAGTAGTATTCTGCCGAACATTGAGGAACAGATAACAGCAAGTCTACACAAACTTCCAGAAAAGTGAGAGGATTCATTTTGTTATACTAGTATTCTCCCGATAGCAAAACCAGACAAAGATGGTACAGGAAGAAATTGATAAAGCAATGCAAAGGAGCTAGAATAATTAAAACAATTTCAGAAATGAGCAAAGTTGGGAGAACATAGCACTGTCTGATTTCAGACCCAGGGCCTTTGGAGTCAGAGACATGGTGTCTGTCCCAGATTGGAGAGGGCTTCCTGGAGGGAATGATGCAAGGTTCGACTCGGGAGCACAGAGGACCAGTGAGATGCCGCAGAGGTGCCCGCTGTGCCTTCTGCTCTGGACCCGCCTGGAAGGCTGGGACGAGGACTGAAGGGGTGCACAACTGGAGGTGGTTGGTTTGAGTTGCTTTCAGATTATGGTAGATAATTTTTAGTTTTTCAAAATTTTACTAACGTTGCTGGGTATTAGATGTTGAGGCCATATAAGAAGGTCCCCTGTTTTCACTCCGAGAGACAAGGACTTAGAAATACTTGAGTTTCTTTCTTTTCTTTTTTTTTTTTCTTAATGGTATTCCCAATAGTTTTAAGTATTTAAATAAAAGTTCTATGGATATTCAAGTGGCAGAAAGGAGAAGGCTGGGAGCATCTCCTCCAGCTCATGAGCCAAGCATGGTCAGGTTGACCTCTGGCGTCACCATCTCTCTGAGCCTTGGAGAAAGTGTGTGATTGGCCTGCAGTCTCCCCCCGCCACCTTGGGCCCCTGGCCAGCTGTGCCCTACCTGGGGCTTTGATCTGTTTATTTCCCCTTGACTAGTATATTTGGGATCTGTGGGTCAGTCTCTGCTGGGGAGGGTCCTGTCTTGGTACCAGCTGGGTTGGGGACAGTGTCCCCAGTGACTCTCTTGCTCCTCATTTCTGCAGGCTTTCTCCTGAAGAAACGCATGTGTATAGAAAAGTGTGAACGGGGCGCCTGGGTAGCTCAGTTGGTTGAGCGTCTGCCTTCGCTCAGGTCATGATCCCGGGGTCCTGGGATGGAGCCTTGAGTCGGGCTCCCTGCTCAGCTGGGAGTCTGCTTCTCCCTTTGCCTCTGCCCCTCCCCCTGCTTGTGCTCTCTCTCTCTCTCTCTCTCTCTCTTTCTCTCTCTGACAAATAAATCTTTAAAAAAAAAAAAAAAGCGTGAGAGCTTGGGCATGAAGCTCCTGAGCTTTCATAAACCACTTGCATAAATGGCGCCAAGCTGAACCCCGAATGGCACTGCCCCCTTGGGCCCCTCCCCTCAGTACCTGGCCTGGAGGCTTCTGATTTCTGACAGCAGAGGCTGACTGCCTGATTGTGAACTTCATGTGCATCCGACTGTGTTTGGCCTCGGACTCTCACCCTCTGGTGAGAGACTCTTGCGTGAGCTTGGGTGGTCCATTCTGCCATGATGAACGTTGGGCAGCTTCCCATGTGGGCTGTTGTGACCAGGGCTGTGGGGAACACTGCGTGCAGGTCTCTGCCAGCCTTAATCACTGTCAGAGGAAGCCCTCCGTGGGGGCCGGGGTATGTGCGGCTTTTATCAAGTACTTCCTACTGTGGTCCTGAGCGGGTTAACCCATCTCCCAAAGCCCTGATGAGCCTCCATGCCCTTTTCAGCACATGGTGGGTTTTCTTTCCCATTTTAGCCATTTTGGTCAGGGTAATTAAAATATAATTAGCCATTATGCTCTGCATTGCATAACATTTCCCTGATGACTAAAGAGGTTGAGCATGTTTCCATGTGTTTATTAGCCACGTAAATACTGGTTTTTTTGTAAAGTGTGTTTTCAAGTCTTTTCTCCATTTTTCTACTGGATTCTCTGCCTTTTTCTAGGAATTTTATGAGTCCTGGGCATAGTCCTGGGCTACCTTTGTCGGATGAGATAAGTGTCATGTTCTCTAGAACAGATTATTTCCCATTCTGGACTTGCCTTTTTACTCAGTGGTGTCTTGATAAACAGGGGCTCTTGATTTTATTATGGTCAATTTATTTTTCTTTGTGGTCAGTGGTTTTTTGTGTGGTTAAGATACCTGAACCTACTGTAAGACTACAAACATTTTCTTCTACATTTTTTCTAAAAGCCTAGTTGTCTTACTCTTCAGACGTTCGTCTAGATGTTCACCTAGAGCAGAGTTCTGTGGGCTGGCTGAGGCAGGTCAGGGTCGTCTTTTCCCACAAGTACATCCAGTCAGCACAGCACCACGTTTGAAAAGTCCACTCGTTGCCACAGAGCAGGTGGCCTGGGTGTGAGCTGGTGACCTGGGAACGTGCCCTCATCCGGGCCCCGCCGTGCTCCTGGTGCCCGTTGCCACGGCAGCGCCAGGTGTGTGGGGCCATCCCCCTCAGAGAGCTGAGGACACTGTGTGTGAGAGGTGGCGGGCCGCTCGCCCAGGGCCAGCTGGTGAGGGGCGTGGTGCTGTCCGTGGGCTGGGGCTCAGGGGCCCAGGGAGCACAGAGACTGTGCTGGGGCCTGGGTGTTCCTTGTTCTCACCAGCGCACGGGGCTGTACTACAGAAGATGTTTTCCGAGTGTCTGTGCTTAGAGATGTTTGCTCTCTCACAGGGCATTGCCTTCCTGACTGACACTGGAGGGAGAGTCCCGATGAGCCGCTGACATCTGTCCACTGGGTCCTCAGGAAAAGACTGCAATGTCCCAGACACGGGATTATGACTGTGAGAGCCATGACGCTGGTGTGCAAGAGCCCCGGATTTCAGGATCAAGCACGAGGTAAGGAGAGGCGTCTGTGTGGCTGAGTTAGCAGAGGACTGGCTGCCTCCCTTTCAGAGAAGGAATGGCAGCTTGTTCATCACCTGTGGGCTGGGGGTGAGTCGTTGTCCCTCCTGCACCCCGCAGGACTGGCAGCTTTCAGGCCTGATCTATGCTTGCTTCTGAATTGGATGTCATGCCCTCCCGTGGAAGCCCCATCCCCAGGTGTGGCCCCACTTCCTGCCACAGATGCGCCACAGAGGAGGGGCTTCTCCTCGTGCAGGTGGCCTCGGGTACCCTGCAGGCCTCGGATACCACGTGGACCCAACTCCACGTGCCTGCTCTGGGCATCAGTCCACAGCAAGGCAGGCGGCCATAGTTCATTTTTATTTTTCATATTTTTAGCTCTGCTTGGAAATAATTCCATATTTACAGGAGACTTGCAAGAGCAGAACCATTGCGCTGAACACTTGTGTCCCCTTGCCCTGATTCACTCTCGTGGCCTCTGTGTGTACCTCCCCTCCCTTCACACAGGGCTGTCTCTCCCAGTCTCCAGGGGCTTGCCCAGGAGAGACGTCTCTGTGAATACATCTGGGCGGGGGCAAGTCTCCTGTCTCCTCTGCCCCTCCGTCCTGCTTCAGCCGCCGGCTCCTGTCAGCCTTCCCCTCGTCTCCCGGCCCTCCTGCACATGCTCACCCCGCCCAGCTCACCGCTCTTGCATGCTCCTTCCCACAGCCATCCTCTCTCTGCCTTTTGCAATATTGACACTCTTTAAGGCAATAGTGGCCCTTTTTATTTTTACTATTTTTTTATTTTTTAACAATTTTATTTATTTGACAGAGAGAGTCACAGCGAGAGAGGGAACACAAGTGGGGGAGAGGCAGAGGGAGGGGCAGACTCCCTGCTAAGCAGGGAGCCCGACGCAGGGCTCGATCACAGGACCCTGGGATCATGACCTGAACCGAAGGCAGACACTCCACCCACTGAGCCACCCAGGCGCCCCAATAGTGACCCTTTTATAAATGGAGAACTTGGTTTGGATTTGAGGATTTCTTAGCAGAATGCTGCACAGTGGTGTCTTACCCTTCTCAAAGTCTCCCCTCTGCAGGTGCATGTCCACCTACCTGCTCTTCACTGGTTTGGGTGTTCTGCTTGTTTCTGACACAGTCTGGTGTTTCCTGGGATATGTGCGGAGCACCGACTTCCCAACTACAGCATCCCTTCCGAACCTACCAGTCGGCACACAGCACCCCACAGGAACTAGAGCCCCCTTCTCCCTGCTCATGCTTGCATCTGTTCCTTCTCAGTGCATACTCATAAATACCTTTCTGCTTTACATGGTTTGTAGTTAATTCCTGCTCTTAATTACTTTGGTGCTGGCATTGTCCCAGATTGGGCCGGTGAGGTTCCTTCCCGTGTGCCCATGACTCTTGGATGCCCGTTCCTTCTGGTTCCAGGCGTTTCTTGTGCTGCAGCCTCACTTGGAGGCAGCTGTTTCTCTAAGCAGCCCTGGTCCCCACCTCCCCCGCCCCCTGGGGAAGACAGGCATTGGAGGGCCTGTCCGGGGGCTCGGCATGCTTGTGGCTCTGACATTGTTTGACTCTTGGCCCTGTAAGCAGGCTAGAAAAGGCGTGCACGAGTGTGCACGTGACCACGCACCTGTACCCATTACACATGCTGAGTTCATACCAGTGTCTTCAACTCCAGCCCATTCCCAGCAGGCCTGCACTTCCTTCCCCTGTTCCACAGCCTTACCCTCTTTTGTTCAGAGAGACCCTGCCCGCAAGAGCATTGGCGCATTTACTCGTTTGCTCATCTGATAACATACCCAAAAATGGTTTCAGAGTTGCTTCATCCATTCCGTTACAAAAATGTATATATAATGCTAAAAAACGTTCAGGATTTCCTTGGCCCCCATGTGCCATGTGCACTCTGCTCGAGAACGGGAGTGTGGAGTCTAGACCCACTCTCACTTGGCGTGGCTCCTTCTCCCCTTTGTGTGGGTCATGCTGGTCACTGACATACAGTAGGGTCATCTGTTCCATTCATTCTCCCTTGCCTTACTGACTTCATTTGTTTTTAAACATGTCGACCCTTAACATGCTTCCAAAAGACACAGTTAAATCAGGTACATTCAGACCTCTGTGCCCCCACACGCCTCTTGCAGGTAGCTTTTCTGGCCTCCCTCCTGTGTTTGTTTGTGAGGGTCCCCTCAGAGACCACCCTCCTTGACAGCCATAGTATTCGGCCAGTCTCGTGTTGGATGTTTGGTAGTTTCCAGTATTGTCCAGTCACAAGGATGCTATAGCGGAAAGCCTGTGCTTTGTGATTTTGTGTTGTTGGAGGTGTGTCTTCAGGTAAATTCAGGCGAGGGGCCGCAGGGTTGTAGGTGTTGGCCGCCACGTCCCCTCCACGGAGCCCTGTGTGCTGTGCCCAGCTGCCCACAGCCTCCCTTGGACAGCACTTGGGGCGGGGGCCACGGCTCTCAGTACAGCTTGGGTTTTATGTCTGATGCCAGGATTCATGGGACATTTCTTTTTCCCATTTTTCTATAGTACTTTTGTGGGGTTTTTTGCTCAAATTTGTATATGAAGCATATGAGCCTCTTATCTGTAATATATATTGCAAATATTTAATGTTTTCACCAAATGTGTCCCAAAGAACAAAATCTTTTTTACTTTACACTTTATTGATCTTTTCTTTTAGTGCATCTGGATTTTTAGTCGCCATCAGAAAATCTTCCCATTCATTGTGGTTGTGGGGAAAGACAAAGTTTCCTCGCTGTGCTGGTTCAGTTTGGCTCTTGTGCGTAGAGGAGTTCATTCTTATGTACAGTGTGGATCTGCCTTTTTTGCTCTCCAGATGCCATCCAGTTGTCTAGCACCTTTACCCTACTCTGCAGTGTCTGTCCTGGTTTCGTAAGTCGCTGGGTCTGCTTCTGCCCTTCAGTTGGCCCCGTTGCCCTCGGTACACGTTCTGCATGTCCTGGCCTGGCCACATTCTGACTTAACTGAGGCTGCGTGGGTCTGCTGCTTTCTGGCCCACTCACCTCACAGCCGACTTCCTGTGGTTTGCGTACCTCCTGGGGCACAGTCAGCACCTGGCAGAACACATGGCAGCCAGTTCTGCCTCCCACAAGCGCCCGTGCCACCGGGGCCCCGGTTGTCTTCTTACACACAGGGCCCTGGAGGCCCATGGCAGCTGTCGGGCTGATCTCTGGCAGGGTGGATGCCAGGCCCTGCCTGCCCCGGCCCCGCGGGCCTGCTCCCCCAGAGTTTTCGTGTTGGCTGGTGGCCGGTCTGCGGCTTCAGCATCTGCACCTGACGCCCGGGGAGCCTGGGTCTGTGTGTTCTTGTCCCCCCTCACTTTTCTTCCTCTGGGAATAATCTCTCATCCTTTTCTCTGTGAATCATTTGCCTTTTTTTTTTAAGATGTTATTTATTTATTAGAGAGAGAGAACGAGCATGAGCAGGGGCAGCGGCAGAGGGAGAGGGAGAAGTGGGCTCCTGCTGAGCTGAAGGCAGACACTTCACCGACTCAGCTGCCCAGGTGCCCTGTTTGGTTGGTTTTTGATGAATAAACATTTTAAATTCCAACATAGTCTGTCTCACTGCTCTTCTCTGCGTTCATGTCTTTTCTGTCTGATTTAATAATAACCTTTTTCCTGACTGAGGTCCTGAAGCTCTTCTAGGTGTTTTAAGGTTTGAATTGGTGGGTATCTAACTGGACAGTTTTCTGTAGAGACAGTGGACCTGGGTTGTGAATGCCACCTTTCCTCCAAGGGGGAGCTCTGTGAGGGGCTTTCTTTTTTTCTGTCCCTGCGTCTGTGTGCACAGCAGAGCATACCGCCTGCCTTGGCTTCCTGGCAGGCCTTCATTCGCCCCCTCCCGCCCTTTGCAGAATGCCGTGGCTCTTCTGTATAAATGGTAGTTAGTCTGTCCCCTACCCAGAAGACACACCCCATTGGGATGCTGACTGGCAGTGTATCCAGACCACAGGCTCATTTGGGGGGAAGTGCCAGCTGTGGTGTGTGCAGCTCCTGGCGGCAGCCCATCCTTCACCTGTGAAGATCGAGTGCTCTGCCAGAAGTGTTCCCAGGACCAGGTTCTTGCTGCTGTCCTTCATGTTTCTCGTCCCTGTTTTCTCCTGTCCCTTAATGCTCCCGATGTCCTCGGTGCTCAAGTGCTGGTCCTGCCAGGTGTGGGAAGTGGTGTCATGGTTGAGTCTCATCCGTCCAGTCACTTCTCTGTTCCCGTTGGGGGTGTGACCGCGCACCGAGGCGTGAGGGGCATCAGGCTCTGCTGTTGCTCTGAGGAAAGACTGGCTGCCCTGGTGATGGCTGCTAAGCCCCCCAGGCTCACGCACCAGTCTCCCCACGGGGCTGTGTCCACCCGGCACTTCACCTTCTGGTGGCTCCGACACGGTGAGAGAGGAGCTGCTGGGGCCGATGCCATGGGCAGGCTCGGGAAAGCACACGTGCAGGTGTCCTGGCGCTCTGGGTTTTGACGAGGCAGTTTACCCGGGTATCCCTTGGACCAAGGCCTAGAGGGGAAGACCGTGTGAGGGAGGGCATGCGCGCCTCTCCCTGTGCCCATGGTACGCAGGCGGCCAAGCAGACTCAGGCTGAACCTGCCGGCCCGGAAGTATGATCAGACATCGTGGTGGATCCAGTGGTGTCTGCCCAGTGCCTAGGGCAGAGCAGATGAGGCCCAGGGGTTGTGGAGCCTGTGCTGTTCCCTCTGGTGTGCTTGAGTAGGTGTGAGGTTCAGGTTTCCTGAAACAGAAATGCCCACTGTGTGCATAGTGGCACCTGGATGTGGGCAGGGCGGCGTGCTTGCTGCCTTCACCTTGCCAGGTGGTGCTTGTGGCCCCACCTGGGCTCCACACATGTACCCCGTTCCCTCCGTGAGGGATGACCGAGCTCCGGCCCCAGTTCAAGAGCTGGGGCACAACACTGAGCAGGGCCCCTGGTCGGGGAGAGCAAAGGTGTTTGCCCTTCAGGCAGGGTTTATGGGCAGGGGACGGCTCAGCACCCTGTGGCCCTCGGGGCAGTGAGAGGACAGGAGGGCACAGCAGGCTCAGCCGTTTCTTTCTGGGGGGCTCTGGGGGCTCTCCAGCCCATCCCATGGTTTTGCTCTTAGGCCGCTGCCTGCATTGATGAATCCATGTAGCAGTGAGAGAGGGTTTGGTGCCTGCCGCGGTCTGCGACTTGGGGGTCTTCGTGGCCACCCTGGCTATCTGTAGGAGCCGGAGAATGACAAGACAGCAGCTGCACAAAGGGTGTTGTTCAGGAAACACAGCGGCCAATCAGACGACGG
>NW_027397067.1:83069568-83193635 GCF_003265705.2 Callorhinus ursinus | reverse complement strand
AAAGGATATTGTTCAGGAAACACAGCGGCCAATCAGACGACGGGGAGATGGCAGTTTAGGACAGATGTTCATGTGAAGGCTGAGGACAAGACAGTCTGTACTAGATGCCAACAGTCTAGAAAGGTGGAAGAGGCATGAGGTCCCTGCAGCGGCAGGCTTCGCAGCAGGAAGGCAGCATAGGGCAGGGGCAGCAGGGGTCCTTGAGGTGGGCACTGATGCTGGGAGGGCCAGAGGCCTGGAGGGGGCCCCAGGGACCCAGGCATGCAAGGAGCCAGCGGGGACGACCAGGGGCTGAGCACCAGTGGAGCCCTGGTACCTGCTCAGGCCATGGCCAACGCACATCAGAGCCCGAGGTCATTCCTGCTTCTGCTTCTCCAGGGGGCACCAGCTCTGGAGGATGTGCTCTGTCCTCGACACCAGCCACCCTGCAGGAAGTCTCTGCTCCTCTACACCCCACCCCCTGTCTCCCCTCTGCCTTCCCTGGGGAGCATCCCACTTTGCAGCCCCTACGCTGACCTGCTGGGCTCCCGGGAAGTGGCAGTCCTTTTTCTAAATGAGATATAATTCATGTAAAATTTACCCTTAAACAGTGTGCAGTCAGTGTTCTTAGTACATTCACAAGGTTGTGCAACTATCAGCACTGTCTGCATCTGGAACATTGCCCCCCCCCCCCCCCCAAAAAGGAACCCCGTTTCATCAGCAGCTGCCCCCACCCCCCGTCCCAGCCTAGCAACCACTAATCTACCATCTCTCTCTGGATTTTTCTGTTCCTGACACTTGACGTAAATGAAATCACACAATAGGTGGTCTTTTATGATTGGCTTCCTTTTCTCAGCTAATGTTTTCAAGGTTCATCCATGCTATAGCACATTTCAGGGCTTATTCCATTGTATACATGTACCACATGCATGTTGTTTATCCGTTCATCAGGTGACAGACGTTTGGGCTGTTTCCACTCTTTGTTGTGATTCATGCTTCTGTGAACATTGTGCACAGGTTTCTGTGTAGACATGTCTCTGTTTCTCTTGGGTCAGAGAAACGCTGGGAATTTCTGAAGAGCTGCCAGACTCTTTCCTAGAGTGGATTCCCACCAGCAGAGTATAAAGGTTGCAGTTTCTCCACATCCTCTCCAATACTTGCTATGTTTTGTTTTGTTTTTTAAGATTTTATTTTATTTAGGGCACCTGGGTGGCTCAGTTGGTTGAGCGGCTGCCTTTGGCTCAGGTCATGATCCTGGAGTCCCGGGATCGAGTCCCACATCGGGCTCCCTGCTCAGCAGGGAGTCTGCTTCTCCCTCTGACCCTCCTCCCTCTCGTGCTCTCTGTCTCTCATTCTCTCTCTCTCAAATAAATAAAATCTTAAAAAAAAAAAGATTTTGGGGCGCCTGGGTGGCTCAGTCGTTAAGCGTCTGCCTTTGGCTCAGGTCATGGTCCCAGGGTCCTGGGATCGAGCCCCGCATCGGGCTCCCTGCTCCACGGGAAGCCTGCTTCTCCCCCTCCACTCCCCCTGCTTGTGTTCCCTCTCTCGCTTTGTCTCTCTCTGTCAAATAAATAAATAAAATCTTTAAAAAAAAAGATTTTATTTTGTTTATCTGACAGAAGGAGAGAAGGGAACACAAACAGGGGGAGTGGGAGAGGGAGAAGCAGGCTTCCCGCGGAGCAGGGACCCCAGTGTGGGGCTCGATCCCAGGACCCTGGGATCATGACCTGAGCCGAAGGCAGACACTGAATGGCTGAGCCACGCAGGCGCCCACTTGCTGGTGTTTTAAAAAAAATTATCATAGCCATTCTAGTTGGTGTGGAGTGGAGTCTCATGGTTTGATTTGCATTTCCCTGATGACTGATGATGTTGAGCACCTTTTTATGTGCGTGTTGGTTCTTTGGAGAAATGCCTATTCAGATTTTTTGCCCATTTTTTAATTGAGTATTTGTCTTGTAAGAATTTTTTATATATTCTAGATACAAGTTCTTGATCAGATCCATGATTTGCAAATGTATTCTCCCATTCTGTGGTTGTCTTTTCACTTTCTTGATGGTATCATTTGTAGCACAAAAGTTTTTAATTTTCTAGGTTACTTATTTGAGAGAGAGAGCACACAAAGGCAGAGGGGGAGAGAGAAGCTGACTCCCCACTGACCAGGGAACCTGACGTGGGGCTCGATCCCAGGACCTCGAGATCATGACCTGAGCCGAAGGCAGACGCTTAACCGACTGAGCCACCCAGATGTCCCAAAAGTTTCTAATTTTTATCAAGTCCAGTTTATCTGTTTTTCTTTTGTTGCTCATGTTTTTAGTGTCAGGTCTAAGAATCCATGGCCAAATCCAGGGTCATGAAGATGTACCCCTATGTTTTCCTCTCAGTTTTATAGCTTTAGCTCTTACATTTAGGCCTTTGATCCATATTGAGTTAACTTTTGTATGTGGTGTGAGGTAAGGGTCGAGCTTCCTTCTTTCACATGTGGACTTGCAGTTGTCCCAGCCCCGTTTGCTGGAAAGATTCCCCTCTCCCCCAGTGAATGGGTCTGGTGCCCTTGTTACAAGAATCTGGAGGGCAGAGATGTGCCTGGTCACTCTTGTGTCCCTTTCATCTGGTAAATTGCCTGGCACATATTTGACACTCATTAAGTTCTTTCAGGAAATATTTCTTTGAATACATCATTGTCTGCAAGTGAACCTCTCCAAAAACTGGGGAAGGCTGGAAGGGCCCTTCATGTTGACTTTGGTGCAGGCCACACCCAGCACACCGAGGGGGCCTTGGGCCAGCCTGCTGCCCTCAGGTGTCTGCACAATCATCTTAGTCCAGATCTCATGCTCTTCTGCCTCTGCCACCAAGCAGCTCCTTTTCACTAATTCACCTCAGATACTGCTGCCGGTCTGTCACCTGCAGCGTCCCAGCCCCTCCTGGCAGCAAAACCCCACAGGGGCAGTTGGAACGGTTTCTCATCACATGCCTGGTGGCAGAGCATCCTTGCACTGTGCAGCCCCTCTGTCCGAGTGCTGGGCATAGACAGCACTAACCCCAGGGACGAGGTGCATTTTCTCCAGTCCACACCGAGTTCCCTCTCCCCAACCTGCCTGGAGAGGGTCTGGATGGGGGAGCTGACCACAGGCCCAGCCCAGCTCTGCTGTGTCTCCTCCTTGCTCTGTTCAGGGATCCACGTCCTGTTTGCATTCTCTGCCCCTTGGCTCCCCAAGGGTCTTGGTTCAAAGCTGCACCCCAGGGGTGACCAGAACATTCTTCTGAAAAAGCGGGGATTCTACCCACGCACACACAGGAGTGCGCCAAAAAGGGAACAGATGCTATTCTCTGTTTAGAAAGAATTAGAGCTATTAAATTCGCTTGAAAGTGCTTCTTTAGAGCTTAGAATGTTCAGTTCAGTGCTTTCTCAGCTTTTGTGCCAGAATAGTCCTTCCTTTGGGAGTGTCTGGACTTTGTTCTGGTCAAATCGAGCCCAGGGAGCCAGGATAGAAGAACGGCACAGCTGTGTGAGGAGCTGGGGTGCAGGGACTACACTCGGCCCTGCAGATGCCGCGCCGTGGGGCAGCTTCCTGTGGGGGCAAGGATGCCACACTTTATCCGGGCAGAGAGCACCAGCTCTGAGCACACGGTTGACCTTCCATTCCCACCTCCAGGAGCATCGCACCTACCTGGGGGTCTGTGCCCTGTCCCCTCTGGGCCTGCTCCTCTCCTGGCTTCTCAGGTCCCCCTTCCCAATTGTCTTGCTGTGTGTCAGCCCCCAGGGAACACCCACTTGACCTTGGGGCAGACTCCTGCCTGGCCTTCCAGAAGTCTCCATCCTTGTTCCCTATAGATCAGCTTGAGTGATATCATGTCAGCCCTGCCCAGAGCGGCCCTGTCCAGAGCTATTCTTGTGCCTTCTCTCTTCTCTCGAGCAAGACCCACAGCTGCCCTGGCCTCCAGGCCTCTGCCTCCAGGCACCTTCTTGGGGGTCCCCCTCTCTGTCCTTCACTTCCCTCTCTGCCTCGGGCAGAGAGAGCCTGTGGTCAGCCAGTCTGTCTTCGAAGCTTCCACAGGCCCCCTTTCCTATTCTGTGGCCCATGTGCATCAGTGATTGCCTGAGTATGGGGTGCCGTCCTTTGGCATCCCGGTATTTGCCAGGTGGGAGAGAACGGTCTCCATGTTAGGGGCTCTGTGGGCGGAGGTGCGAGTGGCTGGCTGGCCTATGAGGAGAGCCTGGCTAGATCAGGAAGCTGAGAGTGGGAGCTGTGAGTTTGCTGGGAGTGCATGCTGTTCCTGGGACGACTCAGGCTGGCGCGGGTTTCACAGGTAGAATTACCCAATTCACAGGCTTAGAACTTGCTCCGTCCTCAGGGAGGGGACTGGCCAGCTGGCAGCCAGCCGGGTGATCCAGGTAGGTAAAGGCAGTGGGGGCAGAGGTGAGGGGCTCCATGCTAGGTCAAGACATACCTCACGGCGGGAAGAGGGTCGCCCTGTGCATTTGCATCCGGGTGGGGAGCAGGGCCAGTGTGGTTCCACTTGGTGCCGTGGGGCAGTTGGAAAGCAGATTTCCATGTGAGCAGTGAGGCGATAGTCGTGGTGGATGGTCCTGGGAGGGGCAGCCCTGGAGATGAAGAGGGGACTCCTACCCCACCTTCTGCAGGCACTGGCCTTGCATGGTGGCTCATGATCAGAAGCTACATGGGACCTAAGAGGCCCCAGGGATGGCTGCACCCTGGGTACACTGCTGACAGGCCTGCTTCCTGTCCTCACACTTCTGCCTTGTCCCCAGGACACCCTGTCCTTCCTTCCACAGGATGACTGGCACGTGGTGGGTGGTGGCTGCGGGCAGCGACGAAGTCCCCGTGGCCTCCCCCAGGAGCAGCCCAGTTTGACTGCAGGTGGGGGGAGGTGGGAACGGTGCGGCTTGCAGAGGGAGTGGACGCAGTTGCCACATTATGGGCAGCCTCTCCCTGGGCCGGGTGCTCAAGGTGTCATGGTCGAGGGCTGAGGCTCAGGCAGTGACAGCTACAGAAGCAGTGATCCCCTGAAGGGGCTTTGGGTTCTGCAGGCCTGTGGCAGGGGGACTGGCCAGTCTTCTGTGGTGTGAAAAGGTGGGAGTGTGGCAGAGGGAGTGGGATGGGGTGAGGGGCGAATCGTGTGCTCATGGAGAGTCACAGGGGGAAGCTGCACATAAGGGGGAGCTCCACCCTCAGGGTTCTCTGTGAGGCTGTTTATGGCACATCCGTGGAGAAGAGGCAAGAGGGTGAGGTGAGGCCTGGAAGCATTCTGAGCATTTTGCCAGGTCCCATGGACAGTATGGTGAGGGCCGGGGTGAACCCTATAGAGCTTCGCACCATGGTGCCCACCCTCCCCGTTGTTGGGTTTCTTCCAGTAACACTTAGCAGTCCTATTGCAGGTACAGAGAGGGACCTCAAGAGAGTTGGACCTAGAGAATAAACACATAAGGAAATGGCATCAGGAGTGAGACCCGGCAGAGGGAGGCCCCTAAAAATGCCAACATTGGAATTATCTATGTTTAAAGAACCATGAGACGGGGCGCCTGGCTGGCTCCATCGGTGGAGCATGAGACTTCTGATCTCAGGGTTGTGAGTTCAAGCCTTACGTTGGGTGTAGAGATTACTTAAAAAAAAAAAATCTTGGGATGCCTGGGTGGCTCAGTTGGTTAAGCGTCTGCCTTTGGCTCAGGTCATGGTCCCAGGGTCCTGGGATGGAGTCCCACATCACGCTCCCTGCTCGGCAGGGAGCCTCTTTCTCCCTCTGCCTGCCACTCCCCCTGCTTATGCTCTCTCTTGTCTTGACAAATAAATAAAATCTTTAAAAAAAAAAAGTGTGAATTGTGGGGCGCCTGAGTGGCTCAGTCATTAAGCATCTGCCTTTGGCTCAGGTCATGATCCCGGGGTCCTGGGATCAAGCCCCACATGGGGCTCCCTGCTCAGCGGGAAGCCTGCTTCTCCCTCTCCCGCTCCCCCTGCTTGTGTTCCCTCTCTTGCTGTGTCTCTCTCTGTTATATAAATAAAATCTTAAACAAATAAAATATGAAATGTTTAAAAAAATAAAGTAAAATCTTAAAAAAAAAAAAAACTGTGAGAAGCTTGCACATGTGAACAGAGAATAGGAGACCCTGAAGAATGACAGTGGGAATTGGGGAAAGAACCAACAGGTTCAACACCGCTGAAGAGAGAATTAACAAAATGGAAAGAGGAACTGAAAAAGTGATCTGGTGTGCAGCAGGCAAGACGGAATGGGTACACACATGCTCCATGACGTGTGCAACGGTCCTTGTGTGGCATTCCAGAAGGAGGCAGGGGGCTTGGGAGGGTGTTGAAAAGGTAGAAGTGGAAATTTTTCCAGAATTGTTTAAAGATGCCCACCCTGAGATCCAGGAGTCCCCCAGATCCTTCATTTCAGTAATGAAAAGTGAACCCCCACCTGGGTGTATGTCCTAGAGAATCTGCAGAACACAGAAAAGGAGAATTATTTGTTCTCTTTATTGGCCAAATTGTTTGTATTTTCTACATAGGCAATTATATTACACACAAAAGATTAGAGGTATTTTCCTTATTTATTCACAGGTGAATCCATAGTAAGTTGTTAGAGTCAATAAGAAATAAGTCAGTAAGAAAATTCAGCAACATTACTTAAAAAAATAATATACTGGGGCACCTGGGGGGCTCAGTCGGTTAAGCGTCTGCCTTCGGCTCAGGTCATGATCTCGGTCCTGGGATCGAGTCCCACATTGGGCTCCTTGCTTGGCAGAGTCTGCTTCTCCCTCTCCCACTCCCCCTGCTTGTGCTCTCTCTTTTTTATTTTTAAATAAAATCTTTAAAAAAAAACTTAAAAAGTAATATACAAAATAAACTGTGTTTCTGTCCACCAGCAATAATCAAAAAATTATTTATAAAGTTAACAATGCAGAAAGTGAACACTATCAGGCGGGCGGAGATGAGGGGTCAGCAACATTGCTGTGCCCGGCTCAGGGGAGAGCAAGTCGGGGTCCTCTGGACAGTTGGTGTGCACTCCTGGGATGCAGCGTCCCACCTCTGCAGGCTTCTGCACCCCCTGCCAGGGCTCATGGATAAGGATGTGCACAGCGGGGTTGTGAGAAATAGTTCCAGATGGCAAACAACCCACATGTCCATCAGCAGTAGAACTGATCAAGAACATGTGACCGGGGGCCTGGATGGCTCCATCACTGGAGCATGAAACTCTTGATCTTGGGGTCGAGTTTGAGCCCCATGTTGGGTGTATAGATTACATACATACATACACACACAAGCTAAAAATAAAGCAAAATGAAACACCATGTAAAGGCTTCACCCAGGCAGTGCGGTGGGCTGGGAGCTCGAGTGGGCAGCAGCTGGGCAGACAGCATCAGAGGGTTTCAGTTGCAAGTGAAAGAAATAAAATGCACAAAAAAATTAGTTTTATTGGGGGACTATATGATTAAAAAATAGACACACCTAAATTAGTTTGTTTAGGGTTATCTTCAAAGATGGTAGAACTATAAAGGCAAGGAGGCAGTCTAACGCTTAGGACAGTGGTGTCTTCAGGGTGAACAGAGGTGTGTGGTGGGTGTGTCTCCGACACGGCCTTGTTTTATTTCTTGGTGAGCGATGGCTACACCAGTGTTAAATCATAACTGCTCATTAAACTTATTTCTGTATTCTATACATTTCTCTGTATACATTATAGGTCATGGTTTTATTTTTAAAAAGAGTAAACATACCATTTACAGTAGTGTGTGTGTATGAAGCCTGGGAATAAATCTGACAGAAGATGTACATAGCCTTTAAAGAAGACCTAGCTGAGTGGGTACACCATGGTTTGGGTGGAGCACGTGTCTGAGCCCCCTGGGTGGGCCAGCAGAGTTTGTGGGAAGAGCAAGGGCCGGGAGTAGTCCAGACAGGCCTGAGGAGGAAGCCGAGCGGGGACTTTGGAAATGCACATTGCTCGCAGCTGTCATGGTGAGGACGACAGAGCGCTGGTCAGGTTCACACTGACCCACAGAGCTGGTGGCATGCTCGGACACGGGGCTGTCGTGGAGAGAAGGGTGCTGTGTGCTGACCGTCCCGAGAGGCCCAGTTATCTGCGTGGGGAAAATGAAATGTCACACAGTCGGCAAAAGGCCAAATACAGAAACGACTTCGATAGGAGGCAAAGCTATAAAACTCTGACAGTCGATTTCAGAGAGAAGAGTTTTGACCTAGAAGTAGGGAAGATTTCTTAAACCAGGTAAAAGAGGAGAAATCAGGGAAGAAAAGATATATGAATTCAACTACATTAAAATCAAGAGTTTCCACCAAAAAAGCAAAAGGCACCATGGAGTGAAAATACATTGTAAAAACTTAGAAAACAGAGAAAGTGGGAAGGAGAAAAGGTTTTGTCCTCCTGCCACCACAGTGGCTGCTGCTGACAGATGAACACACACAGAGGGAATGGCGGGTCGTCAGTGGGAGAGTCTGGTGAGACGTCAGATGGATGCATAAAGCGTCTCCCCACGAGGCCTGTCCTCACCACAAGGAGAGAGGGCAGCAGTTCATAGTGGGGGTGCTGCCATGGCCATGGCTACACGCTCCTGCCAGGCTCGAGCACAGCTTCCTGACCAAAATCCCTGCATGTGTTCTGTGGGGGCAGGAACGTAGGGAGTCCGGAAGGCCATTGCCTTACGTCTTGTAAGTCGGAAATTGTTTCTGTTCTGGGCGGACTGTGCATGTTGGTATTTGGAGGCCCGTGTCCCCCATGTTGTGCATGTTGGCGGTATTGGGAGGCGAGGCCTTTGGGGGGGACTAGGTCTTGAAGGTGGCAGCCCCATGATGGGATTCGTGCCCTGAGAGGGTATGCTGCCCCCTCTGCTGTGTGAGGGCACAGTGAGGAGTGAGCACAGTGAGCACACATCTGCAGTCGGAAAGGTTCTCACCAGAGCCCGGCGTGCTGGCACCTTGAACTCCTGCATCTAGCTTCCAGACTGCAAACAAGAATTGTCTGTTGTTTGTAAACTGCCCAGTCTGCCGTGTTTTGTTAGAGCAGCTTCAATGGCCTAAGACAGTTTGAAAACAAAATGTTAAAAATTTGAAGGTGCAAGGGGGTGATCTGTAGTATCCAGTGGCCCAGTTCCATTAAAGACTGGAAAGTGCAGTTGCAGAGGCCCCTGCTGGTCTCCCTCGGAGAGGTGGGGTGTATGGTCTGTGGGCCAGGCAGGTGGGGAGGGCAGTGGTGGAGGGGAAGGGCGTTGCCCTTTGCTGGGTCCTGGGGGGTGTGGGATGGGACTCACCCTGCAGTCTGCCGGCTTCCTCCTTCCCTGGAGTAGCAGCCTACGGTAGAGCCCCCCTTGCTCTGGATGCTGCTCTGCTCGTGGTCCTAGGACACCTGGCTTCCTCCCAACCCCCTGACCCCGACCTCCCCAGCACCACCTGACACCCGTGGGACGGCTCTGCCAGCATTCAGTTGGCTGCTCTTTATCCATGTGTCAAACAGAACGGCCCACACTGTGGCCTCACCACCTTCCCTGCCTGCCCCTGGGTCCTCTTGGCTTCTCAGGCGAAGTCGGGTCGGGAGGGATGTCTGCTCACTCCTCCCCAGCCTTTCTCTCACAAACCCTGCTGCTCAAGACTTTGCCTGCACTGTGTGGCCCTTCTCAGGGTCTGTGGAGCCCCACGGGCTGGTCATGCATCTGGTCCTGAGTGCTCCCTTCTCTCTCTGTGTCCCCCCATCCCCTGTGCTCTCTGCCCCCACAGCGGCACCCCATCCCCCAGAGCAGCCTTCCCCGCAGACTGGCTCCACTTCTCCCTGGCCTCACTGTGCTGTGCTGGGTGCCCACGCCCCGGCACTGGCTGAGACAGGGAGCCAGGACTCACCTGGCCCTCCCCACGGGCTTCTGGAAGCATCTGCTGATCCCAAAGGAGGCCCCAGAGCCTCTGAGCTGCTGGGAGTGAACAGTGAGTGGGCTGGTCCTTCTTCCAGCATGGGGCATCTGGCCTTGAGTAGGTCTGGTCTCAGAGGGCAGGGCTGTGGTGCTGAGGAGCATGCCCATTGCGAGGTTCCAGAACAGCAGAAGGACCTACAGACACACCAGTCTGTGGCATTTAAAGGGTTGTTATTTGTGTGGAAACTTGGACCCAGAATAAAAATATGCCAGATGTCATCCAGACACACCCTGATATCGACATACCGACATTAAAATTGCCTTGTTCTGAATAGCTTTAGTTTTCATTAAAAAACTTAGTGGGATGGGGGTGCCTGGGTGACTTGGTTGGGCATTGGGTCGTGGTCTTAGGGTCGTGAGATCGAGCCCCGCATTGGGTTCCACACTCAGCGGGGAGCCTGCTTGGGAGTCTCCCTCGCCTTCTGTCCCTCCCATCCGCTCATGCTCTTTCTGTATCTCTCTCTAAAATAAATGAATAGGGCACCCGGGTGGCTCAGTTGTTAAGCGTCTGCTTTCGGCTCAGGTCATGATCCCAGGGTCCTGGGATCGAGCCCTGCATCGGGCTCCCTGCTCCGCGGGAAGCCTGCTTCTCCCTCTCCCACTCCCCCTGCTTGTGTTCCCTCTCTCGCTGTCTCTGTCTTTCTATGTCAATTAAATAAATAAATAAAATGAATAAAATCTTTTAAAAAAACAAAAAACTTAGTGTGATGGAAGCTGTGTCCTTGAGGTGGGGACACTCTGGGAGCCCCAGGGAGGAAATGGCTCCAGAGCACCAAGTCACATCCCAGCTGAGCTGGAAGCCCCTTCTCAGTGGGCCCAGTGTAAAGATGGTGGCATCCATTCCTGCTGCAGATGGACGGGCGGTGGTGGCCCATGGTGGCCAGGCCGACTGAGAGTAGCCAGGGCATCCTGCAGGACGCAGCCAGGCTGTGTCCAGGTTCCTCTGAGGACAGGGAGCTAGAGCCTGTAGAGCCCAGTGGAGAGATGCTTGGCCCAAGTCTCCCTAAAGAGCTCCTGGGCAGTAATGAGCATGGGGAAGATCAGGGATGGGACTTCAGTTTGGCTTGGTTTTATTGTGTAAGTGACAGGATTTCTTGCCTTTGGAGCTGGCAGATGTGGGAAAGGGTCTGCTGTTGTAGGTGGGTCTACAAACCCCGCCCTCCACAAGCAGGTGGCCTGCACAGCAGCTGAGGGACAAAGGGCACACCACTTGATGGGCAGGACACATCGTTCTGGGCCAGGCTGCAGGAGCCCCTTGTTCCCGGAGGCCAGCACCCGACCCTGCTAACTCTTCTCTTGCTGTTTCTCAGGCTGGAGTGGGTGGAGATCATCGAGCCGCGCACCCGTGAGCGTATGTATGCCAACCTGGTCACGGGCGAGTGCGTGTGGGACCCTCCTGCCGGCGTCCGCATCAAGCGCACCAGCGAGAACCAGTGGTGGGAGCTGTTTGACCCCAACACATCCCGCTTCTATTATTACAATGCCAGCACCCAGCGCACCGTGTGGCACCGGCCGCAGGACTGCGACATCATCCCACTGGCGAAGCTGCAGACCCTGAAGCAGAACACTGAGTCACCCCGCGCCTCAGCGGAGAACAGCCCTGGGAGGGGCAGTGGCGTCAGCCGCGAGGGCAGCACCAGCTCCTCCCTGGAGCCTGAGCCGGATGCCAGCGAGAAGGCGCAGGAGCCTTCGGGGAGGACTAGCCGGCAGGCCACTTTTGGGGCTCTGAAGGACGAGAGCGGCAGGTGAGGCAGGCGGGCGGACTCGGGTGCGCTGGGTGGGGCCCGAACCTCATACCAGCGGTTGCTTCCCACCTTTGCCCGCAGATGCTCTCGTTGCCATTTGGCAGGAGCCTCTGTTGGTGATGAGAGGGGCCCAATCTGTCCCTATGGAGGTTTTCTGGCTTATGACTGTGAAATTGTTTGGTTCTGTCCACTATGGGAAGCGTGAATGTGGTGTTAGGACCCACCAGAGGCACACCCCCAAAAGTGCCCTGTACCTCAGGTGCCGCACACCCCAGTGCCCACACCTGGCAGGCACAGATGCAGGGCCCAGCACTCAGGGAGCCAAGTCTAGCAGGAATGGCTGGTCAGGAAGGTGCTGGGACGGTATGCCCTGGGGACAGGCGATGACAAGAAGCTGGGGAGGGTGGAGGGACATGACCATTGGCCTCGGAGGCCAGGCAGGGG
This sequence comes from Callorhinus ursinus, assembly GCF_003265705.2. Classification (NCBI taxonomy): domain Eukaryota; kingdom Metazoa; phylum Chordata; class Mammalia; order Carnivora; family Otariidae; genus Callorhinus; species Callorhinus ursinus. Next base: position 83,181,542 of record NW_027397067.1, on the reverse strand, counting down.
CAGGGTGGTAGGGATGGGGTGCGTGGGGCCAGGGGTGGGGCAGGCTGGATTTCACTCAGGGATGGTGGAAACCACAAAGTGATCAAACCTGCTTTGTGCTGAGGGTCCATTTTGCTCCTATGAAAGGGATGTCCAAGGGGCCTGGGATGGAAACGGGTGGCTGGCAGCCATCTGTGGGAGCTGGAAATGCTCTTCTATGTGGCGCAGTTGGGTGGGCGTGCGGGCAGATTTGCGGTGCTGTGGGGGGCTGGGCAGCTGGCTGTGGCGCTCCTAAAGGGGACGGGGAAGATGAGGCACATACAGGGGTCAGATCAGTGTGCATGCTGGTGCTGGGGAGGCAGAAATTTCCTTCTCTCCTCCCAGGAATCTTCCAGCTGGGTTCGGAATTAAATCGTCATAAGGCAGATTAACAGGAGGGAAAAAGCAGTTTTGTTTCATGCACAGAGGTCCAATAATGAAATCGAGACCCCAAGAAACGGCCAAGGCAGGTAGTTTTTATATTTTTTAGACAAAGACACAGTAAATTTGTGAGGAATTGACAGGATAAAACAGACGTTTGGGAGCTTTACTTAGAGAGGAATTCTAAGCAGAGTCTGGACTGAGGTAACGTTGACAAGGTCTGTTTCTCCAGCTCTCTCAGCAAGGAAGCTCCTACCGCTGGTGAGAATGGTACCTTTTTACTTCTTCCTACAGGGACGGTGTTTTCCCCATGGAAGGGTTACTTCAGCTTTCAGGGGACAGAGCGAAGTCTGATGACCTTGCACCAGTGCATTCCCAAGTGGCTTCCATGCAAAATAATCAGTTTGCCATAGTGGCACATTTTGGGGTGGCCTGCCCTGGACCCCTACATTGGACACACACCAGAGGTCAGAGGCCAAAGAGGTGGTGGCTGGGCAGGCCTGAGGAGACTCGGGGACTTTTGGGCGTTGCCCCCAGAAAGTGGCGCTGCCCCTGGTGAGGTTGGGGAGCCCCAGGGGTGAGCACCCAGGAGAAAGCAAATGGTGTGTGGGCTCTGCCTCTGGCTTCCTGTGGGGCCCACGCTGTGCTGCTGCCAAGAGGCCCTCCCGGCACTCCCTCTGTCCATCAGCTTCGACAGCCTCTGGGCTCATCACATAAGAGTCTCCGTTTTATTGGATTGTGATGATTTTGAATTCTTTATCCTATTGGTTGCTGACTCACCTCTGTAATTAGGTGGAGAGATTGGATTCTTTTTAGGGTTCTGTTGGCAGATGTGTCTGTCACCCCGACTCTCGGGCTACCCTTCTCTGCCCTGTGCCATGCTGCCCGGGGGTGGGAGTGTCCTCTTTGGGTGCCTCAGATATTCTGTGGGGTGGTGGGGGTTACTGCATCAGTTTGGGGTCAGGATTTCCACAAGAAGCCCTGTTTGGATTTGGATTAGAATTGTACTGAGTTTGTGGATCAGTTTGGAGGAAATGGATGTCTTTGTTATATTGTCTTCTCCCACGTAAAGATGGTGTCTGTTAACCCTTCTCTCCATGAAGAACTTGCTTATTTTTTAAGGTTTATTTCCAGGTGCTTTATCTATTTTATATCTCTTTTTAAAGTTCTGTCTTCTTTTTTTTTTTTAAGATTTTATTTATTTATTTGACAGAGAGACACAGCGAGAGAGGGAACACAAGCAGGGGGAGTGGGAGAGGGAGAAGTAGGCTTCCCGCCGAGCAGGGAGCCCGATGTGGGGCTCGATCCCAGGACCCTGGGGTCATGACCTGAGCTGAAGGCAGCTGCTCAACGACTGAGCCACCCAGGCGTCCTGAGTGTGTTTCTTATAAATAATGTATAGCTGTTGGGTTTACTTGTCACCAATTCTGAACACCTGTCTTTGGTTTGGTAGGATGATTGCCATTCTGTTTCCTTAGACCACTGACACAGCAAAGGGTTTAGTTTGTCATCTTTGTGTCCTTTGAAGTACATGCTCTTCACTGCCGCCCTCTCCTTTGATTGTCCCCACGCCACTTCCCCTCCCCCCCGTGCACCTGGCATGTGTCTTGCGGTTCACGTGTGCTCTCGTGATGCGTGGGCCCTAGGTTGGGTGCCTTCTTCGGGGGTTGCTGCTCTTCCAACTGTGGGATGGCCCTACAGCTCCAAGTTGGGCACTACACCTGCACCTGCAGGGGTGGTCCTGGGGTCTGTGCTACGTGGCTGCCAGAGGATCCCAGCACTGGGCTTGGGGGGGGGCGGGGTCTCACTGGAGCATTCATTTTCTTTTCTGTTTTTTAAAGATTTTATTTATTTATTTGAGAGAGTGAGAGTGAGAGAGAGAGAGAGCACAAGAGGGGGGAGGGTCAGAGGGAGGAGCAGACTCCCTGCTGAGCAGGGAGCCCGATGCGGGACTCGATCCCGGGACTCCAGGATCATGACCTGAGCCGAAGGCAGTCGCCCAACCAACTGAGCCACCCAGGCGCCCTGGCGCATTCATTTTCATTTCTTCTTTGCCACTGATTCTTATTCTCTCTTCATGAGCTTATTTGCCATTTGAGTCTTTTCTTACTATTTGTTGCTTATATTTTTTTACTCATTTTTCCACTGGAGTTGCTGTGTTAGTTTGCAGGAGTTCCTTGTATCTTCCTAATATCAATTCCTCATTGCTTTTAGTAGATGTTATGAGTATTCTGTCTTCTGTCATCTGACTGCTAACTGGTCCCTTTGTCCTTGATTTTGATGCAACCACGTTTATCAGTCTTTTGTCCACATGGTTTATGCTTTTAATGTTTTCTTTACAAAGTTCTTCCTTGGCCTAAATCCAAAGATATTCCCTTACATGTCTTGCATTCACCTTACAGTTTTATTTTTACCCTGAGGCCTGAATCTGTCTGGAGCTACTTTCTCAGGGGGCTAGGACGGATTCACTTTTCATCTCCTAAACTGCCCACCTCTGCCCTAGGCCACACTGGTGCCTGTGTATCTGCTTGCGTTAGCACCCCGACCCCTGGAAGCCCCCTTCTTCTCTTGGTCTTTAAGACTGTCTTCACTGGTTGTGTGCCTTCCTTTCATCATGGAAATGCTACAGAAGATCCAAGCGGCATTTTCATTGGATCCATTGACTTGCATTTTGAGGCGTGCTCACCCTCTGTCAGGTAGCTTGTCCCCTATGAGTGCAGGGCCACTCGAGAGGTCTGCAGTCATAGTTCCCAGCCGTCTATGTTCCTTGTTGCTGAGTGACTATAAGTCACACACACCCACAAACGTTTTAAGTACAACCACTGAAGAAAAATCCCACAGAACAATAACACATACAACTTTCTGACCAGAAGAAGGAAAATAAAACCAAACCTACTTAATCTAGTAAAAGGCAAAAGCAAAGAGAAAGGCAGTCCAATGTTTCTCCGTAATAATAGCAGCCAAACACGAGGTGACACAAATTAGGAACTATTCACTCAGCAACAGGGAACATCAACAACTCGAAATATGCCCTTTGTCATCAAAAAGGGACATAATCCCCTTCATGCACCCAGCATGGACTGGGTGCTTCAATGGGGTGGCAGCAGTCTGGAGGAGAGATGACGGCCCTAGGCACTGGTGGCTGGAGTTGGATATAGAGAGGGAGGTGTCAGGGCCTCTGAGGACCCAGGGGACTGTGATAGCATAGAATTCAAAAGGAGTGTCTCCAGGAGGTGAAGGTGGCAATCTGGTGGTGGAAAAACTCTGTTGGTTTTGGCTTTGAAGAAAAAACTGTGTACCAGCCTGGCCTGGGTACACGTGACAAAGCCACTGTGAGCACAGGGAATGTATGGGGATGTGGCTGCAACATCAGCCAGGTGCTTCCAGATCTGCAGGACCTCTGTCATCTTTTGGTGGCCAGCCAGGAGGAGGAGGGATGCACCAACCGATGTAGATGTGCATATAGGTATCATACAGATGTGATTGCATAATACATCATTTTTCATGTTTCTAGCTGTTCTGTAGCATGATTATGTGTTAGAGAACACTGACCACCAGCCAGTGTTTAACATTAGCCATTCATTTATTCAACTTTTAAAATAACATTTTTATTAGAGAAGGAATACACATTAGTTGTACTTTGTAGTACATACAGTTACATAGAAGGAAAATTTTAAAACCCACTAAATGCTCTCTCTCAGTTTTCTGGTATTTACCTTTGCAGTTTTGAAAATACTACAGCAGGGGCACCTGGGTGGCTCAGTAGGTCGAGCATCTGCCTTCAGCTCAGGTCATGATCCCAGAGTCCTGGGATCAAGTCCCACATCGGGCTCCCTGCTCAGGGGGGAGTCTGCTTCTCCCTCTACCCCTCCCCCTGCTCAAGCTCTCCCTCCTTCCCTCTCTCTCTCTCTCAAATAAATAAATAAATAAATAAATAAATAAATACTACAACAGTATTTCCAGAAGCATTCTGTTTCTCTGTATGAACAATGCTGAGTGAATATGAGCTCCCATTGCTAGACACGTGAGTTGTTTCCAGTGTACTTGCTAAGTATCGAATAGTAAAAATTATCTCTCCCATTATAATTTCTGAACTTTTTCTTAGTTATTCTTACATGTTTATTTTTTTGGGTTAACCTTCCAAACACTCTAAGTTCTAAAAACATTCCTTCCGATTGGAAATATTAGAATCACATTAAGTGTATTAACCAATTTTGAAGTTATATCTTCACAATTATTGAGTTCTCCTATCCGAGGAACCTTGTATGTGTTCAGATTCCTCTATATACCTTAGTAAAAATTTATAGTTTTATTCATACTGATCTAACATACTCCTTTTTAACTTATGCCTGAACTTTTATGATATTTCCATGGTTGTTATTGCTGTGATTAAGGTGAACTTCATTTCTGCTAATACACAGAACAAGTTTCTGCTAATACACAGAAGAGTTGTTGGTCTCCTCTGTCACACAGGTGATACCACATTACAAGTCTCCCTAATACCTTTAGTAGTAGTTGTTCTGTTGATTCCTTTACTTTTTATAGGTTCACAACTAATGACAGTTTTATCTCTTTCAAATATTTAAATCTCTTCCCTTTTTTTTCCTTGTCTTATTGCATTGACTAGCATTTCCAAAAGTATGACATACTGGTGGTGAGAGTATGTGTTCTCATTCTGACTTTAATGAGTATGCTTTCAGCCTTTTACTACTAAATATTATGAAGGCCTTGAGTTTAATATAGGTATTCTTGTTCAAGTTAAGTAAATTTTCTTTTATTTCTGGATTACTGAGAGTTTTTAAATCATAAATAGACATTAATGGGATGTCTGAGTGGCTCAGTCAGTTAAGCGACTGCCTTCGGCTCAGGTAATGATCCCCGGGTCCTGGGATCAAGTCCCACATTGGGCTCCTTGCTCAGCGGGGAGCCTGCTTCTCCCTCTCCCTCTGCTGCTCCCTCTGCTTGTGCTCTCTTTCTCTGACAAATAAATAAATAAAATCTTTAAAAATAATAAATAGACATTATTTGATCACATCTTTGAACATCTGCCAAGATAATCACCCGCTAATTTATTTCCCAGATACTGAGTGCCTGTTGTGCTCCACACCCACACTCTTAAGAAGCTTATCATCCCTGGGACTCCTGGGTGGCTCAGTCGTTAAGTGTCTGCCTTCAGCTCAGGTCGTGATCCCAGGGTCCTGGGATCGAGCCTCACATTGGGCTCCCTGCTGAGCGGGGAGCCTGCTTCTCCCTCTCCCTCTGCTGCTGCTCCCCCTACTTGTGCTCACTCTCTTTCTGTCAATAAAATAAATAATTTTTTTAAAAAGCTTCTCATCCCCATGAGAGTGTTTCTTTCTTTCTTTTTTTTTTTTTTTTAAGACTTATTTATTTGAAAGGGAAAGAGAACAGGGGGAGGGGCAGAGGGAGAGGGAGAGCCTCAAGCCGACTCCCTGCTAGCGTGGAGCCTGACACGGGGCTTGATCCCACGACCCTGGAATCATGACCTGAGCCGAAGGCAGACGCTTAACCAACTGAGCCACCCAGGTGCCCCAACACTTACATTCTTAAAAGTGAAAGGTTTATTTTTAATGTACCATATTTTTAAATCACTGCACTTATGCTCATGTCTTTTTTTCATTTTGCTCTGTTCCAGTTCTTCACCACCAGGAGTGTTCCTTGAGAAGGACTATGAGATTTACCGGGATTATAATGTGGATGGCCAACTTCTTCACTACAGGTAGAACCCACTGGCTCACACTTGGTCCTGTCTCCTGACCTGAGGGTAGTTTTCCTGGCAGCTCTTGGGTGAGCTGGAGAAGAATCTGGCTCAACAAGAAGCAACTAGCTGGATGTATACAGCATGAGGGGTCCTGTACTGGCCAGAGGAACATGATGAGAGGCTGTGGGGCCACCAGCACCTGGGCAGAGGCCTTTTGGAGTGGCCCCCAGGTTCATGTGGCAGCTTTCAGGAAGCTGGAAGAAGCTTGTCACTGCCCAGTTTGGGGAGCCATGGAGCCCATTGCTCCTAACAGAGGAGTGAGTCCTTGGGGGATCCTCAGCATGTATTCTCCCCTGGAGCTCCAGGCCATGCATCAGAGTGCTTCCCAGGTGAAGTTGGGAAGATTGATGTTCATCATAAGGAAGGAAGTGGACATTGGCTTCTCTTGGTCCTGGGTTGGCCTTGCAGGGTATTGCAAGGTTCCAGAGGTGACCCTTGGGACCCCAGGGCACAGCATCTGTCAGACTGGGCGGGGGCCATCCTCAGCCAACTCATAGGTCCAGGTGGGGTGCTGTGCCTCTGGGTGGCCTAGGTGCCCTCAACAAGATACCAGTGTTGGGAAGGAATTTGAAGACCTGAGGAGCGGGCCTTTGGTGGTTTGCTCGGACAGTTTAAAGATCGATCTTGGAAGGGCTAACCCGGTTTGTTGATATGGAGTGAATCTGAGGCTACCTGGGTCCGCCAGTGTGGGTGTGTGACCATGGGTGTGTTTTGTAGCCTCCCTGTTCTTCCATGTCCTCCTCAGTAAAGCGGGATGCAGAGGGCTGACTGGGTGGGCCCTCAGTGCACCTGCTGCAGGTGAGGGTAGGTCAGGGCAGGCCCTCAGACTTGGTGTTTCCTGTAGGATGCACGTGCCCACCTGGTCTTTGGTGGCCTGTTGCAGCCCTGGTCCTGCTGTCCTGTGTGTCATCTGAGCTGGTTATGAGAACGACACGTAGTTTTAGGAACGAAGGCACTCACCCAGCCAGGGCAGGAAGAACGGGAAGATAAAGTGTAGGGAAGAGACTCTGCCCACCACAGTGTGAGCAGGGTCTGTGAGGGGGAGGGGAGCAGGAAGGAGCTTGTCCAGGGACAGACTAGGGAAGAGACTGCCCCACCACAGTGTGAGCAGGGTCTGTGAGGAGGAGGGGAGCAGGAAGGAGCTTGTCCAGGGACAGACTAGGGAAGAGACTGCCCCCACCACAGTGTGAGCAGGGTCTGTGAGGAGGAGGGGAGCAGGAAGGAGCTTGTCCAGGGTGGCTTGTGCTGCCTACCCAAGGTTGTGTGGTGGTCAGGTCCCTGAGCAGGGCAGGGGCAACGATGGGAAGCCTGGTAGACAGCCCATCCACTCCAGGCATGGAGGTGAATTGGTGAGCCTGAAGGTTTACGGGGCAGTTGGAGGGCTGTGTGGTTCAAGTTGTTTTTCAAACAGAACCTCAGATGTACAATTTCTTGTCCACATGAGCAAGGCTCTGTGAGTTCCACTCACTAACTTTGTTATGGAGGTCTGGGCATCTGCATACATGGCAGCCACCTCCTGAGGAGGCAGCAGCAGAGCAGTTCCTCCGGCTTTGGTCTTGTGAGGTGCTCTCCATTCTCCTTTTGGAAAGAGGCCATGGAGAAGTACTCTGCGCTGAATGGAGCCCTCGCTTCCTGCTCCTGCCCTTTCAGCACCTGCTGCTGCCCTGCTTGCCTGTCTCCAGCATTTCCAGTGCATGGAAGGTTCTCTTCCTTCTCTCATGGTTTTAAAGAGTCACTGAATCAACCAGATCAAGCAATCGTCCCATTTTATGTAGAGACAGGTGTGACTCTCTGCCTGGGTGCCTCTGCCCTAGTAGAGTTGATGGGGGATTAAGGCATGGGTGAGGACAGGCTTCCTGGGTTTGGGGAACCATAAGGAGACAGGTCTGAGGGCAGGCCAGGGAGGTCGGACTGGGTAGAAAGGGTGGCCACAGGCAGCTGGGCCATCTGGCCGCTCAGTGGTCAGAGGTGGAGGGGTGCACGAGAGGCAGACAGCAGGGCCTGGAAACTGGATGTAGGGCTTCAAAGAGCACTTCCAGAAGAAGAGCAGAGAAGTGGGGTCAGGTGGGAACACAGAGTATGGGGCTGTGGAAAGGCCTGGCCTGAGGATGAGAGCTGAAGCTGCCAGTGCAGTGAAGCCTGTCGGGGGTAGGCCCCTCTTGGCTGCTGGGCTCCTACTGTCCGTGACCAAGGGCCATCTCTGGCCCATTTTCCCAACTGTGACTTGGAGTCCATGACTCAGAGGTTCCTACATGGGCCTCAGGCCTGCCTTGACTTCTGTAGGGGTGCTCAGTGCCCATGTATGCTGCAGTGCTGGGCATTGCCCCTCAGCTCAGGGACATTGTTTGCATGGTGGAGGGCAAGGCCATTGGTCTGCCTTTCTCCTGACTCAGTCTCTCTCATTTCCACCCTGACTAGATGAAACCCCTCTCGGGTCCTGGGACAGATGTGTCATCTGACCAGCTGGCCTCTCATGTGCTCTTGACCCTGACACTCTTTCCCACCCTCCTCATCGTACAGCACGATTTTGATGGCCCACAATGGACAGGCCACAAGGTGCCTCCTTGGGCCACAGCCCTCACCACCCTTCAGCAGGCGAGGATCATTCTTTATCTCACAGCCCCTGTGGGGGCCCTGGCACCAGGGCTGGGTCACTATCTGCTGAGTAGTGGAAAAAAGTGCAGAAATAATGCTTCACACTTGCTGAGTGTTTCCTCTATGTCAGTACTGAGCTAAGGACTTTATCATAGGCACATTATGTGTCTTAATCCTCATAAAAATAAATGAGGACACTGAGTCAGAGATGGTAAGTGATTTTTCCCAAGCCCCACAGCCAGGGAGCAACAGGCTGAAGTCCAGTCCCAGATTTCTGGATTCCTAGCCCAGTCCTCAGGGTTTGCTGGCCCCTGACACATTAACTGCCACCCTTCACTCTGCCTCCAGCAACCAGAAACAGACTTCCCAGGAGTGGGAGCCTGCATCCCAAGTCCTTCCGCTCTCTTACTTCTCCTCAGGACAGTGAGACTGAGCTGCTGGTCATCACTGTCAACTGGTAGGGTTGGATCCTGGCTGTGCTGAGTGGGCCACACACCTGGCATGTTGGAGTAGGCTGCCTCCCAGCTGGCATGGGCCTTCATGCTCTCATCCAGTCTCACATCACTGGCCCGTGTTCTCCAAGGCCTGCTTCTCCCAATCCCAGTAATTAGAAGTCTTTTTTTTTTATAAGGTTTTTTTTAAGATTTTATTTATTTATTCATGAGAGACAGAGAGAGAGAGAGAGGCAGAGGGAGAAGCAGGCTCCCAAGGAGCAGGGAGCCCGATGCGGGACCCGATCCCAGGACTCTGGGATGATAACCTGAGCTGAAGGCAGACGCTTAACCATCTGAGCCACCCAGGCACCCTGGAAGTCTTGACCTTACCCAGAAAGGTGCAGCAACAACCAGAGGACAGGGGCAGAGGTGGCAAACTATACAACTGGTTTCTTAAAACTCTGATTTCCACTTTTGCAGTCACCACTGCATTAACTTATGAGACCAGCCTGCACACAGAGAACAAAATAGACAGAATTGTCCTGAAGTCATCAGAGATCTACTAAGGAGTGAAGACTTGAGGGCTGAGGAGGCATCAGTGCAGCCTGGCACACAGATGATACTGCCTCTCCCTCAGGACAGTTGAGAGTCTAAGAAGCTGAGCTGACCATTGGGTGGGTCCATGCCTCCAAACATCAGAGTTCAGAGGCCACAAAAATGAGCCCTAGTTAACAGTCCATGTTTCCACTTGGACTCCTGAAAGGCTATACCCAGGATGAGCCATAAGTAGACCAGCTCTCAAACCTAAGCCTGATTTCCAGTCAGTTCAGTCCCAGATGGGATTCAGGTTATCTGACCTTTCCACAGCTGCCTGTCAGAAACAAAAATAAATCCAGAGCCTCAAATGATCTCTACATTTTTCATCAGAATTTTGGTCTAAAATTATCCATAAAATCCTAAAGAATTGACAAAAAACAAAAAAAAAACTAGAACTGATAAGTGATTATGGCAAGTTTATAGGATATAAGGTAAGTTTCCAAAAGTCAGTTGCTTTCCTATATAGTAGCAATGAACAAGGGGAATTTGAAATTAATACCATTTACATTAGCACCCCCCAAAAATGACATACATAGGTATAAATCTAAAAAAATATTTACAAAATCCAATGAGGAAAGCTACAAAACTCTAATGAAAGATAAAGAACTAAATAAATGGAGAGATATCCCATGTTCATGGACAGGAAGATTCAATACTGTCAAAATGTCAGTTCTTCCCAACTTATTCTATACATTCAGTGCAACCTCAGTCAAAATCCCAGCAAGTTATTTTGTGGATATCAACAAACTCATTCTAAAACTTATATAGAAAAGCAAAAGATCCAGAATACCCAACACAGTATTCAAGGAGAACAAAGTTGGAGGACTAATACTACTCAATTTTAAGACTTACTAGGGATGCCTGGGTGGCTCAGTGGCTCAGTCAGTTAAGCGTCTGCCTTCGGCTCAGGCATGGTCCCAGAGTCCTGGGATCGAGCCCCGCATCAGGCTCCCTGTTCCGTGGGGGGCCTGCTTCTCCCTCTCCTGCTCCCCCTGCTTGTGTTCCCTCTCTTGCTGTGTCTCTCTCTGTCAAATAAATAAAATCTTTAAAAAAAAAAAAAAAGCTTACTGTAAAGCTACCATAGTGAAGACAATGTGGTATTGGTAAAGAATAGACAAATAGACCAATGGAACAAAGTAGAGAGCCAAGAACTAGATCTATAAAAGTATAGGCAACTGATTTTGACAAGGGGGCAAAGGCAATTCAGTGGACTAATGATAGTCTTTCCAATGAATGGTGCTGGAGCAACTGAACATCTGCATGTAAAAAAATGAATGTAGACACAGATTTTACCCCCCTCACAAAAATTAGCTGAAAATGGATCACAGATCAAATGTAAAACAAAACTCCTAGAAGATGATGTAGGAGAAAACCTAGGTGATCTTGGGTGTAGCGATGATGTTTAGATGCAACATTAAAGGCACAATCCATGAAAGAAATAATTGATCAACTGGACTTCATTAAAATTAAAAATTTCTGCTCTTCAAAAGACAGTGGCAAGAGAATGAGAAGACAAGTCACAGCCTGGGACAAAGTATCTGCAAAAGCTACATGTGATAAAGGACTGTTATCTAAAATACCAAGAACTCCTGACACTTGACAGTGAGGGAACAACACAGTTAAAAAATGGGCCTGATACATTAACAGACACCTCATCAAAGAAGATACACAGATGGCGAATAAGCATATAAAAGATGCTCCACATCATATGACATCAGGGAAATGCAAGTTAAAACGAGATCCCACGACACACCTGCTGGAATGGCCAACATCCAGAGCACTGACGACACCAGATGCTGGTGAGGATGCGGAGCAACAGGAACGCTCAGTCGTGGCTGGTGGGAGAGCAGAGTGGTGCAGCCACTTTGCCCGACAGTTTGGAGGTTTCTTACAAAATTAAACACACTCTTAACCATGTGATCCAGCAACCATGGCCCTTGGTATTTACCCCAAAGAGCTGAAAACATATCGACATCAAGACCTGTGCATGGATGTATGTAACAGCTTTATTCAGGGTCACCAAAACCTGGAAGCAACCGAGACATCCTTCAGTAGGTGGACAGATACGGGAACTGTGGTCCATCCAAACGACGGAATATTATTCAGCACTACATAGAAATGAGCTCTCGAGCCATGGAAAGACATGGAGGGACCTTAAATGCATATTGCTAAGTGAGAGAAGCCAGTCGGAAAAGGCTCCATACTGTGTGATTCCAGGTCTCTGACACTCTGGAAAAGGAAGAACCATGGAGACAGATGAGCGGTCGCCAGGGGTTGGGGGAGGGAAGGACAGTCCGAGCACAGAGGATTTAGGGCAGGGAGACTGCTCTGTATGACACTCTACTGGTGGACGCACGTCATGACACGTTTGCCCAAACCCACGGAAGGTCCAGCACCTGGAGTGAGCCCTGAGGTCAACTAGATGCTGGGTGATGATGATGCTTCATGATCATAAACCCGCGTAGGTTCATCGACTGTAACAAATGCACCCCTCTGGTGGGGATGATGATAATTGGGGGGATTGTACATGAGCAGGGGTAGGGGGTGTATGGGAAATCTCTGTACCTTCCCCTCAGTTTTGCTCAAAACAGTTTTTCCATCTGTGCCCAGGTACAGAGTGTTGTGTGTATGTATGAGGGCAGAGTCACGGGGGAGTCAGCCTTTTTGGAGCTCACAGGACACTCTGTGGTTGAAAAACTACCTGAGATGCTGAGGGGTGAGAGGTGACCCACCGCCCTGTAGGAACACAGCAGGTGCTAGATGCAGCAGTGAGGCCTGCAGAGAAATAACCATATCAAATCCAGAGCTAGAGAGGCCTCTGGGAGGGCCACCCCCAGCTGTTGGAGAAATAGTTCTGTGCCTGGTGCTGGGGTGTGACCAGAACGCACGCGCGCGCGCACACACACACACACACAGAACACACACGCGCGCACACACACACAGAGAACACGCGCGCGCGCACACACACACACAGAACACGCGCGCGCGCGCGCGCGCACACACACACAGAACACACACACACACACACACAGAACACACACACACACACACACACACACACCCTTCCTTCCTTGCAGGGAGTGTCATGATGGGCCCCAGAGGAGAGCAAGCTGTGTGAGGACAGGAGGGCAGCTACTCTAGGCTGCACTGCCCAAGGGCAGCCCAAGGGTCAGGGCGCCAGCAATGAAGGGTGGACAGGCCATTTACAGGGGGCCCCCCAGCAAGTATCAGGCCACTGAGGCCTGCAGCCCCCATTTGGGAGGTGAGGAGAACACTGAGAAATGACCCAGGCCTCTTGGGCCCTGACTTCAGACACCTGTGAGGCCCAGGCCAGTGAGTAATGGGTTCAGGCTGGTAGCTGGGCCAGACTTCTGCCTCCCCACCAACAAGTAACCTGTGCCTGCCCCCACCCCCCAGAACCTCCCCCAGATAACCTGTGCCTGTCCCCCCTCCCCCCAGGACCTCTTCACTTCGGTGGAATTCGGGCACCAAGGAGCGCATGCTCATCAAAGTTGCAGACCGGGAGCCCAGCTTCCTCTCCTCCCAGGGCAATGGCTATGCCCTAGATGGCCAGCCTGGCAGCCGCTCCCGCAGACCCTCAGGTGGGCAGCACTCGCCCAGCCTACAGACATTCGCCTCGGACTCTGATGGCCCTGTCTTCTTCCCTGAGCGTCGGCCTTCGCCCTTCCTGAAGAGGGCTGAACTCGGTAGCTGCTCCCCACTGCTGGCCCAGCCACGCAAGCCCACGAGCGACTCACAGCCCTCCTCCCCACGCTACGCCTATGAGCCCCCACTCTATGAGGAGCCCCCTGTGGAGTACCAGGCCCCCATCTATGATGAGCCCCCCATGGATGTCCAGTACGAGGCTGGCGGGGGCTACCAGACAGGCTCACCCCAGCGGTCTCCAGGCCGCAAGCCACCCCCCTTCCCACAGTCTCCCAAGCAGGGCTCTGCCTCGCCCTACCAGCAGCTGGTGCTGACCAGGCAGAAGTGCCCCGAGCGCTTTCTGAGCCTGGAGTACAGCCCTGCAGGCAAGGAGTACGTGCGGCAGCTGGTGTATGTGGAGCAGGCCGGCTCCAGTCCCAAGCTGCGCGCAGGCCCAAGGCACAAGTATGCACCCAATCCTGGAGGTGGCTCACTCCCCCTGCAGCCCAGCCCCTGCCTGCTGCGGGATCAGCGCCTGGGGGTCTCCTCTGGGGACTACAGCAGCATGGAGGGGCCTGAGCTGCGGCACGCCCAGCCACCCATGCAGCTGCCCCAGGCCCAAGACGACGCTATGTCCTGGTCCAGCCAGCAGGACACCATGTCCTCAACAGGCTACTCCCCGGGCACACGCAAGAGGAAGAGCAGGAACCCTTCTTTGTGCCACGCCCCCAGCACCTCGTCCACTGAAGGCCCCGGGGACCGTGACCTCCTCGGTGAGCAGCCCCTGGCTGAGGAGCGGCCTCTGTGTGGGCCTAGCCTGGCCCCAGTGAAGCGTGCAGAGAGCAAGACAGGCGAGGCCGAGCCTTTCCTGGCGCAGGCACGGCTGGCCTGGGAGGCGCAGCAGGCCCACTTTCACATGAAGCAGAGGGGCAGCTGGGACTCCCAGCAGGATGGCTCGGGCTACGAGAGCGACGGGGCTGTGCCACTGCCCATGCCTGGGCCTGTGGTGCGTGCCTTCAGTGAGGACGAGGCGCTGGCCCAGCAGGAGAGCAAGCACTGGCAGAGGGGCGCCTTGGAGAGGCTTGCTTTCCCCCAAATCCTACTCGAGAAAAGCGTCTCCGTGCAGACCAACCTGGCCTCGCCAGAGCCCTACCTTCACCCCTCACAGGTAGGGAGGCACTGCCAGGGTCCCTGGGCAGAGGTGGGGCAGGTGGTGGTCCCAAGGCATGGTGCGGCACTCAGCTCCTGGTAAGGCCTGGCCATGTCCTGGCAAGTGACCTGGGGGTCAAGAGGCCATGCCCTGACTCCATCCAGCCCGCAGATGCAGGGTAGTCAGGGGAAACAGGTGGGCAGCCACCCAACCACTGAGCCCCCGAGCCTCTGTTCTCCCATCTGTGAACGGGCTCTCAGGTGAGGAGCTATGCAGGTGGAGTGTCAGGTGCCCTTTGCTTAGAGCTCTTCTGCAGCAAGGAGTGGGGAGATCAGACACCTGGTCCTCATGCTGCAGCCGGAGCCAAAGCAGAAGCCTGGCCTGCCTTGTCCTCTCTGGTCAGGCTCTCTGAACCCACGTGCATCTTCTGTCTAGGTCATGTGCTGGAGCTTGATGCCCCGGAACTTTGTGTGGGCTAGTGTCCCTAGTTTCTCACCTCCTGACCCCTGACCTTTCACACCAGTTTGCTGCATGAAGCCAAGGCTGAGGGTCTGCCCTGGCATCTGCCAAGAGCTGGCAATGGCCAGAGGGCCTCCTGGTGTTGGGCCCTCAACCCCACCAGGGAACACCTGCCCAAGGGCCCGGTAACCTTGGGAGGCCAGTGTCCCTGGGCAGGGCTGCTTTAGTGCCCCTCCAGGCTAGACAGCTCAGAGCAGTGTTTCTGTCCAAGCCAAGAAAAGAAAGGGCTGTTACCCCAGTGACGCCCTGTATGGTTGTGCTGAGGCCATTAGGGAGGCAGGGAGGGGGCTTGGGACAAACCTTCCCAGCATCGTGGGAAGCATCCTAGCCCCCTTGCAGGCTGGCCCTGCCACTGCCCAGCCTCACTCTGCCCCCAGTCCCATGTGGGGATCTTTGCTGGAAGGGTAAGGCTCTGTGACGGGGAGGGGTGGGCAGTGTAGTGGACCAGGAGAGACATCTGTGTCTGTGGAATTTTGTGTCTCGGGTTTTTCTCATGTTGGCAGGGCTGCCCTTTTCATCTGTTTCTCAACCTCAGAGCTCAGTGAACTATCAGAAGCAAGGCCAGCAGGAAGCAGTGCCCTTCCACTGTGCACGGGGTCCCGGCACCCTGCATGGCAGCATCTTCCCACTAGGGGCTAGTCAGCCCAGAAATCCAGTGAAACACACGTGTAGCTTCCTCCTGCCCCCAGACATGCACTGGACGCCCCCACCACCACCATTACCAACCCTCAGTTGCAGGAATAGGGAGGGCACTTCCTTTACACCTCAGGGTAAAGGTTGGAAGAAGGGCCTCTGTGGGTCCCGCCCCAGCCTTGTGCGAGGATCTGGCATGTGTTTATGAAGGGGGTAGAACAAGATGAGGCACAAAGCTCCTCCAGCAGCCTCTTGGCGGCAGGGGAGGCCACACCCCCTCATGGCCCCTCTGTCCTTCCTAGTCTGAGGACCTCGGCTCCTGTGCCCAGTTTGAGAGTAGCCGGCAGGCTCGCAGCGTCATGCCCAGCGCTAGCTGTGTGTTCCCCACCTTCACTCTGCGCAAGCCGTCCTCGGAGACCGACATTGAGAACTGGGCCTCCAAGCACTTCAACACGCATACACAGGGCCTCTTCCGGCGGAAGGTGTCCATCGCCAACATGCTGGCCTGGAGCAGTGAGTCCATCAAGAAGCCCATGATTGTAACCAGCGACCGCCACGTGAAGAAGGAGGCCTGTGAGATCTTCAAACTGATCCAGATGTACATGGGTGACCGGCGCGCCAAGGCTGACCCACTGCACGTGGCCCTGGAGATAGCCACCAAGGGCTGGAGTGTGCAGGGCCTGCGGGACGAGCTCTATATCCAGCTATGCCGGCAGACCACTGAGAACTTCCGCCTCGAGAGCCTGGCCCGCGGCTGGGAGCTCATGGCCATCTGCTTGGCCTTCTTCCCACCCACACCCAAGTTCCACTCCTATCTGGAGGGCTACATCTACCGGCACATGGACCCTGTCAATGACACCAAAGGTAAGGCCCAGTGCGCGAGACCCCTTGGCACCCACAGCTCAGGGAAGGGCTGTGGCAAGAGCTTCCCGGTCTACGCTGGCATCCAGTATGTGGAGGCAGGCACAGCACCTCCAGGCAGACACACATGTCTTTTGAGGACCATGTCCTAGGTTCTCACTAGGATGTGGGGTCCTCAGGGAGCCCCTCCCTGCCACTGAGGCCCCGAGAAGAATGACAGGCAATCCTGGAACAGGGTCCCCAGCCACAGGCCAGCAGGTCAGAGAGGAGGGGGCCAGATGAGGACTGGCCTCCATGTCTCAGCCAGCTGGCCTCCACTCTGCTGAGGCCTCCGTACCTGGTCACTCTGCTGGATGAGGGTACTTCCTGTGCCCATGTACTTACTGTATTTGCTTTCAGCCATACTGTGGCCTGGAGAGGTAGCCACCCCAACCAGGCTCAGGCCATCTGTTGTGGTTGGGGAAGAGATGGGGGTTCCTGGAGCAGGGTTCCTGAGAGCAGGGAGGAGCATGGTGAGCCAGGCATGCATCAGCCCAGCACCAGGTCTGGCAAGTGCATCTGGCCATTGGGGCACTGCAAGCTGACCTGGCCCTAAGCCACCCCAAGGAGTCAGAGGTTGGACCAGCATGGGTAGCCACCTGCTGATGGCTGCCTAGGGCCAAGTGTGGGGCCAGATTCTGCGAAGGGCTCCTGAAAGCCATACATCAGGTTTGTCTGGTCCCAGCCCTGGCCTGCTCTGGGGAGGACTCAGGGCCACGGTCCTACTAACCAGACAGTGCCTGTGTGGCCGGCACAAGTCCTGTGCCGTGCAGAGAGAGCATGGGGACAGGGCCGTAGGCAACAGCTGCATCTGCAGCAGGCTGCCCACCACCCAAACAGTCATGGGTATCCATGAGGCATGGCCGTGGAACCAGCAACTGGACACACACGTGTGCAAATACATGCATACACTCACACGCTCTCCAAGCTCCTCTTTGGGAGGGACTGCCTACCTTGATCTGGCCAGGGCGTTGCCCTGGCACAGGTGTGTGGGGCCACGGTGTGTGCACACAGTGATGGGGGCTGCAGCTGCCAGGGCAGTGGTGGGTCCTCGGGAAAGTGTGTCAGGCACAGGCACCATCCAGAACATCAGCCATTTGGCCACAGATCTGGAAGCCATGAGATTTTCACTGGGGCATGTGGTTTTGGGGGTTGGTTGGTTGGTTTTTAAGATATATTTATTTTGAGAAAGAGAAAATGCCCAGACTGGGGGAGGGGCAGAGGGCCAGAGTCCTCAAGCAGACTCCCTGCTGAGTGCGGAGCCCAACATGGGACTCGATCTCACAATCCATGAGATCATGACCTGAGCCAAAACCAAGAAAGTTGGATGCTCAACCAACTGAACCAACCAAGGCACCGCTAACTGTGGCATGTGGTTCTTGAAGCAGGGTCACTGAACACAGCATATGGGTCTCCCCAGGTAGTTCCCCACCAACATGCAAAACATGCAGCCTGTTGGGCAGCCTGAGTCTGCCTTGTCTGCCACACTCTTCTCAGGCCTTTCCAGGAGAAGGTGGGCCCCCATTAGCTTCATGGTTCACTTCAGCCTACTTCTCAGAGGCCTTAAAGTGTGTGTCCACTGCTCAACACATGGCCCTTGGGGCCTCAGGGAGCACTTGCTAAGTAAAAAGGTGAGTGAGCAATGAATGGACAGAGGCCAGAGACTCCTGGGACCATTCCTGCCAGCCAGCTGGGGCTCTTATGGGGAGCTTGAGCTCCAGGCCCCATGCTGGGCCCAGCAGGACACTCCTCATGGCACAGAGCTTTGTGGGCCTTTGTCCTAGTGTCTAGTCTGCACCCTGGGGATGGGGCTGGAGTATATGAAGGAATTGGTGGTCAGCCTGGACATTTGTGGCTTTGAACGTCTGCCCACCCTGAGGGAGGCCCAGCTGGTCTCAGAGTGCCACATGTTCTTGGCCCTCAGAGGGAGATTGGGTCTGTGTGGTACCACCAACAGGAGCCTGCTTCTAGGCTGTGGGATCTGACCTCACATGTATGACACAGGGCAGCCTTCCAGCCAGAAACCAACCCCAGGACTATGCCTGGGTAGGCATCTGCTATAGGCCCTGCTTAGTGCTGAGCCAGAGGAGAGGCCTTGTGCTCCCTCCCACCAGCACATCAGGAACAGGCGTGCTGGCTGGTGGTCAGGAAGGCAGACCCCATCAGGCCACAAGGATGGAGCCTGTGCTTGGAGAAAGAAAACTGCAGCCTGTCTCAGGGTCACTGGCAAGGGCAAAGCTGAGCTCAGCTCCTGAGTGGCGCTGCACCCTGAACCATGCTGTCTGCCTGGGCCTCAGGGATCTTTGATTTCATCTGCCAGCACATGTGTGACATCTGTGTGATCACCCATTGCAGGGGACCAAGGCACCAAGGCAGTGAACCCCAGTTCACATGTCTGCGGACCCCCAGCTCAGCCTTGTCTCATACATGGCCGCGCCTTTGTGCCAGCCAGCAGCAGGGTGCTCTCACAGCTCGTGTCCTTAGGACCTCCCTCACAGGCTTTCAGCAGACATCAGACTGCAGCTTTCCCGTGTGCTCCATGCAGCAGCACTTCCTGCTAAGGACAGTTTCCTTTACCAGTCACATGTTCACTAAGACTCAGGGTTTCCATGTAAAGGTGTCAGATGGAACACATAAATTTACCTGGACTCTACCTTGAAGTCCTGCTAAATGAACAGGGAAGGAATTTTTTAAAGGAGAGGGGAAAAAACAACCACAAGGGAATGTAAACTGATGCAGCCACTGTGGAAAACAGTTTGGCAGTTCCTCAAACAAAAGTAGAACTACCGTAGGATCCATCAATTCCACTTGTGTGTATATACCAAAAAGAATTGAAAGCAGAAACATGAACAGATGGGTACGTGTGCACTCAGATCCGTGGCAGGGTAGTCACCACAGCAAAGAGTTGGAAGCAGCTCAGGTGTTTGTCAGGGGATGAGCAGAGACATAAAATGTGGTCCATCCATACAGTGGACTGTTATCCAGCCTAAAAAATGCAGGGAATTCTGACACCTGTACAACATGGATGAAACTGGAGAACATTACGCTCAGTGAAATAAGCCAGTTCAAAAAAATACTGTATGAGTCCACTCTTAAGAGGCCCCTAGAATATTCATATTCATAGAAACAGAAAGAATGGTGGGTGCCAGGGGCTAGGGAAGGGACAGTTGGAGACTTTTTTAATGGCTGTGGAGTTTCTGTTTGACCTGATGAAAAGTTCTGGAGATGGAGGGTGATGGTAGTTGCACAACAGTAAGTGTACTTAATGTCATTGAACTGTACAATGAAAAGTGGTTAGTTATAATGGTATATTTTATCTTATGTATATTTTACCACAATAAAAATATGTTTTGGAAGCTGAAAAGTGCATGAACAGGTGGCAGGAAGCTGACTTGGCAGACCAAGATAGGTGGATCCCAAGCAGACAGTGACAAAGCTAAGAAGCTGAAGCAGGTAGCAAACCCTTAAAACTCCATAGTGGGTGGAGCCAGCTTCCTCTAGCAGTGGTTCGGGAAGCGCATGATCTTGAAGCTGAAAGAAAAGGACTAGTTGAGAGTCTGTTTAAGAAACAAGCAGCTACCATAGAGTAGGTGAGAGCATGGATTTTGGACCCAGAGCATTTGGACTCAGATCCCAGCCACATTTTCAAGATAGGCAATAAAACAAGTCTCAATAAATGCTAAAGAAGGCAAATCATAGAAAGTGTTTTTTAGTCACAACAGAATTAATGATCAGTAACACTAAGATATCTGGAAAATCCCCAAATACCTGGAAACTAAAGAGCATACTACTGAATAGCCCATGAGTCAAATAAAAACCTACAGGGAAATTAGAAAGTATTTTGAACTGAAAGAAAATGACAACAAAACATATTAACTGTGGGATGCAGCCACAGCAGTTACAAGAGGGAGATTCATAGCATTTCACCTTTAAGATAAGGTCTCAAATCAGTGGCCTCTGTGCCTTAAAAAATAGATTATACTAAAAGCAAGCAGAAGAAAGAAAATACTGAAGATCAGAGTAGAAATCAGTGAAAGTGAAAACAGAAAAACTGCAGAAAATCAGTGAAACAAAAAGCTAATTCTTTGAGAAGATTGATAAAATCGATAAATCTCTAGCCAGACTGATCAGGACAAAAAGAAAACGTAAATTACCAATATCAAGAATGAGAGATGATGTCACTACAGATTCAACATGTCAAAGGATAATAAGATGAACAACTTTATGCCAGTAAATTTGACAGTTTAGAGGAAATGGACAGATTTTGAAAGACACAAACTACTATGGGGACACCTGGGTAGCTCAGTCATTAAGCGTCTGCCTTTGGCTCAGGTTATGGTCCCAGGGTCCTGGGATCGAGCCCCGCATCGGGCTCCCTCCTTGGGGGGAAGCCTGCTTCTCCCTCTCCCACTCCCCCTGCTTGTGTTGTCTCTCTCGCTGTATCTCTCTGTCAAATAAATAAAATCTTAAAAAAAAAAAAAAAGACACAAACTACCAAAGATCTCTCAGTAAGAAACAGACAACCAAAAAACCATGTAGCTATTAAGGGAATTGAATTGGTACTTAAAACCTTCCCACAAAGAAAATTAAAGGCCCAAATGGCTTCACTGGTCAATTTTACTGAACAGTTCATTGTTTGTATATCAATTCTTTACAAACTCATTGAGAAAATTGTAGCAGAGGGAATATCTCCCATTCCTTCCATACCAAAATTATAAAGGGACATTACAAAAAAAGAAGCGCAGATAGTAGTATCCCTTCTGAACATAGAGCAGAAATTTTTAACAGTATTTTAGCAAATTGAGTCCAACAATATATAAAAAAGATAATGCATCTTGAATAAGAAGTTTATCTGAAGAATGAAAGGTTGGTTTAACATTAAAAAATGGCAAATGGTAATTTGCCATAGCAACAGAGTAAAGAAGAAAGACTATGTGATCATCCCAATAAGCGTAGAAAAAGCATTTGGCAAAAATCCAACATTTCCATTCCTGATAAGAATTCTAAACAAACTAGGAACAGAAGGGAACCTCTTCAATCTGACAAAAGGCAAATATTTTTTTTTAAACCCTACAGTACCTAAAAGAATGGAAAGCTAGAACTCAAGCAGACACTTATACATCCATGTCCATAGCAGCATTATTCACAGTAGCCAAAAAGTGCAAACAACCCAGCTGTCCAGCAGGTGCATGAATAAGCAAAATGTGGTCTATCAGTACAGTGAATATTTTGCAGCCATAAAAAGGAATAAAGTTCTGATACATGTTATAACATGGAAGAACCTTGAAAAGTTATTCTAAGTGAAAGAAGCCAGATACAAAAGGGCAAAAACTGTACAACTTATATGAAATATCTAAAATAAGCAAATTCATAGAGACAGAAAGTAGATTAGAGGTTACCAGGATCCGGGGGAGGGGGAATGAGGGTACAATGGGTACAGGGTTTCTGTTTGTGGTGATGTAAGAATTTTAGAAATAAATGTGGTGTTGCATGACATTGTGAATGTACTAGATGCCACTAAATTGTACACTTAAAAATGGTTAAATGGCTACATTTTTATGTTTATGTTTTACCACAATTAAAACAAAAAACACCTCTAACCAGCATCATACTTAATGGGGAGGGACTGAATGCTTTCCCCCAAGGTCAAGAACAAGGACTTCCAGCCCCACTGCATCAACTCCATGTCATGCTGGAGGGCCAGCCAGTGCAAAGTCATGGAAGAGAAATAAAAGGCATCCAGATTGGAAAGGAAGTGTGCAATTGTCTTTATTCAGACAATAAAATCTTCTGTGGGATGTATAAAAATACTATAAGTGAGTTTAGCAAGTTTGCAGGATGCAAGACCAATATATAAAAGTTAATCATGTTTCTACATAATAGCAACAAACTACTGGAAATTGAAATTTTAAAAATACATCTGGGGGTGCCTGGCTGGCTCAGCAGGTGGAGCATGAGACTCTTGATCTTGGGGTCGTGGGTTTGAGCCCCACGTAGGGTATAAGATTACTTTGAAATAAAATCTTAAAAAAATCCAAAGTAGCATTTAAAAATATGCTTAGGGATAAATCTGACAAAAGATGTCTAAGACTTCTACACTAAAAACTCCCAAACATTACTGAAAAAAGGCCCAAGTTAATGGATTCATACCATGTTTATGAATCAGAAGACTCAATAGTGTCAAGATGTTACTTCCACCCAAATTGATGAATAGATTCAATCCTAACCAAAATCTTAATAGGTTTTTTTTTAATTTAGAAATTAATAGGCTGATTCTAAAACCCATAGAAAATGCAAAGGACCTAGATTAGCCAAAATATCCTTTGAATAAGAAGAGCGAAGTTGGAGGACTGACGCTACCTTACTTCAAGTCTTGTCATGAACCTACGGAAGCCAGGAGAATACGCTGTTGGCGTAGAGGTAGACAGTAGCTCCATGGACAGAAGAGAGTCCAGAATTAGACCCAGACGTATGTAGTCCATTAATTTTACACAGAGATGTGAAAGCACTTCAGTGGAGAAAGGACAGTGCCTTCCTCAAATGGTGCTGGGGCAGCCGGATGTCCAAATGCAAAAAAAGATGAGCTTCAAACCATACTTTGTACTGTATGCAAAAACTAGCTCAAGATAGATCATAAACCAAAATATAAAACCTAGAACTATAGAACAAAACATGGAAATTTTTTCTTGAGTTAGGCAAAGGTTTTTTTTTTTAAGATTTTATTTATTTATTTGAGAGAAAGAGAAACAGCATGAGAGGGGAGAAGGTCAGAGGGAGAAGCAGGCTGCCCGTCGAGCCGGGAGCCCGATGCGGGACTCGATCCCAGGACTCCGGGATCATGTCCTGAGCTGAAGGCAGTTGCTTAACCAACTGAGCCACCCAGGCGCCCTGATTTTTATGTGTGACACTAAAAGCACTATCTACAAGGGAAAAACATTGGTACATTGAACTTTGTGAACGAAGTTACATCTCCTGCTCTTCAAGAGACACTGTTAAGAGAAGGAAAAGATCCCGCAGTCACAGACAAGCAAGAAGAGGCTAGCGTGTCCTGTGGTGGCGGATCAGAGTTGGAGGCATTGGTGGGGGATATTTGGGGGATGTGTACATGCAGGGGTCGCATACAAATGTGCACCCCAGTAGCAGTGGGCACACCTCACCCCCAGATCTTGGTTTCTACTACTCTCTTCCATTCAAGGAGCCAGGGTTCCTTGGAGAAACAGCTGAGTCTAGGCTTGTGGGGGTGGGTGGCAGAGTATGTCACAGGACACAGGAGCCAACCGAAAGGGCCAAAACTGGAGCCATTTGAGCAAAAAATGAAGTCGTATTGGATTATAACCCACAGCGTAAAATGATATATCCACAAGGCCGTACTGATAAAAGTAAATGATCCAGTAGATCAGACAGTGATCTCCTGTGCAGAAGAATAACAAATAATTTGTGTAGATGGTCCACAGTCAGAGAAGATCCCAACTCCCAACCTTAGCGTGGGCTGTGTGTAGAGACTCACTTCCAGAGAGCACAGGATGGCCAGGGGACGAAGGACTCCCTGTCAACAGGATGAAGTTACTTTATGCAGAGTGGGAGGCATGCCTGGATCAGTGTGAGACACCTGCTGTGTCTCCTCCAGCACCAGCTCGGCAGCCTGGGACCCCTGAGTGCAGCTGTGCAGGAGCCAGATGGCTGGGCTGGGGGCTTCTCAAGCCCACCAGAGGATCAGAAGCATCTCCTCCCTATTGCCCTTCCCTGCATCTTCCTGCCCACCTCCTGCATGAGGAGAGCCGGCTTTCTGGTCGACAGTGCTCAGAAGGGCCCCAGTACCTATCCCAGCCCCATGGTCCAGACCTGCTCCCAGACACAGCCGCACATCTGTGTGGGTACACACACCACAGCACTCCTAGGCTGGGTTCTCCTCAGCCCCAGCTGGTCATTGGCCACAGCCCTGCTTCCCTTTGAGGAACCCAGCAGGGGTGCAATACCTTCCCAGCCAACTGGGGTCAGCCCCACACAGGCCCAGGGGCCTCCTTGCCAGCCACGTCGGGACCTGTGTGGGCATGCATTCCTGGCATTGTGTTCTGTGGTCCTCATGGCTCTGTTTGCTCCCCAGTGACGCAGCATATGAAAGCGCTCCTGGAAAGGAACACTAAGAAGAAGTCCAAGTTGAGAAAGAAACCCAAGCCTTATGTTGAGGAACCGGATGGTAGGGCCTCTCCCCACAGCCCCTGTGCGCTGTGTCTGCACAGCTCTGCTCTCCGGCCTCGGCCGCCTGGCTTCCTTTCTCTAACCGCTTCTGGGCTGGAAGGCGTGTTGATGGGGTAGCACTAACCATCAGGCTTGTGGGCTTCTGTGCTGGCCGGGGGCCCAGGTCACTGAAGAGGCTTCCGTGGGAGGCCACACCTGCCCTGTGCCTTTCTCAAGAACAATTTCCAGCTTGCACTCTGGGCTCTCGGTGGGGCAGGGCGTGAGGACAAACTGGGCAAGGCCTGCTGGAAACACCTCTAGGTGTTTGCTGAGGAAGTGCCCTATGGGCAAGTGCCTCCCCAGCCCTGACCTCCGGCCCAGGCCACCCTGGGGCAGGGCGTGGAGCCTGGCATGGCTTCCTTGGAGGGAGCCCAGGGATTCCCCAACTTCCCCCACCAGCCCCGCCCTTCTCCTGGGCCCTGGCTCAAGACCTGTACCCCCATCCCACCACTGTCCAAGCTCCAGGGAAGCCCTATTAACCCAGGACTATGCCCTCCCTGCTGAGAGCTGTTGGTCTCACTGCTATTGTGTCAGCATCCCCTCCTGGCACCAGGGCTCTGGGACCAGCCCCAGCCCCACCTCTAGCACTTCCCCCAGACTCGGAACACAGCCCATTCTCTAAATATGCCCCGCTTCTCCTCCTCTAATACCGTAACTCAACCGCGACGCCCCTTCCTCTGGGAAGCTGTCTGGCTGCATACTGCCTGTGGCAAGAGGGGGCAGCTGCTGTCCAGGATTCCCAGCTGCCCTTGGGCCACACCCATCTGGAACAGGAGTGGAAGGGTCTCTGAACTCCTGCTGGAGCCTGTCCGGGAGTCGGGTTGCAGCAGGGAGGTGGGCCTGGTGGGGCCGAGCAGGACACCATAGTCCAAGACTGTTGGGTAGTGAGGAGGGAGCTAGAAGCCCCAGGACCCCACAGTGTCAGCACCAAGAGGTGGCAGTGGCAGCTTCTAACCACACCCAGCAACTTTTCAGGCTTAAAACCAGGGCTCAGGGGCACTGAGGCCCCAGGGCAGGTGTGGACTCCTGGCACAGCAGCATAGACTCTGGGAGAGCTGCTTCCGTCAGTCCCTCTGCAGGCCTCTATCTCCTCACCTATAAGACTGGGTATGGGTATGCCCTGGCGAGGCCGGGACAGGTCAGTGGACCTGAAGCAGAGTGCCCCACACCATCGTGAACGTCTCCCTGGGCTGGGCATGGGCACTGCACACCCTCCCAGGCATGCAGCAGACATCCCACAGTCAGGCCCGGGAAGCCACACCCGTGGCAGTAGGGGGTGCAGGGGAGCTCCTGGGACTCGGGGCGCGCACAGCCTCAGTCCTGGTCCATCCACAAAAGCTGATAGCAGCTGCCATCTGCTGAGCTGTGCACCAGACTCCAAGGTCAGCCCTCCACGAGCACTTGTGGTCGGTGTCATCCCTGTCCCCATCCTACAGGGGAGGAAGCTAAGGCCCAGAAAGGCTGCCTCGTGACCAGGTTCACCAACCGAGAGGAGGCAGCCCCAGGATCTTCAGATCACAGTCTGTTGGAGAGGCCCCCGAGACGGGAGGTCAGGGCGTATCTCTCTCACCCCAGGGAGGGGTAGGCACACTCCCAGTCTGCAGCCTGCTCCTTAATGCAAGGTGCTCCCTGGGCTCCTAGTGGCCAGGGGGCAGCCCAAGGCCCCCTTTGCCTTCCAGGTCCCCGGGAGCCTGCCAGGGAAGGCCACATGGGCCTGTGGCAGGTCCAGGTGCTGTGTCCTGAGCTCGCCTAGCAGAGGCTGCAGCTAGGACTCTCTGCCAGGGGTCTGCAGATCCCCTAGGGACCTGAAACAGATTCTCCAGGGAGAATGGGAAATGTTGGTTTTCACTTTGATTACTTTAAAAAAGAATCCCTTTGCCACTTACAATAATAATACTGTTCTGTGATCGTTCAAAATGAAGAGATTTTCATGGGCTAAGCCATGCTTATGTTTTTCACACTGGGGTCCAAGGACCCCCACATGCTCAGTCCACAAGAAACTGCTTCCTTTAAAAGAAGACTGGGGTATTTGGGTTTGCGAGTTGGGTCTAGAGGCCTCCCTCTGACAGGTAGGCACTGGGGCAGGTGGGCCGCAGGGCCAGAGCCTTCCAGAGAGGGTGCCGGTCCTGAGCTTGGAGGCTCACAGTCTGGCTTTTCTGTCTCTGTGGGTCCTTGACACCTTGGGCTGGATGGCCCCTCTGGGCTTCGCCTCTGCGTGTTGTTGGTCTTCTTGCTCCCTCTCCTCCCCTTCCCTTGCCTGGGCCGGGAAAGATGCCACACCCATTTCAGACCCGCCCACAGGGTCTCCTCCTCCACCGCCTCTTGCGTCTCTCTCCTTCCCCTCATGTCTGTATCTGGAGAGCCTTCTGGCCGAGGTCCTTGCCCTCCTGGAGGCACCCCCCCATGACCACCAGCCAGAACTTCTACCAGGGCCGAGTTTTAGAAAAGCCCCCTCCCTTGAGGAAGGAGACCAGTCCGCTCCCTGCCACCTTCAGCCCTCGGGCAGAACCCAACGATGTCTTTCTGTGTAGTGGGCCTTCCAGTGACCCCAGGCTTAGGACGTGGGGCATCCCCTCCATGCTCATCACCCTTCCACATGCCACCCGTCCCCTCGGCCTCCCCTTCCATGACTGCTGCCCAGGCAGCCCTCCGCTCAGAGGGATGGGGCTCTGCAGGCCGAGGCCCTCTCCCGCCGCTGGCTGGGGGCAGGGCTACAAGAGTGTTGGGGCTGCTGTCCAGCTAGCCCAAAGCCCACTCAGTACTGGCCTCAGGCGGAGGGCACTGAGCACCTCTAGCCCTGTTGCCTATGGAAATGACCCTTCTTAGGGACTCCCCAGGGCTAGTCTGCAAGGGGAGCATGGGGTTTGGAGGCCCTGGGGCCCATGTCCTGCCCCGTCCCACCTCTGCCCTTCCTGGCGGTGGGGAAGCGTGGGTGGGCTGACAGAGGAGTTCCTTCCCAAGCCTGGCTCCTTGAGGTGAGGAAGTGCCCCTTGCCTTTCCGTGTTGGTTTCTGCTCTAAAGGGTTTCGCCCAGGAGGGTGAGGACCCACTGCCCCCAGGCAAGTGGTAGGCAGGAGCCTGGCCAGGCCAGCCCAGGCCCCCACGGCTCCTGCAGGAGCCGCCTCTCCTCACCCCTCCTCCTGCTGCTTCTCTTAGCCACACGTCCGCACCACGCCAACCAGCACCCGTTCTCTTCCAGGGGTGGCGATAAGCACATATGCCAAGTACTGTTACCACAAGCTGCAGAAGGCGGCCCTGACTGGGGCTAAGAAGGTATGAGCTTCCCCCAGGACAGCCGGGTGTGGGTGGGTAGGCGGTGCTGGTGACACCCAGATGGGGTTCGGAGGAAGGCCTGGACAGGCAGCCCTCACATCCTGGGGAATGCCCTGCCCTCCTTGAACGCAGCCGGCTGGGGCTGGGGGAGGTGGAGGCTCACAGTACAGAAGGTGCTCCAGAGAGCCCACTGAGGCAGCCAGGGAAGGCCTCGGGCAGGGGCTGCACCCCAGGTTCAGGAGCCAGTGCAAAGGGGCATGTGGCTAGGCCAGGGCCCCAGGGTGTAACCCAAGTGTGGGTACCAGGCCTGCCACTGTCGGGCTGCTGCAGTGAGGTGCAAAGGTGAGGCACAGCCCGTGAGCAGGCCTAGAAACAGCCCTTCTCAGCGGGGACCCTCACCCTGGCAGACTGCCCCTGGACCCAGGGGAGGCCAAGCCTGGGACTGCAGGGCAGGCTCAGGAGACCATGTGCCCCTTCACTCACACTGGGCCACCCACCTGGCCAAGAGCCCAGACCCATCACAGGGCTCCCCCCACACTGGCAGCCAGGGTGGGGCAGATGGGCAGGTGGTCCTCTCTGGCACCCATCCTGCCACTGGGCCTTCTTAGTGCCTGCCAGAGCTCTGTAGCCAGCCCCTCTAGAGAACAGGCCTGTCACTCCAGACAGCTGCACCTTGTTCCCTGGTCTTAGGATGTGTGGCTCTTGGCCATCTTCCCCTCTGTCCCCCGCTCCCTTTCAGCCCCTCACCCCCACCCAGGAAGCCCCTCGGGCCCTCCTGGGTCTGACCCTTCCCCCACTGTCCCAGAGCCTGGCTGTCCCTCCCCTAGTCCGCCCCCTAATTCACTGCTCTAGCCCTGCCACTGGGAGCTGCTGTCCCACCTCAGGCTTCTCCCCTCACCTCCACCCCAGGTGGTCTCACATGGTTCAGATCGGCCAGCCTGGCCCCTCTATGGCCCCAGGCAGCTCTCATTCCAGGAGTCACTCCCACCTTCCTCCTGTGTGACCAGTGGGGCCGCCTGAAGATTTAGGACATTGTAGGTGGCCCAGCAGGGTGCCCCTCCCCCAGGGAGGTGGGGTGCCCCTAGCTCTTTCCAGGCAGGCGCCTGGAGTTACCAGGGGTGAGGGGACAAGGGGAGAGGGGGAGGGTGGCCAAGCCAGGGACAGCCCTGGCAGGGGTGCGGGGGTGGGGGAGGGAAGGCTGGGAGCAGGGCAGCGGGACCACACCAGGACAGAGAGCTGGGCTGTCTTTGCAGGGGCTGAAGAAGCCCAACGTGGAGGAGATCCGGCATGCCAAGAATGCTGTGTTCAGCCCGTCCATGTTTGGCAGTGCACTTCAGGAGGTCATGAGCATGCAGAAGGAGCGGTACCCTGATCGGCAGCTGCCCTGGGTACAGACACGTCTATCTGAGGAGGTGCTAGCGCTCAACGGTGACCAGACGGAAGGCATCTTCAGGTGCCCCGCAACCTGGGCCCTGGGTGTGGGGGCCTTGGGTGTCTCCACTGTGTCTCAGGCAGGCACCATCAGGCACCAGGACCACTGGGCCGACTTCCATGCCCCAGCCTTGGGTTTTGGGGCCAGGAGACCCATGCCCCTGCCTGGGAATAGCCAGAGAGGCCCCCCCACAAGAAGCCATCATGTGGGCGGGGAGAGACACCCCGGAGCAAATGGAAGGGCCACTATCAACCGGGAAAGGCAGGGCAGGGCCCCATCCTTAGGAGCCAAGCCAGAGAATCATCCCCCTGAACGGCAGCATGCCTGAACTTAGGAGGGTCGGCCAGGGACAGTGCCTCTGTAAAAATGGCCACCAGGGCCCCAGAGGGCCCTTGGATGGTAACCATAGGCAGGGCCTGAGACGTGAGCCTGGAAAGACACCCCAGCAGCAGCCAGCAGATGCTGCTCACCTGTGAATAGGGATGATAGTCTCTGCCCCATGGGGCGTAGCACAAGGCCTGCTGTCAAGACTCACCTACCCAAGCCCCGGGGGAGGGGGGGACAGGCTTGAGGGTCTGAGCCTCAGCGGCCCTGCTGATAATGGCATCTGCCTGGGGATGGCCAGCAGAGGGAAGAGGGACAGCATGGGGGAGGGGTCTGGCCTGGCCGACGATGCATGGGGGAGGGGTCTGATCCGGGGCAAGACAGAGTCTTCCTCCGTGTGACCCACCCTGTGCTCCACAGAGTCCCTGGGGACATTGATGAGGTGAACGCCCTGAAGCTGCAGGTAGACCAGTGGAAGGTGCCGACAGGCCTGGAGGACCCCCACGTCCCTGGTGAGCCTCCATTCCCTAGGAGCTGAAGCAGGCCTGCTCCAGGCAGTTGAAACATTTGGGCTCCCCCTAATTCCCCCAGCGATGTCATGGCTCCCAGTCCATTTCTAGCACAGACAACCCCTCCCATCATGCAGTCTCCTGGGGGCCCTTCTTCCAGCCTAGCCTGCCGCTCTCCTGCACTCCCTGCATCAGCCCCCAGCACCCCTAGGGTCAATCCAGGCCCTCAGGAGCACCAACACGCCAGGGTCTGGGCCTTGCCAGTCTGGCCCGACACTCCCGCTCTCACGCCGCACGCTGCCCCTACCCTGTGTCGCCCTAACCCGCTGACCACTCCACGGCTCCCGCCCAGCCCAGGGGAGCCCGCCCAGCAGGCTGTGCTGAGCACCCTGCCCCGCCCCCCCGCCCGCGCTGTGTCCGCAGCTTCGCTGCTGAAGCTGTGGTATCGGGAGCTGGAGGAGCCCCTGATCCCGCACGAGTTCTACGAGCAGTGCATCGCGCACTACGAGAACCCCGAGGCCGCCGTGGCCGTGGTGCACGCGCTCCCCCGCATCAACCGCCTGGTGCTGTGCTACCTCATCCGCTTCCTCCAGGTACGCGGCGGGGCACGCCCCCACCCCTCCAGGGCACCCCTCACGCGCGGGGCCCGGCCCACCCTCCTGTCCCCTCTGCGCAGGTGTTCGTGCAGCCCGCCAACGTGGCCATCACCAAGATGGACGTCAGCAACCTGGCCATGGTGATGGCGCCCAACTGCCTGCGCTGCCGATCGGACGACCCGCGCGTCATCTTCGAGAACACTCGCAAGGAGATGTCGTTCCTGCGCGTGCTCATCCAGCACCTGGACACCAGCTTCATGGAGGGCGTGCTATAGCACGTGGGCCCCAAGGACCGAGGGTGGGGACAGAGCCAAGCTCGGGTGCGCCTGGGCAGGGGAGCACGCGGGGAGGGGGGAGGGAACGCCCCAGCCGCGGAGGCAGCATGCCAGGCCCCGCCCATGCCCGCCCCAGCCCTGGAAGCCCCCAACTTTCCCACCCAGGCCCTTGGCCTGAGGACGCAGCCGGGGCAGAGGGCGAGTGGGAAGAGCGCCTCTGGGCCCCCTCCCACCGCGCCGCCTAGTGGCCAGTTCCTTGGGCACCGCTTCGCCCACCGCCGGCCGGCCAGCCCCGAGAAAGTGCCTTCTGTTTCCTGGAGCCAAGTGACACTGCCCCTCCCGGCCGGCCTGAGAGCACACACCGCCCTCCCCCGGAGCGAGCTGCCTCGCTGGGGCTCCTGCGCTCAGCCTGGCCCTGGCCTGGCCCCTGCCCGGCTGCGCCTCTTTCCTCTGCCCCGCACTTCCCCTCGGTCTCCTTCCTGGCCTGTAGCCTCCAACACCCCGCACACCCCACCCGCACCCCGCCACCTGTGGCCTCCATCGTCGAGACTGCACAGGAGTTGGGGGCCCCAGGGCACTGGGCTGTCCATCACCAGAGCAGGGCCCGGCAGGCTCACTCTGGGTGGGGAGGGGCCCCCAAACCAAAGTCCTCTGGGGTGGGGGGCAGGGTTGGGCAGGCATTCTTGGGGCAGGGTGGGGGAGGGGCAAGAGTATTTTTTCTTCATGTAACTATAAATTCAGATTCTATCCAGCACACCAACCCGCCTGTGTATAAAGATATAGAGGGAAAGATATAAGAACTAAATTTGCTAATGACATAGTTTTAACCCAAATGCTATTTATCTCTGAGCCGTCCTAGCCTGTCCTCTGTGCAGAGCAAGTTGATATCACTCCATCATTTTCTTCGCCACTTTCTTGGCTTCTGACCAAAAACCAAACCCTGCCCCATCCCCACGTGGGACCTGCAGTTGAAGAGGGAAGGGACCCCAAGCTGGGGAACCAGGGAACGCCCAGGATTCCTCAAGGCCAGAGCTGGGGGTAGGAGGTACCTAGACTCTCAGTTTGTACATTTTCCATTTTGGAATTTTGAGTTCCAATTGTTAAACTTAATTTCTCCCCAGTTTATATATATATATATATATATTTTTTTTAGAGTTGAGTTTTTATTTATTATTAAAAACAAAAAAGCCCAGCCCTACCGCTGCCCGGGTGTCCCCTGAGGTAGCATCCTCAGTCGGGTGGTCTCCGGGCCTGGGATGGACGGCCCGGCCACAGACTCTCGCTCTGACGCATGGACTCAAGAGGTGACAACACTTTGTGTGAATAAAATACATATGGACACTTGTGAGCCACGGTCAATGCCTGTCGCCTCGTGCTCTTCCAGTTGCTTCAGAAGTCTGGGTTGGGGGCTGGGCAGCCCACTACTGCAGCCAGCCTGTTGCTAGTATGGTCACCTAGGTGGACAGGCCAGGGGAGAGTGGGGGAATGGAGAGAGCGCGTAGGGGTGGGGCTGTAAGCAAGGCTGTTTCCTGGGAATGGGGGAGAGGTGATGAGCCAGGGAGGGGGCACCAGCTGGGTGTTGGGTCCCCCTGCGCCGTCTGCGGCCACCGAGGGTATGTGTCGACCCCTAAGTCCCCGCCCGTTTGCACAGGGAGTGGGCTTTTTGTGACGCGTCCTACCCCCAACCTGCCATAGGTTCTAGGCAGAGTATTTATTCAGTAACTAGTTGAAAATGCAGACACAGCCCAGCCAAACTGGCTTTCTCTGAGGGGTACCCCGCCCACGTGCCGGCGGCCAGGCTCCGACGGCGGAGGGACAGAGCCTGCCTTCCTGCCAGGGCCTCGCTCCCAGGGCGTCCCCTCACTCCTGAATCCGTCTGCACCCCCGTATCACATCCACACCCCGCTGTCCCGGCGGTCTCGTCCGCTATCCCTTCCCCAGCGGGACACCAGGGCGGGCCGCTCCTGCCGTCCGGGAAGCCGGTGCGCCCAGGGGAAGCGAGCTCCGCGCTAGTGCCCGGAACCCGAAGTGTGAGGCCGCAGTCGCCGGGGGATGCGTGTTCACGCAGCGCCAGCCCCGCGTGACCGGCCCGCCGCTTCCGGCGCCGGAGGAAGATGTGGCAGGCATGCGGAGCGCTCCGGACCGGCGCCCTGGCCTTGGCGCGGTCCCCGGGGACCCGGGCCTGCGGTGGAGGCGGGGACATCTCCTACACGCAGGGCCAGGCCCCAGAGCCCCGGACGCGAGAATATTTTTATTACGTGGATCATCAGGGCCAGGTGGGCCTGGAGCGGGGCCGGAGGGGGCGCATCTGTAAGAGAGGTGGGGTCGGAGGGAGGGCCCCTGCGAGGGGCGGGGCCTCCGAGGTAAGTGAACGTGACTGCTGAGCTGGGTCAACGAGCTGGAGAGATTGGGGCGTCGGGCCTCAGCCCCAGAGGGGTCGGACCCCCAGCAGCCAACCTACCACACGCAGTTGCAGCTGCGTCTCGCGCGCTCTACATCCCCAGATCCTGCCCCTCCCTGCGGTCCCCGGCCCCCGGGGCCGCCCTGCCTGATTTGCAAGCCCTGGCGGGTGGGAGCAAGTCGGGGAGCCTCCGCGGAGGTGGCACACTTAATTAGAAACTTGAGGAAGGGAGAGGTACGGGGAAAGCATGGCAGCTCAGGCACCAGCA
This sequence comes from Callorhinus ursinus, assembly GCF_003265705.2. Taxonomy (NCBI): domain Eukaryota; kingdom Metazoa; phylum Chordata; class Mammalia; order Carnivora; family Otariidae; genus Callorhinus; species Callorhinus ursinus. Next base: position 83,147,576 of record NW_027397067.1, on the reverse strand, counting down.
CGGCCCGGAGTGCGGCGTCGATGCGGGAATGTCGGTAGGACCCCCGGTTTACTTTGCATTCGCCTCTCTGCACACGGTGTGTACACACGAGCAAGGGAAGCGGACACTAGCCTCAGCTCAGGCCTGCCCAATGCCTCCCCCGCCCTGGGGCCGACTCTGTCTGGCTCCCAGCTGGGACTCATGGGCAATGGCTTGCCCCTCTGTCCGCAGCTTTTCCTGGATGACTCCAAAATGAAGAACTTCATCACCTGCTTCAAAGGTACTGCTGCACCCTCTTACCCACCTTCTGTCTCCCTTCGGCAAGGCCCTGGTGGGCTCTGCTCCCCAGCCTCCCCACTGGCCCGCCCGAAGCAGAGGACTGGGCATCCTGCGCACAAGGGTCCTGCTGTCCAGAGTGAGGCCAAAGTGGTGGGCCGACGAGCGGTGCCAGCCCTTGGCGTTGCCCAGGGCAAGCCGTTTGCCTGGGGGAGCGGGGCCCCGTGTAGACTGGCATGGTAAGCAACCGCGCCCCTTCACCTCCAGACCCACAGTTCCTGGTCACCTTCTTCTCCCGCCTGAGACCCAACCGCAGCGGTCGCTACGAGGCCTCTTTCCCCTTCCTCTCGCCCTGCGGCAGGGAGCGCAATTTCCTGCGCTGCGAAGACCGGCCCGTGGTCTTCACGCACCTGCTGGCCTCGGGCCCCGGGCCCCCGCTTCTCTCCTACTGCGGCGGCGGTGAGGCCCTGGCCGTGCCCTTCGAGCCGGCGCGTCTGCTGCCCCTGGCAGCCAATGGGCGCCTCTACCACCCGGCGCCGGAGCGTGCGGGCGGCGTGGGCCTGGTACGCTCAGCCCTGGCCTTCGAGCTTAGCGCCTGCTTCGAGTATCCGCCCGGCGCGTCCGCGCTGCCCTCGCACGTACGCTGGCAAGGCCGCCGCCTCGCCCTCACCATGGACCTGGCCCCGCTGCTGCTCGCCACCCCGCGGCCCTGAGCCGCAGGTGCCCCTGGCCGCCCGCCCCGCCCCGCGGTCCTGCCCCCCTCCCCGCGAGGTCCCGGCCGCGCATCGCTGCGCACGCGCACCCAAAGAGCGCGCCGGCCGAATGCGCGTGCGCGGCACAGGTGCACCGCGGCCCGGGCGGCTCGGCGCTGTCCGAGGTGCTGCCGCGTCCGTGGCCTCGACCGCGAGGAGGGGCGGGGTCGCGGGCCCTTCTGCTCCCTCCCCACACCTCGGGCCTGGGGCGTCCTTTGGTTTGGCCCTCGCTCACTGGGGCGGGCCGGGGAGGCCGGGTCGGAGGCGCGGGGGCTCCAGTGCGCGTGCGCGTGCGCGAGCGGCGCCCGCCCCTCCCCCGCCCGGCGCTGCTCAGTGGGCCGGGGCGCCGCGGGCTCGGCGGGGGAGCCGCGCCGCGGGAGTGTCAGGTGAGGGGGCGCCCGACCCGAGGTCAGCGGGCATGGGGGCGGGATCGGGGGCCTTTCCGGCTCTGTACCCCACGCGCACCGAGAAGGGGAGGAGACCTGGCAGGGACCACGCCCTGCCCTGAACTGGCTCAGGACAGACCCGCGCTGGAGGGGGTGCAGGTGACACCGTGGGGGGAATCGAGGCACGCGGCTCAGGCACTGAACCCGAGGGGGTCGCAGGGCTTCCTCGCCCCTCCAGTCCCCGCACAGATGGGCGCCCTGGAGACGGTGACAGCCAACGCAGAATCCTGTGTGTGACGCCCCGCCCCCTGCCCATCCGGATTAGAGGGCTGTCCGCTGGGTAAAAGGCTTTCTGGGCTGGCCGCCTCTGCTCTTCCCGCCTGGGCCCTCATCCCTGCTCAGGCCGGCCCTTTTATTCCAATCAGTGTCTAGGGGGTGTCCCTGTGAACCGCAGTGCCTTGAATCCTAAGGAGGAAGCCAAGAAGCTCCTCTACTTAAGAGGACTTGCCGCTGGAGGCTGGGTGGGCAAGCCCTGGGCCAGCGCTTTGGCTCAGGGAAATGGATCCCAGGAGCCCAGAGTATGCCTTCAGGTCCTTGGGGTTCACACATATCCGGAGACACCTGGGAACTGCCTCTGCCTGGGCCAAAGCTATATTCCATTAAAACTTTTGCTGTGCCTACCTCATTTCTAGTGACTTTAAATAATCATGTGAGTTGCAATTTAGAGCAAGATTTGAGCAGACACCAAGGCCCCTTGGTCCGTTTCCACATGACTCACTCTTGCTAGCAGGGAGACTTGGTAAACAGGCAGGTGTTCAGAGCGGGACCCTTTGAGGAAGGGCTGGAGGCTGGATGACAGCACACCCTCAGCTTTGCTATCCCTAGTTCCAGACTAGCTGGCTTCTCGGCCCAAGTCCCCACCTTTAAAACTGGACTTACTGTGCCTGGAACTAGTCCCAGGCCTCCCCATCTCTCTAGGATCACAGGTGCATGTGCATAAATCCCAAACACACAATATATTCCCTCACAATTTAGGAGGTCACTGCTTCCAAAGCCCACTTGGGAAACTACCCTAGAAACCCAGTTGGTGGCCCAAGGCCCCTCTTTTACAACGCAGCTGTTCCAGAGCGCCCCCCCCCCCAAAAAAAAACAGAAGCAACTTGCTGGGAGCCAGCAGGGAGAACATAGGCCATTTCCTATTGTGTGCCACATCCCCCAATTGTCTAACAAGTTCCCTGAGAAATACCCCTAATTCTCTGCAAGCTGTTCCACCCACTCTCACCCCCAGGAGGGCAGGGGCAGGGGCTGGATAAAGCCATGCTTGCATTTTCCTATGGCTGGTGGCTCCCAGATTAGTTCTGCCCATGTTAACCATCAAGATACATCAGGTGGATCCCAGGGTCGGGGAACACAGCATGAGCCCTAGGGAGAAAAGGACTAGACAATGCTGGGTCAGGGTTGGGTGAAGACAAGGACACTGGCCTTGTGGGGCCTGGGGCCTTGTGTTGGGGGCACAAGACTTCTGTTATGGACTCAGCTTTTGGAGGTCTCACAGAGAGGAGTCCATGTGGACAAGGGGAAATGTCTTCCCAGAGCCTGTTCTTCATCTTCTAGCCTGTGCTTGGGTAATGGGCTTCACCACCTCACCTTGCACTAGCCTCTTGCACCTTAGATTCGAGTGGCCAGTTGCTAGAATGTAGAGGGAAGCCGGATCCAGACGTCCATACGCACGAGTAGGAAGCCCCTTACGGTGCCAGGGAGATAGATGGGAAGAGAAGAGAGCTCGGGCAGGGCTGACTCTCCCCACATGGCCTGTGTAGTAAGACTAAGAATAGTGGAAATTCCAAACTGAAACCTGATGCCCCAGATCTTCATGACTGTTTTTATAAAGGAGGGAAACCAACTTTTTTTTTTTTTTAATCAGTTGCTTGAACTGATTTATAACTTTTCAGAAACTAGACACAAGCTGTGGGCCTCCATCATGTCCTTCTCTGGCTCTCAAGTGTTAGGGGCAGGCCTGCCAACCTGTGTTTCAGGAGGCACATCACATCCGGGGTGGACTATAAGGAAGCCCGTCAGGAGGTTGCAGCTTCGTGGCCCGCGGCCGGTCCCGCGGGAGATGGCCCCGGGCGCGCCCACACTGCTGCTGCTGTGGCTGCTGTGGTTCCCCGACTTCCCGGCCCGCGCTGCCGGCTGCCCGGCCGCCTGCCGCTGCTACAGCGCCACGGTGGAGTGCGGCGCCCTGCGGCTGCGCGTCGTCCCGCCCGGAATTCCACCTGGGACGCAGGTGGGCACCGCGTGGGGCCACTGGGCCGCGGAGCAGAGGTGCCCGCGACACGGAGGGAGGGCTGTGTGAGCGTCCCTGTGGGTGCTGGAGCACCCTAGGGAAGAGGGAGACTCCCTCAGAGGCGTGAATACCCTCCTTCCCTCCGGCCCGCAGACGCTGTTCCTGCAGGACAACAGCATCGCGCGCCTGGAACCGGGTGTACTGGCGCCTCTCGCAGCCCTGCGCCGTCTCTACCTGCACAATAACAGCCTGCGCGCCCTGGAGCCAGGCGCCTTCCGCGCGCAGTCACGCCTGCTAGAGCTAGCGCTCACCGGCAACCGGCTGCGTGGCTTACGAGTTGGCGCTTTCACCGGCCTGGCCCAGCTCCGTGCGCTCTACCTGGCTGGTAACCAGCTAGGGCAGCTGCTGGATTTCACCTTCCTGCACCTACCGGTGAGGGGGTTAGGTGGGCTAGGGGTAGTGAAAGGGAGAAAAGTCAACCCAGTCTATCCTGCTAGGAAGGGATCCTGTGTCCCAGGGCCTTTCCCTGATGATCTGCTGTCCTTCCTTCAGCGACTGCAGGAGCTGCACCTGCAGGAAAACAGCATTGAGCTGCTGGAGGACCAGGCCCTGGCCGGGCTCTCCTCATTGGCACTGCTGGACCTCAGCAGGAATCAACTGGGCACCATCAGCCGTGAGGCCCTACAGCCCCTGGCCAGCCTGCAGGTCCTGCGCCTCACAGGTACCTCCTTCCGGGGGGGAAGGGATCTCATGCAAAGCTTTATTCCCCGGCCACAGGGGTGGCAGTAGGAAACAGGCTCAGGTGTGGAGGGGACTTTGATTTCAGTGGCTCTGAATTGCAGACCATCCAGGAGCACTCTGGAGGGCCATGCCACCACCTGCACCCATGGGAGAAGTCTGATAGGAATGGGGATGCTGGAAGGGACACAGCTCAGGGAACTTGCCTAATGAAGACAGAAAAGGTAGAAATCCCTGGTAAGAGTTGAGGGGCTTACACTTGCACACTTTGGGGCTATCAGGGCAGGCAGGCAGAAACTGGAAGGATGAAACTAGGGCTGGCATTCCAGGACACAGCACCTGAAGACAAGGCTGACAGGACCTGCAAGGTTTCAGTGCTGTAGGATGTCTATGTGGACACCAAGCTTCCCCAAAAATAATGGGACTTGTTGCAGAGACTTCAGAGGAGTAGAGGCTTCCTTAGAAATTAGAGATCTGGAACATGCATCACAGAACTGAAGAGGGAGGGAAGAGCGTGCCCACACTCCAAGGAGCTTGGGGTCAGAGAAGAGGCTGCAGGGGCGCCCTGTGGGAGACAGGAAAGGGGCTCCTGTTCTGGCCAACCACCCCTGAGCTACCAGCCCGCCACTGCTCTGCCCACAGAGAACCCATGGCGCTGTGACTGTGCCCTGCATTGGCTGGGAGCATGGATCAAGGAGGGCGGCCAGCGGCTGCTCAGCTCCAGGGACAAGAAGATAATGTGTGCAGAGCCCCCGCGCCTGGCCCTTCAAAGTCTCCTGGACATATCTGGCAGTAGCCTCATCTGCATCCCACCCTCTGTACACGTGGAGCCGCTGGAGGTGACAGCCAACCTGGGGGAGGACCTGCGGGTTGCCTGCCAAGCTTCCGGCTACCCGCAGCCCCTGGTGACCTGGAGAAAGGTGGCCCAGCCTCGCGAAGGGCAGCGACGGGCTCAGATCCAGCCAGACGGCGGGGCGCCGCGCCCAGGCGGGCCCGGCGCCTCTGACACGGGCAGCGGCATGCTCTTCCTCAGCAACATCACCCTGGCCCACGCTGGCAAGTACGAGTGCGAGGCCTCCAACGCCGGCGGCGCCGCCCGCGTGCCCTTCCAGCTCCTGGTCAACCTGTCCCAGCAGCAGCAGCAGCTGCAGCGGGCGCCCCCGCCGCCCCCGCACGCCGGCCCCGTCAGCCACGAGCCCCTGCACGAGGCGGGCAGCATGGCCTTCCGCGCCCTGGGCCTGGCCACGCAGACGGCCATCGCAGCCGCCATCGCGCTCCTCGCGCTCACGGCGCTGCTGCTGGCGACCATGATCTGCCGCCGCCGGCGCAAGCGGAAAAAGGCGCCGGGGCCGCCGGGGGAGGGCGCGCTGTTCGTCAACGACTACTCGGATGGGCCCTGCACCTTCGCGCAGCTCGAGGAGCTCCGCGACGAGCGAGGCCACGAGATGTTCGTCATCGACCGCTCCAAGCCGCTCTTCGCAGAGGGCCCGACGGAGGCGGCCGACGGCGCGGCGACCGGGCCGGCGCAGGGCCTCCCGCTGCAGCCGCCCGCAGCCTATGAAATTCACTGCTGAGCGGGGGGGGCCTAGAGGGGCGGGCGGGCGGGCGCGCGCGGGTGACGTCGGCCTCGCGGACTGGCCGGCCCGCGGGCTCGCCCCGCGCATGCTCCAGCGCAGTCAGTAAAGGCTAGAAGCTGCGCAGTGTGCGGCGAGCCGTGTGTGGGGTCCGGGGCCCCGAGGGCGTGGCGCAGGCACCTGCGGACCCCCAGCTCTGCAGGCGGAAGTCCTAAGGTGCGAACGGACGGTGGCCAAGGAGGTTCCCCACACCCCTACCGAGGCCCTCCAGAAAAGACGCCTCCCAGGACTGCCCTCCCCTCTAGCTCTGCAGGGGCTGACACCGGCTCGCCAGCCTCTGGAGGACCTGGGGCCTCCCCGAGGTGGGAGGGGCCACGGGCTGTGGAGGCGTCCAGACTGGCTGTGAGGCGGGTGGGGTGCCCAGGGAAGGGGAGGAGGGCAGCGGACTGGAAGACAGCTGTTAGTTACCCAGCGGCCAGGTTGGGGGTGACAGCAGAGCCAGCGACAAGTCATTCTGACCAATTAGGACAGAAGAAACAACCACAAATTTAAGTTCCAAACACACTGCACGTTTGTACCTTAATGACACCTTCTGGCTCCAAAGCCCAGCCAGGTGGTCTCCTGGGTGCGGGGGCAGGGAGACCCAGCTCTCCTTGAAGCAGGTCTCTGTTCCAGCTTCAACCCCAGGGCAGTCTGCTCTTGGGAAGGGCCTAGAGAGAACACCCTCTCTCAGCTCGCAGCTGGGACCCCAGAAACATTCCAAAGAAAGGACCACAACACCAGAGGGTAGCCAAGTGCACCCAAACCAAACCTGGCCGTGCAGGCCTGGAATCCAGCCCTTGAAGCCCAAGCCAGTCAGGGGAATGGGTACAGGGCAAACTGCGCATGGTGCTGCACAAAGCATAGGAAGGCTCAAAATGCCCAGGAGCAAGGAAACCCGAGACCAGTGCCTCTGTGTCAGGCCTCCAACAGGGCCCCATGAAGGCTCTGTCTACCTAAGGCAGGGAGGGATCTCCATCAGCCCTGAACACCAGGACAGCCTGGAGGTCATAGGCTGAAGTAGTCTGCAGCCAGGCGCCCATAAATGTCTGTGGTCCAGAGCACATGAGCACGGCCCGAGGCCAGTAGCAGCTGGTGCAACTCGGCCTCCACACGAGCAAACTTCTCCTCATTGATGGAAGCCTCCAGCAGAACAGAAGCAGGCGGTGGCCAGGGCAGGCCTTCATAACAGTCCACAGGGAAGGGGTGCACCACTGTGCGTAGCTCAGCCTGCACCACTGAATCCCGGAGGAGCTCCTTGAGGCCCGCCATGGACAGCGGGTTGCCATAGAGGCCGAGGTAGCGGAGGCTGGTGCAGCGCGTCAGCACAGGGAGCGTGGCCAACAGCTGGGTATCAGCAAGCTGGCACTCAGTCAGCTCTAGGTGCAGCAGTGTGGCCGCAGCTGCCTGGAGCAGACCCTGGAAAGGCTCTAGTTGGCTGCCAGACAGGTCATTGCCACTAAGGTCCAACTTCTTGAGATGGACAGCATGGGGGCTCCGTGCCAGAAAGCGCAGATCCTCGGGCAGCAGGGCACAGAAGGCCAGCTCCAGGCTCTCCAGGGGGCTCTGCAGAGTGCTATAGGGGACACAGGAGATCACAAACAGGCTGGACCAGGGGAGGGTCTGGGGGAGAGGAGGAAGGGCAGGGCAGTAGTGGGGCTTGCTCACCTGAGCAGCTGGTCCAACCGTCCCGAGAGGAGAGAGGAGCCCATGCTGAGCTCCCGCAGACAAGTGAAACGGCCCATCTGGGCCAGGAAGTAACGGAAGTTGTCCTCACCATCCACAGAAGGCTGCCTGGAGTCCCCGTGCACATAATGCAGCCGCAGACTGGCCAGGTGCTGGAAGCGGGCCACATGTGGGATGATAACAGACAGGCCACGTAGACCCAAGTTGTTAAAGCGCAGGTCCACACGGCGCAAGCAGCCCGCATCCAGCAGCTGCAGCAAAGCCACAGTGTTGCGCATGGGCAGGTCCTCAGCCCGCAGGTCCCGGCAGCAGAGCCGCAGCGGACTACCTACGCTGCTTCGGAGTGCCTCCCGCAGGAACGCATACGAGGCCCGGTTCACCCGCAGGTCCACACGAACCTCCACAGGAATGGGGGCCAGCCCAGGCTCCGCAGTCCCGCCCTGCTGCTGTGCTATGCAGGTGCGGGCCACCGCTGCTGTGCAGTCCCACATGCTCATGGTGCCAGGGTCCTGCTCCACGCCATCGTCCAGGAGGCCCGTCATGTCCAGCACTCGCAGGGCATGCTTCCTGGGAGCATGGGTAGGCTGAAGCAGGAGACAAGGGAGCAGAGCCCACACCCACTCCCAGCCATCTTGGGACAGGAGCAACATGCCTGTTCCTGCACTGAGTCCTTGCAGTCGCCTGGAACCTCACAGGGGACACTCTCTGCACCACCACCCCCCCACCCCGGGCCCTCGGGGCCCTCGGGTGAGCCCATACCTGCAGAGAGGCTGTGTACCAGCCTCTGTCTCTGGGGTGTGGAGCCGGGCCGTCAGCCCCAGGATCACGGCCTGCATGCTTTCTGTACTGGGGCGCTCCTGCAGCAAGGCCCGGCTGCAGTGGGCACATTCCTGCAACAGCTGCTGGAAGCTGAGCAGTGGGAAGGGCCACGTGTGCACCAGCTCTCGAAGCACAACCGTCTTCTTGTCCATGAAGGCCACCTTGAACAGCAGGGGGAAGAGCTCTCGAGGCAGCAGGGGCAGGGCCTGGCAGGCAGCTGGCTGGCACTGGAGCACTTGCCGCGTGCTCAGGAACACAAGCGTGTGCATGGCGCTGGGCCAGGCAGGAAGCCACCTGCAGGGAAGGGCCCTTCAGCGGGGAGGACAGACCCCAGGCCACCACCCGGCCATAGCCTCCTCCATCACTGATAGTTAGCAAGCCCAGCGTGGCACTTGGTACAGCGCTGACACTCAGTGGAGGACCGTGGCACTGAAGAGCAAGTGCTAAGTGCCTAGCATGGGGCTAAGTGGAAACAGGGACAAGACCACCCCCCAGTTCCCTCCCTCCAGAAGCATGGGGCCTCTTTAGGGAAACGTAGCCATCAAACGGTACATAAATAGCACAGCATCAGACACGACCAGCTTGCCTGGATGTGCTTTAGACGGCTACTGCTCTGCAGGACCTCCCCCCTCCCCCCCACACACACCTGTACTTGAGGCCTCCCAGATTACAAAGCTGTTTATCAAGAGACTCTCTCTTCCTCAAAAGTAGAATAAAGCTCAGACCCTTCCCCCACCACACAAGCACTAGAGGAGGTAGGACACTCCTAGGGGGCTGGAAGCTGCATCACAATCCGCCTCCCCACCCTCCTCCAGCTCTTGCGGGTGGTCCTTGGAGAGGAACTGGAAGCACTGATGCAGCTTAAATACCAGCAAAGGTAAAAAGCGTTAGGACCCAGGGAACCTTGAGTCCAGACAGGCCTGACCCTCAGGTCTTAACTACTACCGTCCAGTAGTACTGCCAAGCACGGAGATCCCTGCAGATTCACAGAAAGAAAGCAAACCTCACCCACCAAGGTCCTTGCCACCTGTCTAAACGTCCTCTTTCCCCCCAGAGAGAACCACAGTGAGAGACCAACTCTCAAACCCATGGGATTCAGTAGGACCCAGGCCAGGAACTGCTCAGATGGATAGAGTCAGCAGCTGAATAGGCATCCCAGCTAACAAAGGGCATACAGTAAACGCCTGAGACTATGGAGCTCTTAGACATCACCTCTACTGTTGACTTCAGCAGCAGCAACAGTCAGGGGACTTACTTTGGGCCAAACACCTCATCCTCAAAACTGCTTCCCAGTCATACCCCTGGAAACAAATTAGAAAACTAAGATCTAAGCCTTGCCAGGCCAAGGTCACAGCCTGGGCGATGAGCTCGGGGAAGGGGGAGCAGCCTGGCCCCAGGGACCCTGCTCTTCCGGACCTCATGCACAACGTCAGTCCTCAGGGCACTGGTTCTTGAGAAGCCCCGAACGCCAACCCTCGGCCTTGCTCTGCCTGGAGACAGATCTCGCGAGGGCGAGTCATACCTCGCTGTGACAGGACAGACCAACCCAGCACCTGTCACGAGAGGAAACGAAAGCAGCCAGTGTGGTCACCGTGGGAGGAGCCTCTGTGCAGGGGCCGCCGCCCCCTCCCGCCGGCCCGCGGCTCCCGGCGTCTCCCCGAAGACGCCCCCGCCCGGCTCCTCCCGGCCTCGAGCCGCGGGAGACCCTCAACGCGACGCCCTCCGCCTCCCGGGCGTGATGTGCCCCTCGAAGCCGGTGCGCCGTCCCCCCGGGGCCCGAGGTCGCTCTGCCCGACGCAGGGCTCCAGGTTCTTCCCCCACACCCCGCGGACGAACCGTCCGGTTCCCGCTCCCGCCTCCCGGGCAGCGCCGCCCCAAGCGCCCGTGCCTGCTTCGTGCGGCCAGGCAGGGCCGGGGGCGCACGCCGCCCCGCTACATCTCCGGCCGGTGGCCCGCGCTCACCAGCCCCACAGCCGCTGCCACCGCCACCGGCCCCGCCTCACCGTCCGCGGCGCCCCGCCCAGCGCCTCCGCGCGCCGCGATGACGTAGACGCCACCCATTGGCCGCCCCACTAGGGTCCCACTGATTGGCTGTCCCGGAGGCGGCTGCCGAGCCGCCCCGCCTCCGACCCTGCTGGGTGCCCCCATTGGCCGGCGGCCGGCGTCGCCCTCGCGGCGGGAGATTCATGGAGCCCGGGGCGCCGGGCCGCGCCCTGGAGCGGCTGCAGGACGTGCGGGAGCGGCTGCAGGATTGGGAGCGCGCGTTCCGGAGGCGGTGCGGGCGGCGGCCGGGCCAGGTGCGGGCTGCCCGGGGGCGGGGGGCTGAGGGTTCGGCCGCGGGCTGACGCGTTCCCGCCGCAGGAGGACGTGGAGGCGGCGCCGGAGGAGACCCGCGGTGAGCGCGCGGACGTGGGGAGGAAGGAGGGACGGGCGGGGAGGGAGCCCGGCGGCCCCCGATGACCCTTGACCCCATCCCCAGCGCTCTACCGGGAGTACCGCGCCCTGAAGGGGGCCCTGAGCCGGGCCGGCGGCGTCGGACCTCGTAGGCCCAAGCAGTCGCTTCTCGCGACGGCGGAGGAGGTACCCAGGCCTGGACGTCCTGGCCTGCGGGTCAGTCTCCTGGACGGCAGAGCCGGGAGGAGTCGTGATCAGGCCTCTGTGGGGCACAGAACGTCGGGGGAGGACCGGACCTCGGGGGGGAGGGGGGCTGGGAGGCTGGAGGAGGGCCCGGACCCCCACCCTCTCTTCCTGCAGAGGCTGGAGCCCAGCTGCTGGGGGCCGCACTTGAATCGGGCTGCGACCCAGAGTCCACGCTCTAGTCTTTCAGGGCCAAGGCCTGTGGGGTCTGTGCCAGACTATGGGAAGAGGCTTAAGGCCAACCTAAAGGCCACCCTGCAGGTGAGAGTTACCAGTAGGCCAAGTGGGCAGTGCGTCTGTCCTGGGTGCAGAGCTGGTGTCCGCCCAGGGGCAGGATCACCACGTGGCCTTTCTCGCCAACCCTTCCACACTTACGCACTTGGACTTATGTGGCCATATGTACCCTTCCAGCACTAATCAGGGTGAGGCTCCCGAGACGGGTTCCGAGCCAACCTCAGGCTTCTCACCTTGCCTGGTGCTTCCGGGTGGACATTCTGGGAGGTTTCAGAGTCTGTAGTACCAGCCCAGATACCTGAGTTCCTGCTTCCTGGTCCGTCTTCCCCCTCTCAGGCTGGGCCAGCCCTGGGCCGCATACCCCGGCCTCCACGAAGACCCTCGTCCAAGACGCCCTCCCCGGGGCCACCAGGTGCAGGGGCTGCCCCCATCTCTCCAGAAGAAGTCAGTGAGGTGCCCCTCCAGCCTCGTGGGCCCCAGCTGAGGCCAGGCCGCCTCCAGCAGCTACAGGCATCCCTGAGCCTACGACTGAGCTCCCTAGATCCTGACTGGCTACAGCGGTGTCACAATGGGGCCCCAGACTTCCTGGGGGCTGCCCAGGCCTGCCCGCCTAACCTGGGCGTAGAGGGGTCACAGCCTCTGACCTCAGGTGTCCCATCAGTCCTTGGTCATAGCACTGGCCCTGAGACTCAAGCCTTACAGACAGGTGGAGTTACAGGGAGCCCCCAACTCGGCAACAGTCGAGGCAAGAAGTGGAGATGCGGTAGGGAACCAGAAGGGAACCCTGCACAGGCCCAGCAGGACAGTGGCCAAGCAGGACCTCTGCCTCAAGAAGCTGAGGCTACGGGACATGCAGAAGATGGTCCAGGAGAACCCCTGTGGGTTCAGCCCCCCAGTGGCCCCACAGCCCCCAGGTACTACAGCTTCAGCTTCCCGGTAGGATCGCCTTGAGATGAGCCAGGGTGGGGCAGGCTTTGGGCATGGCCCGCTTGTACATCCTTTCTAGACGAGCTATCCAGAGCGGAGATAATTATGTACGACTCAACATGAAGCAGAAACGCTATGTGCGGGGCCCAGCACTCCGTGGCAGGCTGCTCCGGAAGCAGGTGAGGTGGTGGCAGGCACTCCCTTCATCCCTACCACCTTTTGCCTCTTGACCTTCTTTTGCGGCCCCCAGATGTGGAAGCAGAAGTGGCAGAAGAAAGGGGAGTGTTTTGGAGGTGGTCAGCCCAGAGCCACAGTCAGGAACTCTTGCTTCCGGTGTGGACAGCTAGGCCACTGGTCATCCCAGTGCCCCCAACCAGGTGAAACTTCTACTCTGGGTGATGGGTTCCTAACACTGTTCGGAGGAGACTTGTACTCTCAGGGAGGAGGGGGGGGAAGCACGTCTAGCTCGAACAAAGGAATCTAGCAGCTCCTTATACCTGCTGCAGAGCCTACTCCCGGCCCCCAGAAGAGCAGTGAGAACGGAGAGGATGTGCAGACCCAGCTCACCTTGAAGAAAGCAGTCCAGAGGACAGGCACTGCCAGCTGTCAGCTCCCTGGTGAATGAAGGGACGGGGGGCAGGCTGTAGTTACCTGTTTTTGCTAGAAAGATCCCAGTCTAGTCTGGAGTCCCACACCACCTTTTTGTGTCTGTTTCTAGTAAGTGAGAAAGATACAGAGCCCTCTGGGCCTGAGCTGTTGGTGACCATGGAGCAGTCTGTGCCCCAGGTGCACTGCCCACCCCACTATGTGCCACCACTCTACCCACCAGGGCCGTCGGGGCAGGTGGCAGGTGAGCGGAAGTCTACCAGCCCAGAGCCTTTACTGGGAGATGGGGGCGACTTGGGGCCATGCTGACCAACACCCCTGTCCCCAGAGACACCAGCTGAGGTATTCCAGGCCCTAGAGCAGCTGGGGCACCAAGCCTTCCGCCCTGGGCAGGAGCGTGTGGTCATGCGGATCCTTTCTGGTGAGCTTGGCTGCCGGGGGGATGAGGCAGGGCCAAGGCCTGGCCACGGAGTGGCACTACTGATCCTTGGTCCCACCAGGCATGTCCACGCTGCTGGTGTTGCCCACGGGTGCTGGCAAGTCCCTGTGCTACCAGCTCCCTGCGTTGCTTTACGCCCGGCGGAGCCCCTGCCTCACACTAGTCATCTCTCCCCTCCTGTCTCTCATGGACGACCAGGTACACCGACTGGAACCTTGGGCCCATGCAGAAGGCAGGAACCAGTGCCCACAGGTCCTCTGGCCCTTTTGGGCTGCTGCTTGTTACCTAATCAGAGCTGTAAAGAGCTCAGCTGTTCTCACCTCGTTGGCTATGTCCACAACCCCAGGCCTCATAGTGGCCCAAGGACAGCAGGGACGTGGCAGGTGGCCAGACGTGGGTCAACTCCTAGGAGGAGCGGCACTGGGGAGGGGGGACATCCCCAGTAGGGCCTGTCTGCTCCTGGCGCTTCTGAGCCAAGGCTCTGGGTGGCTCTGAATCCTTAGTCCTAGGCTCCACAGTCTGGGCTCGTTCTCCCTAGAGAGCCTGAGGCAGAGATGGTGGTCCCTGTCAGGCTGAGCAGCTGAGAGCCATTGGAGGGAGGGCCAAGGAAGGGTGGCTTGTAACTGGTCGTTCTCCCGTACCTGCAGGTATCTGGCCTGCCCCCGTGCCTGAAGGCAGCCTGCATACATTCAGGCATGACCAGGAAGCAGCGGGAGTCTGTCTTGAAGAAGGTGAGGGGCCTTACGTGGCAAGACGGGCAGGGGAGCAGATAGGCCCTTGGATGATGCTCCTGACCTTGCACCCTCAGGTTCAGGCGGCCCAGGTGCACGTGCTGATGCTGTCACCCGAGGCGCTGGTTGGGGCTGGGGCAGGGACCCCTGGCCGCCTCCCTCAGCTGCCTCCGGTCGCCTTTGCCTGTGTTGATGAGGCCCACTGCCTTTCCCAGTGGTCCCACAACTTCCGGCCCTGCTACCTGCGCGTCTGCAAGGTGAGTCTTATTCGGGGTATGAGTGAGCAGGCCAGGGAGGGCAGCTCGGGCATCTTCACCAGCTCCGCTCCCACACAGGTGCTGCGGGAACACACGGGCGTGCGCTGCTTCCTGGGCCTCACGGCCACGGCCACACGCAGCACCTCGAGAGATGTGGCCCGGCATCTAGGCGTAGCCGAGGAGCTTGTCCTCAGAGGGCCAGTCACCATCCCCACCAACCTGTACCTCTCTGTGTCCATGGACAGGGACCCAGACCAGGTAGGTGTACACACCTGGGCCAGGCAGAGGCACGGCCTCTGACAGCCCCCACTGACCACCATCACCCACCAGGCTTTGGTGACACTGCTGCGGAGTGATCGTTTCTGTGCTCTGAGCTCTGTCATCGTGTACTGCAATAGACGTGAGGACACAGAGCGTGTTGCCGCGCTGCTCCGCACCTGCCTGCCTGAGGCCCGGGACCTGGGGCCCAGAGGTGAGGTCAGCAGGGTTGTGCCCCACAGGAGCTGCCTCAGGAACACAGTCTACCCAACTGTCTGTGTCTTCCCCGCAGGCCAGGCCCCCAAGGCTGTAGCCGAAGCCTACCACGCCGGCATGTGTAGCCGGGAGCGGCAGCGGGTGCAGCAGGCCTTCATGGACGGTCGGCTGCGGGTGGTGGTGGCCACGGTGGCCTTCGGGATGGGGCTGGACCGGCCAGACGTGCGGGCTGTGCTGCACCTGGGGCTGCCCACAAGCTTTGAGAGCTACGTACAGGCTGTGGGCCGGGCCGGGCGTGATGGCCAGCCAGCGCATTGCCACCTCTTCCTACAACCCCAGGTTCTTCCCTGCCCCGCTCGAACCCACCCCCAACCCCCCCACCACACACACCCAGCCACCCGTTCACAGCTGCCGTGTCGCAGGGCCAGGACCTGCAGGAGCTGCGGAGACACGTGCATGCCGACGCCACCGACTTTCTCGCCGTGAAGAAGCTGGTCCAGTGCTCGTTCCCACCCTGTACCTGCACCCGTGCCCATGCCCAACGCCCCCTGGAGCAGGATGGAGCCGAGAGCCAGGAGAGGCCTGTGGCCATGTCCCTGAGGGAGGCTGAGCAACCCAACATTGAGCGCACAGCCCGGTGCCCGGGCCACGAGCGGGCGCTCCCAGTGCAGCCGTTGGTGCAGGCCCTGGACATGCCTGAGGAGGGTGAGGAACTGGGGGTGGCGGTGGGCACGTCCCCACATGCCCATGTCCCCACGTCCCCTAAACCCGGCTCTGCCCCCCAGCCATCGAGACCCTGCTGTGCTACCTGGAGCTCCACCCACGGCGTTGGCTGGAGCTACTGACACCCACGTGCACCCGTTGTTGCCTGCGCTGCCCCGGGGGCCCCCCCCAGCTCCAGGCCCTGGCCCACAGGTGAGCACATGTCCCGGCCTGGGCTGCGGCCAGGGACACGGAGCCAGGACTGCTCATCCCATGTCCCTTCCGCTGGTGCAGGTGTCCCCTCCTGGCCATGTGTTTGGCCCAGCAGCCAGCGCAGAACACAGGTGGGGGAAGCTGTTCTGTCGAGTTCAATGTGCTGCAGCTGGCCGGCTCAGTGGGCTGGAAGCTGGCCTCTGTACAGCAGGCTCTCCGTCAGCTGCAGTGGGAGCCAGAGCCCGGGACAGGTGCGCCCTGCCCCCAGCCCTCCTTGGCCCCAGCCCTGCTTGCCGCCCGCTCACCCGTGCGTGACAAGCTCTCTGGCAGGTGCACCTCGGGACACGGGGGTGCTGGTGGAGTTCCAGGAGCCTGCCTTCTGTCTGCGTAGTCCTGGAGACCTGACGGCCCACGAGAGGGACCAGATCTGTGACTTCCTGTACGGCCACATACAAGCCCGAGAGCAGGAGGCTCTGGCCCGCCTGCGCCACACTTTCCAGGCCTTTCACAGGTGCAGGAGGGGTGGGCGGGGCCTGGGGCCACCTCCACCCTTCCCTCAGGTGAGCAGCGCTGACAGATCACTCTCACTCCAGCGTCGCCTTCCCCAGCTGCGGGCCCTGCTTGGAGCAGCCTGATGAGGAGCGCAGCGCCAGGCTCAAGGCCCTGCTCAGCTGCTACTTCGAGGAAGAGGGTTCAGGGGGCACGGAAGACGAGCAGGGCCCAGAGCCAGGACAGGCCAGGGTGAGTGCTAGCCCCTCCTGGCCTGCAGTGAGGTCAGGCTGCAGGGCGCACACACGCTCACAGTCCACTACATGCCACCCATAGATCCAGGACTGGGAGGACCAGATTCGCCAGGACGTCCGCCACCTTCTGTCCTCGTGGCCAGACCAGCAGTTCTCAGGCAGGGCTGTGGCCCGTATCTTCCACGGCATTGGTGAGGGCCTAGGAGGTTGGGCTCTGATAACGGGCAGGGGCCGGGCATGGCCCAGAGTCCTCAGGGTCATGTGTCCCATTCCACCACAGGAAGCCCCCGCTACCCAGCGCAGGTGTATGGGCGGGACCGGCGCTTCTGGAGAAGATACCTGCATCTGAGCTTCCCTGCCCTGATGCACTTAGCCACAGAGGAGATCCTGCGGTGGGGCCACTGACCACCCTGCCATGGGCGGGCCCTGCTCCCCCACATCACGGACAGGCATGCACAGGGTGCCGCGTGGCCACAGTACGGAGAGAATCAGGCGTGGCATTGTGTCAGGGAAAAGGGACATCGATGGCCATGACAATGACTGACAACCCTGGGCAAAGCCCACCACCAGAAGTGTGGGGGCAAGGAAGCCCCAAAATGCAGAATAAAAAATGCTCAAAAGTCACTCTTAGGAACCCTCTTTTCTGAGGACAGCCTTGCTCATCACACACCCCAGACAGCCAGGCCATGGGCACGCTCAGCTTTATTAGGCTGGCCACTCAGCTCAGGCCAGGGTGCTGGGCGCCAGGCTCAGATACAGAATGGGCATGCCTGAGAGAGCAAGGAAGAGGGCAAAGCAGAGATGCGGCCCCAGGCTGTCAGCCAGGGCCCCGGCCAGCGTGCCCAGGAACAGCTTGCCCAGCAGCTCCAGAGTGGCCAGGAGGCTGTAGTGTGTGGCCTGCAGGGGCGAGGTGGGATGAGGTGTGAGATCAGGTGAGGGCTTGCTTGGATCCCAGCCCTGCAGCCCCCCTGGACATCCCAGCCGCACCCTCTTACCTGCAGGGCACTGGGCGCCAGCTGGCTACAGCGCATCATCAGGGTGAACGTGGTGGTTGTAACCAGGCCCCCCAGGAAGTGCTGCACACACAGGCTCAGCAAGGCTGCCCCTGGGAGGGCCAAGATCAGCGGAGCCCAGGACACTGGACTCCTCCCCTCCCGTGGCCAGACCCTCACCTCTTAGGACTGTGCTGGAGCCCAGCCTGACCCCCGGGGTGTCCAGGTGGAAGAGCAGGGTGGTCTGGCAAGCCAGACCCCCGAGCCGGAACCCAAGCACTGACCTCAGCAGGGGCACTGGTTGCCTGAGGTGGGGAGAGGGGACGGGTCAGGGGGGGTGTGCAGGTTGGGTGGGAGCAGGTGGGTGGAGCAGGCCAGGGAGGGCTCACCTGTGCCTGGCCAGCAGGGCTCCGCCCAGGGATGAGCCTACAATGGAGCAGAGCACAGCGCCCACACCGTTCCACAGCCCCAGCTCTGGCGTGGAGATGCCGTGGTCCAGCAGGAGCAGCGGAAACAAGCTGCTGGCACCCTGCTCACCTGTGGGGAGAATGTGAGCAGGGGCTCCCCACTTCCCTTCACCTGGGGCTTCAGGTACACTCCCCTAGCCAGGGCCCTGCCCTGCCTCCGTCCTGGGGCATCAGCCAAGCTTAGGGTCAGCATGAAGCAGCGTCAGAGACCCGAGGGGGTGCGGCTGGAGCTCACAGAAGCCGTGCAGCTAGAGCTGGAGAAGCTGCAGAGCCAGGCTGGGCTCCAGCCTGCAGTTAATCCCCCAGAAGGTGACCACAAAACGGGCTCCAGGGCCCCAGGCTCCCGCCCCTGCTGTTGCCTGGCTCACAGCCTCACTTACCCAATTTGTAAGTGAGCACAAAGCCTGCTGTCCACAGAGTACCGGGCATGGCCAGCAGGTGCTGCAGAAGGCACAGGCTGTGGAGGGCGGGTTCTGACGGCCCAGAGGAGGGCGGCTGTTGCAGGGCCGGCGCCGCCCAGACGAGCGCAGCAGCCAACCAATAGGTAGCTGCCAGGAGCAGGAAGAGCAGGGGCCAGGAGAGGGTAGGTACAAGGGCCAACAGGCCCCCTCCCGCCAGCACTGCCCCCAGCTTGTAAGCGACCACCTGCACTGTGTTACCAGGCCCTAGCTCAGCTGGCTCCAGGAGCTGGACGGCCAGCGTGTCCAGGGCCACATCCTGCACAGCCGCACCCAGGTTCAGCAACAGAAGCAGCCCCACTACAGTGACCGGCAGGCCTGCCGGGCCGGCTTCCGCGGGAGGCGAGGCTGCAAGCAGCCCGCACACCAGGCCCAGAGCAGCCGTGCTGAGCATCAGCCAGGCCCTCAGGGAGCCCCGCGTGTCCACCAGGGGGGCCCACAAGAGTTTAAACAGCCAGGGCAGGTACAGCACCTTGGCCAGTCCCACGCGCGTCAGGGAGAGGCCACGCGCCCGCAGCAGCACAGGCAGCAGGCCAGACTGCAGCCCATAGGGCAGGCCTTGCACCAGGTAGAGGCCGGCCAGCGGCAGCAGCTTCCCGTGCATGGCCGGGAACGCGGGGCGCCCGGGACCCGGCCCGCGACCGGGCGGGGACGGGGGCTGGGTTCAAGGCCGGACCAGAGCCTGGAGCCGGGGCAGAGCGGTTCCGGACGGGGTCTGGTCCCGTCACGAGGAGGTCAGGGGTCACACGACAGCATGGCTCCGGAGCTGGGCCACTCAGGTCAGGGTGGGACAGGCCGGCGCCCGCGGGTCCTGGGGGCGTGCGCACTACGCAGCCGCGGGACGCAGCGGCCACAGAGCACGCGAGCCGGCCAGAGCGCCGGCCGCCCTCGGGCGCCCCCAGTGGCCAGCCTGGGTGCGGCCGGGGAGCCGCGGGCATGGACGGCCGCTCGCCTAGCTGGGGTTGAGCCCGCGGCCCACCATGGACCTTCCCAAGGGTATCAGATCCGGCCCCCAGCCCCCCCCCCCCGGACCCACACCCTGACCCTGACTTGGTGTCTCACCTGGAGCCTCGCTGCTGCAGTGTCCACCGGGTCCTCCCAGCAGCCCCCAGGAAGGAGTCGGCCTCTTAAGTGCCCGTGCACTGCGGCCCTCGCCCAGCCCGGGGCCGCGGAGGGCCCTGAAAGCCACGTCTGTGTGAAAGGTCTCAGCCAGGGCGATGCAGCCCGCTGCTGCCGGGGCCGCCCTCTAGTGTCCAGGGACAAGGCCAGGAGAGGCAGGTGGGGCGGGCCCAAGCCCTGCCTCACTCCAGGGGGGGCTCTGTGGAGGGAGAGGCCTGTCCCAGGAGCAGCTGAATGTGGGGGTCTCATGCAGTCTCTCCTGCTCAGAGCTGCACCCCGCAGGGCTCGCGAGGCCCAGAGGGGGTAGTGAGTATGGCCCATGGGTAAGAACCACCTCCAGAGCGGACAGATCTAGAGCCTTAGTACTGTCTCCAAACCCTTGACCCCCTGAAGCCAACCCAACCCCTAGAGTAACAGCTGGTGAAGCCACCTCGAGTGGGTTTCCTATCACTTCGACAAGTTTCCTCGTCTGTAAAATGGGGACTACCACCCCTACCGAAGAAGACTGCAGTGACCCACAATCGAGTCTACCTTGCCCACAGTAGGCGCTCATCCCTCTTTCCGTGGCAAGGACATAGGGCTGCACACCCACCCCCCCAGCCTGGGTCTCCCCAGGGTGCCCCTTCGTCAGCATTTTACATGCTCTTCTCCCTGGCACCTGCCCTCGGGTGCTCCAGCGTTGGGAGGGCCGCCCCTCACTGCCTCCCAGTCCAAGGACTGCGTTTGCACTAGGATGTCACACACTTCAAACCCAATACAAACAAAGCAAGACCTATCTGTTCGTTCTCCGTCCCCACTCTTGGCACAGCTGTTCCTCCAGCAGCCTTGGGCAGCAGCACCGTGCCATCTGCCCATTTAGGAGGGAAACCAAGACTCCCTCTCTGAGTCCTCACTGCGACTCCACTCCCTGCTGCTCACCCACCCAGCCAGCGCCATCTCACAGCTCAGCGTGATCCCTGTGCTGCAGGGGAGAGGCCAACGGCACAGGAAGGGGAGCCAGGCCACCTGGCTCTGTGTCTTCCTCAGACTACTTTTTTGGATGTGGCCACCCCTGGGACTCAGCTCCTATGTTTCTTTGTCCAGCTTCATTCCCAACCTAGTGGCTTCCTTCACACCTCTTGCTCTTCCTAATTTTTATGTGACATTTGCCAGTGTCGGCCCCAAGACCAGAGACCACAGTGGAGACCCAGCCCGTGAGAGGTGCTGCATCTGCAGTAAGGTCACTTCCTCTGGGAACCCTCCTTGACCGCTCCTCCTGGAGGCTGACAAATGTCCTGCTGGGCTGGGTCTCCAGGCCTGCACAGAGCCCCAGCTCAGAAAGGAACTCATGAGTGGACAAAGGCAGGGGAGGCTCATACAGGTGTGCACACAGCCGGCTTCCATGTAGTCAGGCTGCTTCACAGCTTTATTAGGGGCCTGCAGAAAGGCAGGGGCCCAGCCCCACAGGCAGCAGGAACAAGTCCAGAGGGCTCCAGAGACCCCAGGGCCCTGGCCATGGTAAGTCCAGGGTTGGACGTGCCGGCCCAGCCTGGCCCGGAAGAGGGAGGGGAGGGGGCGCCTCAGGAGTACTCTCGGGTGAACTTGGCGTGGAACTGGCTCAGCTTCTCCAGCAGAGGCCGCAGCTTCTCCATGGGGGGCAGAATGGTCATCCTAAAACGGGGAGGGAGGTAAGCAAAGGTGTTGGGGGCTGCCAGGCTAAACCATGCGGGGCTGGGCCTCACCGAAAGTGGTAGGTGCCTTCCCTCTGACCGAAGCCACTCCCAGGCACCACGCAGATGCCGGTCTCCTCCAGAAGGCGCATGCAGAAGAACATGTCAGGAGCCAAGCCCAGCTCCTGGGGGCGGAAGGGCCGGGCCGGGCAGTCAGCACTGGGTGCCCAGATTTGGCGCCCGCGCCCACCCCCCGCCCCGCCTTCGGGCCTCGCTCGCCTGCCCTCACACCAGGCGCCAGTCGGCCCGGCCTACCTGAGCGCGCTGCACGGCGCGCGGGGGCAGCTGCACGCGAGGGAAGGAGTACATGGCGCCCTGCACCGGGTTGCAGCAAATGCCGGGAGCCTCGTTGAAAACCTGCTCCGTGAGCTTCGCCTTCGCCGCCAGCTCGGCCAGCACCACCTGCCTCTCCTGTGGCCGCGGAGGGAGGCTGATCAGACCTGGCGGCCCACGTCGCATGATCGAACCTCCGCCCCTCCCTGCCCCGCCCGCTCACCGCCTGGAACTGCGCGAAGGAGGGGTCGGAGGGCGCCGGTGGGCTGACCACCATGCTGAGCAGGACCTGGCCCGGCACAGGCGGGCACAGCCGCACACTCATCAGTTTCTGCATCTGTTGTTGTACGGCGGGGTCCATGTTCACCACCTCCACGTAGCCACCGCGGAACCCGCACCTGCCAGACAGGGAAGGCAGGTGTCAAGGCAGGGCGAGGGGGAGCCAAGCCAGGGGTGGAGTCCGCGAGACCCCGCCCGCTCAGCCCGCACGCACTCGCCCATGTAGCCCTTGGATACGGAGTGGAAGGAGGCGAGCTCCTGCTGCGTCACGTAAGGCGGCCCCATCTCCGCGAGCACCTTCTTGAACGAGTGGAACTGAGAGCCCTCCGCATACACGTTGTCCTGGTACACCTGGATGGGCGGACAGGCGTCACGGGGGGAGGGGGGGCGGGGGGCTGCCACTGCTGCCCTCCAACCCCAAGCCCCAGGTGAGCCTCTGCCAGCACCTCATCAGCCATCAGGAAGAGGCGCTCCTCGAAGGCAAAGCGAATCACGGCCTCGATGCACTCGCGGGCTTGCACCTGCCCTGGAGCGCGGAGGATGCAGCATTTCCAGGGTCAGACTCTTGGGCTCTGCGCTCTGCCCCCGAGAGGCAGCACGAGGAGGGGAGGCGGGGGGGGGGGGGGGGGGGGGGGGGGGTGGGGGGAGGGAGAAGCGGCAAGGCTGGGGGGATGGGTGGCGCACCAGTGGGGTTGCCAGGGTTGATAATGCAGAGTGCGCGTGGGCAGCAATAACCACGCGCCTGGCACAGGGCACGCCGCAGCTCGGCCACGTCGAGTGCCCAAGCCCGCTCCTCATCCAAGTAGTAGTCCACCTGCACAGCGTTGAGCTCGGCCAGCGCCGCTGAGTACAGCGGGTACTGAGGGATGGGGATGAGCACACCAGTGCGGGTGGGGCCCTCTCCGGCCACCAGCAACTTCAGCACTGTCTGTAGGGATGGGGAGGCAAGGTTGGTGGGGCCCACAGGGATTGCACCTGTTCCGCGCCCCGCCCGGAACCACAGTGCCAGGAGAAGCAAGGTCCGCCCAGCCGCACGGAAAGAGCCCCGGTGTCCTCCTGCCCCGGCCCTGGCCTACCACGATGGCGTCGCTGGCCCCAGTGGACAGGTAGATGTTGTTGGGGTCTGAGGGAATGCCTCCGTCGCGCCGCTCGATGTACCGAGCTACATCCTCCCGGATCAGCTGGATGCCGGAGCTGACGCTGTAGGCCCCTGGGCCAGGGGGTGAGGCAGGTCGGGGAGGAGAAGAGGACCCAGAGGTTCCTCAGCAAAATCCTCCCGAGTACCTCCGCCCCCTTCCAGCAGCCGAGTCCACCCCTTCCACGCGAGGGCCTCCTGCCTGCTCCTCTCTGGGGCTTTGGCCGGTCTGGGCACTGGCACTTACCCAGGCTGTGCCCCCCACACGCCTGCAAGATGCGCTCAGCCTTTCTCTTGGCATCCTCTGGGAAGTCGGGGCTGTTCAGGAGGTCAGGGTGGACGCAAAGAGCCAGGACCTGGGAGCACCGGACACTGAGCCAGAGCACATGGGCTGACTGGGGAGGAGCACAGAGCCATGCTGAGCCTCACCTGACGCAGGAAGGTGATGGGCTTCTGCCCCATGGCCTGTGCGTCCCCGATGTTGGCGCGGATGACCTCAGTGAAGGGCTTCTTTACCCCCTGGGAGGGAGGGGGCACAGGCAGTGAGAACGGGCCATCTATCACTCCGGCAGGTCCTTGTCCTGTGTGACTGTGGGAATGGGTCTGACTCAGCCGTCCAGGTGCAGCTGGAGGGCAGTGGCGGGGCCCAGGGCCATACCTGGCGCAGTTCCTGCTCCAGCTCCAGGGCACGCAGCACAATGGGACCACGTACTGCGTACTCCACCCTCCGAACACACGGGTTCATGGTGTCCAGCGTCAGCACCTTCTCCTTCAGCCCGTTCATTGCAACCTGGCTGTGGTCACCTGCCCTCAAGGCCATGACCCTACTCAGACCAGGCAGGAAGGTCAGGACACGGCAGGATTCAGAAGTGGGGTAAGGGAAGCTGGGTCCAGACTCAGTTGGCCGGGGCTGGGAAGAGGGAGCCTGGGTAGAGGGGCTCAAGGTAAAGGGCACCCTCTTCACTGCAGCCTGCTGGCCCCACTGAAAGGGACAGAAAAGGCTGAAGAAGAAGTCGGGGCCGCTGGGCCCCGCCCCACCGATCTGGGCACAGTTCTGCCCCAGGGAGCCATAGGGAGTGCATGAGGAGGCAGGCGGGGCTTGGGGCAAGGCCCAGTGCCCGCCCAGTGTCCCCATGACCGGGGAGCAGGAGACCTGCATGGGGGGTAGGGACAGACAGAAGGTTCAAGAAGCTCTGAGGGCCTGGGCCTGGGGGAGGGGGAGGTACGCTGCATGCCCGGAGGGGTTGGCAAAGCTGGGCAGAGCTAAACCCCCAGGGGAAATGGAGCTGGGGCCCCTGGAGATTTACCCCAGCAGGGCTCTGCCAAGGCCTAGCCCTCTCAGGCCCCCCATCTTTGCTTGGGCCGGCAGGCCTGTCTCCCAGGTAACTGAGTCAGGCCTCTATAGAATTCTGGCGTTACTGGGGGAGGGGAGCGAAAGCTCAGATGCGGGGTTCCATCTGGCCAGCCCCTCCTGGGCTGGCAACCATGGCCCACAGGCTGCAGGAGCCCTGCGGTTGGACCTTGGCCCCAGACCAGCAATTGGTGGAGGCCGGAGTCTCTGGGTTGGGATGTTGTGTGCCAGGGTAGGGCAGCTCTGGGCCCTCGGACACCTTGGCTGCTCTGGGCTGCCGTTGTGCCCTTTCACCGTGCGCCAGCCTGGAGCTGCCCTTGGGGCCACACCACAGGCAGGGTGACCTAAGCTCCCCTCCCGTTGCTCCTGATTGGTAGAGATAGTGGGAAGGGAGCTGTGATAGGCCCTTGGAGCCCCACCTCCCCAGGCCCCTAAGGGAGCTGATAGGCCATGCCCAGGGGTGGCTACCCCAGCTGCTGACATCTGAGTCTGAGCGGAAGGTCAAGGAGCCAGCCCTCAGAGAGGCTGTGGGCAGCTGGTCAGGCCTGAGGGTGGCCGATGCCACGCCCAGGCCAGAGCACAAGTTTATATGGTCCCAGCCCCAGGCAGAGCCAGCCCCCTCCCACCCCTGGCAGCAAGGCCCAAGTGTGTTAGCAGGTGGACCTTGGCAACTGCACTGCCCCACACACTAAATTTAACCTGCAGCCCATCCCCTGGCCCTCCCCAGCCCTGCTGAGAACACCCCTCCAACCAATGATGCTCAGGAAAGGGTGGGCCCTGCAGACACGGGGCTGACTGGGTCAGTACCCACCGGGGAGGGGAAGGTGACCAGCACTGGTGGCCATGCAGAGCTGCCCACCATGGACAAATGAGCTAGCAGTGCCCTCAGCCCTCCCACTCGAGGCCCCTAAGGGGCCCCTGTCACCCTGACACATTGTGCCCAGCCGGCTCAGAATCTGGGCGGCCAACCGCTGGCCCCCTTTGCCAGCCCAGTTGGAGGCTGGCAGCCAGGCCCCAGAACCAGGGCTACATGCCAGGAACAGGGGACTCATCCCCCAGGGAGGTTCCTGACTCCAGCCTTGTACAGATTCTACCCTCTGCGGCTCAAGAGTCTTGTGGAAAGCCCCCTCCCCTTCCAAGCCAGGATCCCTGCCCCTCTGGCATGGATACCCCCAGCCCTGATCCCCAAGGAATGTCCTTCCAGAGCTCCCGGCTCCTCCCAGGAAAGGAAAGAGTTACAGAGGAGCCTCCAGGAGGCTGGGAAGGCAGGGAGGCAGGCTGCAGCACAGGCCAGGCTTCTTGCCCAGCGGCAGGGGGCCTCACTCCCACGCAGGGCCAGGCAGCCACAAGCAAGCACCTACAGGCCCCCGAACAGGGACAGGCACATCCAGAAGCAGCAACACAACAGCTCCCCACTCTCAGGAGAGTGGCCCTGCTGACACACACAACAAGGCAGGTGGCAGAACAGCCCTTTATCAAGAGTCATACGATGAAACTAGGTCTCTGCAGCCAGGTAACCCCCAGGAGGGCCTCCGCCAGAGGTTCATCCCTGAGCAAGGAAGCTGGCACCCTCGGATGGGGGGAACGGGGGAGGCCCTGCACGGGCTATCCCCCAGCAGCAGCACCAGGGCACACACCGGGGTCTCCAGAGCAGGGGCCCCGTGGCAGCCTGCAGTGGGGCCTGACAACAGGACTCTGTGACTCTGGGTGCCAGCCCCTCACATGAGCAGGCAGCAGGGCCTCTTCTCCATGGGGGCCTCTTCTGAGGGTGCTGTGAGCTTCAGTAGGGGCGGATCTCCACCAGCCGCGGAGCTGCACTCTGGCTGGGGGTTCTCGGCGTCCGCAGGCAAGCCAGGCTCAGGGGCCTCACGTCCTTCAGGCAGGGGACGCTGCAGCTTAGCAGCAGCTCGTTGGCGTTTCAGCTCCGCCAGCGTGTGGTGGGCCTTGGCCCGGACCAGGGCATCGGGGGTGCTGCTCTCCAGGGGGCTCAGCTGGTAGGAGACGCTCCGGTCCAGCCGCTTGGAGTACAGGTGCCGCCCTGGGGTGCCTCCAACTAGGCCATTGTGCGGCCTGGCCAACTCGGGGTCGTCCTCCTGCTGGGGAAGCATGGGCCTCAGAGGCCTTCAGG
Source organism: Callorhinus ursinus (assembly GCF_003265705.2). NCBI lineage: Eukaryota > Metazoa > Chordata > Mammalia > Carnivora > Otariidae > Callorhinus > Callorhinus ursinus. The sequence goes on along the minus strand of NW_027397067.1, from coordinate 83,121,166 downwards.
AAGGCCTTCTCTGGCCTCCCTTGGCCGCCGTGGGCCCCAGGCTGCGTGGGAGTCAGGGGGCAGAAATGAGCGTGCTGCACTGGGCCCAGGGTCCCAGGGCCCCACGGACTCCTAGGGCGGCTGTGGTGGGAGAAACGAGGCACCGAGGTCAGGCCACACACCTGCACCACACACAGAGGGTAGCGCCCAGGCCCACAGCCACCACGCTGGAGGTGGACGGCGGGGCCTCACCTCGTTGGGCACGGGTCGCAGCTCCGCGTCCGTCTGGCCATCCTCGTCCTCCTCGGGCGCCTCTGGGCTAGTGGGCGGTGGCTGCTGCCACACAATGGCCTCCTGGGCATGCTCCCTGCGGTACAGGCTGGTGCGCTGGGTCAGGCTCACCCTCCTCACCACCTTCCTGCAGGAGGGCACGGTGAGGGTGGGGGAAGGGGGCCACTCGCCCTGCGGACTCTGCAGCCACGTCAGCAGGGGCAAGGGCTGGGCAGAGTGGGGGGAGGTGGGGGTGTGGGCGGGCTGCCTGCCGGCCAGGGCGAAACACTGGGGTCAACCACAGGCGCTTACCCCCGACTGCCCGCGCTCGAGGTGCGGCGGCGCAGCAGAGAGCGCCGGCGGCCCTGGGCGCGCAGGAGCGCGTCATGCTTGTGCTTCAGCTCCAGCAACTTGGTCCGCACCTCTTCGTCCCCGCACACGTCTAGGAGAAGTGGGCGGAGGGTCACTGGTGCCCCCTCTCACTCACCCTCTACACTAGCAGAGGCGGCCCCAGCTCACCAAGAGGCGTCTCGTCCATCAGAGACTTCCCATTCAGGTCGGCCCCGTGTGCCACGAGCAGCTCCACCAGATGCACCTGAGGGCCAGCGAGCCCGGGCTGCTGAAGGGCCTGGAGCCAGGAGCCAGGACAGCCCCCGCCCCCGCCCCCCGCCGGGCCAGCTGCCCCCACCCCACACTCACCTGGCCCCAGTAGGCTGCGGCGTGCAGCGGCTCCCAGCCGTCCTGGTCCTTGGCGCTCAGGCTGGCCCGGTGCTCCAGCAGCAGGGCAGCTGCCTCGCCAAATCCATTGGCAGCTGCGATGTGTAGCTACAGGCAAAGTGCTCAGCCCTGAGTCCCTGCCGTGCCCCTCCAGCAGCAACCTCCCCACCTGCACCTCCCATGGCCCCATCCTCACCAGCGTGGCCCCGTGGTCCTGGGGGACATCGATGTCGGCTCCCGCCTGCAGCAGGCTGCGGATGTCGTCCAGCATGCACAGCTCCGGCAACGCCCGGGCCCCCTCAATGCGGTCCTGGGTGACGCCTGAAGGGCAGCAAGCTCAGCTGGTGCCCCAGGCACCCCGCGTGGGCGAGTGGGGTCCCACTCACCGCTGCTGGCCATGGCTGTCTCCAGGCAGTCCAGCGTCTGCTCATCCTCACAGAGGTCATAAGGCATGTTTCCATCAGTGTTGACGGCCAGGAGGTCGGCACCACTGCAAGAAGAATGGACAGGGGCTTTGGCCACAGAGCCTTTCTCCCCCATGGAGGCCTCTAGTCTACCCTCTGCAGAGGCCCTCAGCCTGGGGCTGCTCTCCAGGACCGTGTGGGTCAAAGATGGAGGAGGCCCAGGCCCCTGATGCCCCTCAGCTCTGGATCGTGCCCTCAAACCAGTTAGGCCACCCCCCAGTCTCCACCCGTGTCTGAGCTCCAGGTCCCACACCCATGTGCCCCTGTCAACCCACACAGTGGGCCCACCAGCCAGGAGGGGGTGCCAGGACTCTAGGAGCCTCAGGGAGCAAAAAGTAGAGGGAGGAGGAGAGCCTAGATGCCAGGAGAAAGCTGCAGGGAACAAGGCTCAAGCAGAGGCACAGCCAGGGGGAGGACAGGGAGCTGCAGGGGAGCGCAGAACACAAAGGTGGGTGCCCACTCTTCGGCGTGTGTGTGTGAAGGGAAGACACTGCCAACCACCCACACACCATCAGCACCTAGACCACGCCAAGGAGAGCCTGCGCCCCTGACCATCTGTTCTGCGGTGGGGGTCAGAGTTGAGGGGCCGTGGCAGTGGGGGAAATCCTGGACCCTGGTAAAGCCAACCACCCCTCCCGTTCACCAAGAAGCCCTACCCTGCTCCACCCTCCTTGTCAAAGGCCCCATCCATGTCCAGGAGCCCCCTCCATCTCTGCCAGTGCTGCCTTCATCACTCTGTCCAGAAGGGCACGTCTCTGTCAGACCCCAGGGAGACCAGAGCTAGAGGCCAAGGCCCACCCTCGAGGAGTTCCCAAACTCTTAAGGGGGCTTGGCAGGAGGATGCGCCCAGGAGAACCACCACACTTCCCCGAGTACATGCTTGTTCCCTTGTGTCTGCAGCCTCTGCCCAGGCCCTGATCTCCATGCCAGGGTGAAGTCAGGATAAGCAAAGGTGAGTGGAAACAAATGAAGCAAGGGCCAAGCATGCTTCCTGCAGAGGAGACACCTGGGCTGTGTCTCAGGATGAACTCCTGTCCGCAAGGAAGGTCCTGCTTCTCCTGGCCCAACTGCAGCCCCTCCCTGATACAGACGCCCACTCCGGCCACACCGACGGGGCCCTACCGGGCAATGAGCAGCTCCACCAGGTGCAGGTGGCCACAGGTGGCCGCAGCATGCAGGGGTGTCCAGCTCTCACTGTCGCGGGCATTGACCTCGGCCCCAGCCTCTAGGAGCTGCTGCACCATCTCCCGGAAGTCATCAATGCAGCTCTACAAGCCACAGAGCCTGAGTGCCAGAGCCCAGGCCGGCGCCCCTCCTCTCCCACCCCCTCCCCGCCGGCTCGGCTGACCTGGTGCAGGGCCGTCAGGCCATCCTCATTGGCCAGGTTGGGGCTGACCCCACTCTCAAGGAGCTGGCGGACTGTGAGAAGGGGGAGGAGGGAGTGTGGTAAGAGTGCATAGAAAGGTCCGGCCACAGGCCAGCACTATTCTAGTCGGGGTGCAGGGCACCTGAGGGTACCTGGGCTGACCGCCGTACTGCAGCTGCGAGCAGGGAATGTTGAGGAGAACAGAGGTGCAGGGGCCAGAGGGACCCCCGAGCCCAGGCTGAGGGCTCAAGAGCCGGGGCACTGGGTCTCTGTCTGCCCCAAGTGCGCGTGCACGGCAAGCTCCTGCCTGCAGCACCAAGCGGGACCCACCCCCGGAATCCCTACACTCCAAGCCTCAGGCTCCTGAGGACAGTCCCTGGCGGGGGTTCTGGCACCCTCCCCCAGCAAACACCCTCACTGGGTCCCATGCTCCCCCAAGCCTCTTCCACTAGCAGAGCTCTTGAACCCTACACATGCCCCAGCCCAGAGCAGGCCCACAGTGGGGCCCAAGGCGTGCAGGCCTGTGGCCCCAGGGTCTCCCCTCAGCAGAGCTAGTCCCTGTCCTCATTGTCCAGCGGGGGCCCAGGCTGTCGCCAAGGTCACCGCGGACCTCCTGGACGGCCTGGCCCTCTGACTGTGCCCCACAGGCAACAGGAGGACTCACCCTCCTTCCTAGAGCCATGGCCTGCGGCAGGCCCACCACGCCCTCCTCTACTTTCCCTGCCCTGAGGCACTGCCCGCCCCTCCTCGCCCTCTGCACCCCAGCCTCTGCCCTGGAGGAAGGCGGGAAGAGCCCTCCAGAGCCTCTCCGGGAGCGGGAGGGGCTGTGAGCACACAGGGTTGCCGGGGAGGAATGAGGAGCCTGCCAGAGCTCAGGCCTGTCATCTAGCCAGGAAGGTCCTGATGGGGCGAAAGACAGGGCCCGAGGCAGGTGTCGAGGGGGCCGGCCTGTGGGGGACCCCTGCCCCCGTGCTCCAACCTGCTGAGGTGGGGCGTTACCGTCCTCCTTTACAGAGGTGGAGCCTGAGGACCCAAGCAGGTGGTGGCCAGGACTCTCCTGCTCATCGCCCAGCACCCTGGCAAGAGGCGGCGAAGACTATGGGCCACTCCCAGCCCACCTGAGCGAAGCTCTGGGCGCTTGCCCAGGCTCCTGTGGGCTTGCCTGATGCCCCTGCTCAACCCCCCGTCAGCCTCACCCCTGCAGCAGCACCCTGTGTGTGCCACCCCATCACGGGCTAGCCTCAGGTGGCCTACCACTCAAGAGCATGCCACTGAGGACGCCAGGCCAGCCCCTGGGTCTCCACAGGAGGGCGCTGTGCCCTGGGGCTCAGCCACGCTCACCTTCTTCCAGGTCATTTCGGGCAGCAGCCTCTAGAAGGGTGACACTGGGAGGGAAAAGGACCCGCTTCTGCGGCCTGCCACGGGCTGCCTCCTTCCACAGCTGCTCCCGATGGCCCTGCTTGCCCTGGGCCTCCTTCTCAGCCTGGGCCCACATCTTCACCTGCTGGGCACGCCGCTTCTGCGCGTGCTTCAGCCGCTCCTGCGTACTCATCCTGCCCACCATGGGCATCTCTGCCAGCAGATCCAGGTGCTCGGCCATGGCGGGGGCTACCTGCCGGGGGGGCGGCTCGGGGCACCAGACCAGGGAGCACAGGGGCCGGACTGGGCCTCAGGAGTGGGACAGCAGGCTGGACCAGCACCCGGGGGGGCATCCCCTCCCTAAGGCTCGGCGGTGCCCTCTGCCCTAGGCAAGGCTGGGTCGCAAGGCCCCACGCCACGACCAGGCCCAGGCAGTCCTGAGGGACACGGGCCCCAGGCAGAAAGGGCAGTGTGGGAGGGTGCCCACAGCCTGCCTCTCAAGAGCCCTGACACCTCGGCTGCTCAGCAGACAGGAGCTCACCTCCCTCTTGGGGTCAGGGTGCACAGCCTGTGGGAAGCAGCCCAGGGCCTGGCCAGCCTCAGCCCAGGGTCTGAAGCTAATTACCCAGATAACAACGCTGCCGTGTCCAGGCACTTCAGTGAGGGCGAAGGGAGGGCAAGGCAATGGGCAGAGGCCCCTGGGAGCCCGTGGGCGTTCTAGAAGCCCCCTCCCCTTCCAGACCTCAGGATCCTGGGTGGGGTCTGGGAGCAGCCATGGCCTGGCCTTCCCTAACCCTCTCTAATCAGTCTTCCAGGGTCAGTGCATCAATGCTAACAGGGAGGTGTGGCCAGAGGGCGGGCCCCCAGCCACAGAGACGCCAGGGCAGGGTGTGCCCTCAGAGTCCTGCGGTCTCAGCCCCCAGTGCCCAGCAGGGAGACGGTCTACGCAGCCAGGGTGCCAAGGGCACGGCAGGCCTGGCTGCTGTGTCTCCAGAGGGCCTCCTTCTGAAGAGCAGTTGATCAGGCTGCAGACAGCAGGTGGCTCCCACTAGCCTGTGGAGGAGGAATAGGAAGCTTGTCAAGGCCAGCTCCAGGCGGGGCAGGCCATCAGGTGAGATGGGTGGGCCCACCCCGGACGAGGCCCATCCCCAGCCCACAGTCAGCTGGACAACATTCCTGGCAGGGGCGCTTGCCCCGCCCCCACTCTGGCTCACACACTCAGGGTTCCCAGAAAGGGCAGCGTGGCTCAGAGCAGGGAGCAAGGAGGGCTGCACGGGCGGCGGGCTGCGGGCCTTCCCCATGAGGCTGCCTCTCCAGGGCCCAGGTGCTGGCCTCTGGGAGCTGTTTTCTGCAAGCTTCTCAAGGCCCTGGTCCTCCACAGCATCGCTGACCTGCCTGCCCCCAGGTTGCACTGCACAAGGTCACCTTCTCCTTGGGCTCTCCCGGAATTGCCCGGAGGGCTGTGCAGGCTACAGACTACAAACGCAGGGCATGGCAGAGCCCCACCCACTCTGCAAGACTCTCCTTCCCTCCTAGCCACTCACAGCACCCTCCCCTCAAGGTCCCCTCCACCCCCAGGGAGCAGGCAACCCCACACACAAGGTGTGACCTTCACCTCTCCGGGCCTTGCAGGAAAGCTGACCTGAACAACTCACCCCAAGGGACCATAAGCAAGGAGCAAGGCACTCGGTCTCCAGCCGTGGCAAGGGGCGGGGGCCCCTAGGCCGAGGCTCCCCGGCAGGGTGGGCTCACCGGGTCATAGGGGTGTTTCACGTCTTAAAGACGGGTGGGCTCACCGGGTCATTGGGGTGTTTCACGTCTTAAAGACGGGCGCCAGTACCAAAGCCACCACCTGACTGTGTTAAGTTCAGCCAGATTTAGAAGGTGTCATCCACCACATCACTTTATAGATTAAAAGAGGTTCTGATGCCCATGTCCTCCAGAAAACAACCAAAAAGAGCAAGCAGCTCTACGTGCCTTTTGGTTTACTCATTTTGAAGGCCATCCATGAAAATTCATCACGAAGCAGGATCTGGAGAGCCTCAGCATCCCCTCCCCCAACCCAGCCACAATGGGAAGAACCCTGGCCAGCCCACACTGGAGACTCTGGTCTCCTGGTTCGGGCTGTAGCAGCTTACTCGGGCCCTCAGCCCCTGACTCTAGTGGGCCCACCCTCCTAAAGCCCTGGGTCTGCTTTGGGCCCCTTTAGCAGTGCTCCTTGCTGGAAGATGCCTAAGGGCAGTCTCCCTGTAACTTTGGGCAGGTCCTTGGGCTGCTGATGACCTTCTCTGAGCCCAAGGTGACCCTAAGGTAACCCTGGGAGTGCCAGGGAAACACCACAGTGGACGCCCGATCCCAGGACAGTCTCCATCAAGGGGTGGCCCCTCCAGGCTCAGCCCTAAGCCTTCTGGGCACCAGGCCCTTGAACCCCAACTGACACCCTTCCCCAGGCCTCACTCAGCGGCCTCCTCCCAGCCACAGTCCAGGAAAAGCCCACCAGAAGTGAAAGACTCGACCCTCAACTGAGCCACCAAGGCCAAGATGGCATAGTGGGGTCCCACGGAACGGCTAGCGCACCACACCCAGGCCACAAGGGGGCGGGGGGGTGGAAAGCAGGGCCTCTCCCACCTTGTTCACAAATCCTCCCCCCAGGTCTGGCTGGAATGTCAAACAGAAAATCTGGGCGATTTTTTCCAGGTCTCAGCTCCGAGCCCATGTAAGCTGCACAAGAGTATGGGACTGAGGTGGGAGGAGCCTCCTGGAAGGACAGTGGCCTCAGCCCTGGGCCATCCCCAAAGACTGTGCTCAGAGTGCTGCTGGGGCCCCTGGCTTCTGGGACGGGAGGCCCAGTCCCCAGACCCCCGCCCAGCAGGAACGGATCCATGCTCCTGCGACACCCAATGTCACGGCCACGCAGCAGGTCTCTGTCATTATCCCCATTTGCTACACAGGGAATCTGAGGCCAGGCCTACACCCAAAGTCCCCTGTTAACCACTCCACCACATCACCCCTCCTGCCCACCCCAGTACCCCGTGTGAGGGTTAGCAGTGGTGTAACGAGAACCCGGAGCCTGGGAGGGGCGGTGTCACTATACTCACCCATGGCCTTGTTCAGAGAGAAGAAGAGATTGAGGATGGAGCCTGGGACAGCCCAGGCTGCATCAGGCCCAAGCAGGCCCACCCCCCGCCTTCCCTCTGGTTCTGGGGGCTTCCCACCCCCCAGAATGTGAAGCTGTGCTTGGCTTTTTGGAGTAGGCGCCTATAACTTGCAATCAAAAGAGTTGGTTTTATTTGCATTATCTACAATAGCAAAAAATGAGAAAATCTCTAGACACCCCTCACTCTGGGAAAGTACATATTGTCATTCTACAGAGTAACAAGGTCAGGTCATCTGAATGCTGTGGGTGAGGCGCTGTGACCCCTCCCCGGAAACCTGATGCAGAGCTGACACTGCCCAGGTTAGGGCGGGCGTCCCAGATACATAGATTGGTCCATCAGTGCAAACAGAGGGTGATGCAGGACTCACACACAGCAAGGGCCCCCGGAGCCCGGCCCCCATTCCAGGGCTGACCCCTAGCACCTACCCATGTGCTCACCCTCCCCCACTCTAGACTGGCTCGCCTTGGAAGTCTCCCATCCCACCAGTGACCCAGACCCCCGCGGGCACACGTGCCTCACGGCAGCTTCCCGAGCAGCAGAGGTGGGGCGCTGGACACCAGACACAAGGGCACTGTGTCCTGGCCGGTCTCTTCCACTAGAGGACAAGTCTGTTAAGGGCACAGTCCCTGTCCTAACCACGTGCCAGCCCCTGCAAGAGGAGCCTTTGGTCAGTGTTTGTAAAGGGCTGAGGGGACCAGGCCTGGCACAGCTCGGTGCAGCTACGAGTGGACAAGCTCAGGCCCGAGGTGCCCCATGGCCTGCACCATCCAGTCGGGGAAGGAGCAGATGCCCAGAGACCCTAAGACGTGACAGCGCCAGGCTGTGAAGAGGCAGCCCCGCCCACCGCAGGGGACAGCCAGCACTTGACTGGCGAGCCTGCTCTGGTCACTCAACAAGCTCTCCACCCTCCCAGCTCCCTTGCTCTACTCGGCTCTGCACTGGGGGCAGGGACTGAGGACAGGCCCTACCGTCCGCCGAGGAGCAGGATGTGCATCAGTGAGCGAGGTCGGGCCCAGCGCCCGTGAGGAGAAGGAAGGAGGCATGGGAGCTGCAAGCCCACAGCCGGGCCTCCCGGGGCATGCTCTGAGAGCAGCAGGTGCGGACCTGCGGGTACTGCCAGGGGCACCCCCACATGGGCGTGTCGACGGAGCACAGAGCGGCCGGCCATCCCCCTGGGCACACTCACCAGCAATCCCCCAGGGCCAGCCCCTGCGCCAACAGTAAACACTGCGAATGACCTTTCTGTCTGTCACAGGACCTAACTAAGACCCTGGGGGGTTTATGAAGAGCTTCCTGTGCCCCATCATGGAATGGTCGCTAAGAAATAGTGTTTTTCCAGGGGCACCTGGGAGGCTCAGTTGGTTGTATCTGACTCTTGATTTCAGCTCGAATCATGATCTCGGGGCTGTGGGATTGAGCCCCACGTCAGGCTCCGCGCTCAGTGCAGAGTCGGCTTGGGATTCCCCCTCACCCTCCGCCCCTCCTCTCACTCACAGATTCGATCTCTTTCTCAGATAAATAAATCTTGGTTTGTTTTTTTTTTAAGATGTTATTTACTTATTTGAAGGACGCCTGGGTGGCTCAGTCATTGGGCATCTGCCTTCGGCTCAGGTCATGGTCCCAGGGTCCTGGGATCGAGCCCCGCATCGGGGTCCCTGCTCCACGGGAAGCCTGCTTCTCCCTCTCCCGCTCCCCCTGCTTGTGTTCCTGCTCTTGTGCTGTCTCTCTCTGTCAAATAAATAAATAAAATCTTAAAAAAAAAAAAAAGATCACATACACAATTCCACTTATATGAAACATTCACAATAGGTGTCCACAGAGACAGAGAACGGACTGGCAGCTTCCAAGAGTCGAGGGAAACAGGGCTCCCTTTAGGGTGATGCAAATGTTTTGTAACTTGAAAGAGATAGTGGCTACATAACACTGTGAATGTACCAAATGCCACTAAGAGGTATACTTTAATGTAGTTAATTTTATGTGAATTTCACCTCAATAAAAAAGTTACAAGGTTTGTGAGGAAGCAGGAACACATGACCCATATCCAGGAAACAAATCAGTTGATAGAACTATACCCATAACTGACAAAGATGATGGATTTGGCAATGACTTTAAGAAACAGCTGTTATAAGTATGCGCATGGATTTAAAGAAAAACACGAATATGACAAGTTATAAAAAAAAATAACCCAGTGGTATTTCTAGAGCTGAAAAATAAATTATCTGAAGTTAAAACTCTTTGGATGGACTTAACATCAGAAGAGATGTCAGTGAACTTGAAAATACAGCAATAGGACTATCCAAATTGAAACAGGGAAAAAAATTAAATTAAAGAACCTATGAGACAGTATCAACAAAAGAGTGATACAGGAAGTATATTTGAGAGAGTAACGGCTGAAATTTTTGCAAATTTGAAGGAAAGGTAATACACTCACAAATCCAGGAGTCTAAATGAAACCTAAGTAGGAAAAACACAAAGGAAGTCAGAATGAGCACATAATAACTAAACTGCTGAAAAAGTGATAAAAAATATTAAAATTATCCAAAAAAACCTTACAAACAGAGGAACAAAAATAACTATAACCACAAAATTCTTGTCAGAAAACAATTTCAAGCCAGAGGACAAAGCAAGGACATCATTAATGCGCTAAAAACAAAAACAAAAATATACAAATCAAAACAAAAACACTGCCAATCTAGAGTTATATACTCAGAGAAAATATCCTTCCAAAAACACAATACCTTTTCAGACAAACAAAAGCTAAGAGTACGTAACACCTATAGACCTGAACTACAAAAAATATATTTTTTAAAGATTTTACTTACTTGTCAGAGAGAGAGAGAGAGAATGGCAGAGGCAGAGGGAGAAGCAGGTCCCCCACTGACCAGGGAGCCTGATGCGGGACTCGATCCCAGGACCCTGGGACCATGACCCGAGCCGAAGGCAGACGCTTAACCGACTGAGCCACCCAGGTATCTCTGAACTACAAAAATATTAATGAAAGTTTACTTGGATGAAGAAAAATGATTCTGGATGAAAATCTGGGTTGACATAAAAAAAAAAAAGAATCCTGGAAATGGGATATGGTGGCTGAATATAAAACACATTTTTCTCATCTGGTAAATTTCACTGATAGTTGACTGCCCTAGCTAGACCTGGTATCTCAATGACATGATCAAAAGTCTATCTCAGATCTAATCACAACCATAATGAGAGACCACCTCATGCCCATTTAGGAAGGCAAGAAAACTCCAAAAACAAACAAACAAATAAAAAACCAAACTAAACCAAACCAACAAATAAAAACAGGAAAAGAAAAAGTGTTGGTGAGGATGTGGAAAAACTGGAACCCTGGGACCCTTTTGGTGGGATTGTAAAATGGTATAGCCAATATGGAAAACAGTATGGTAGTTCCTAAAAAAATATTAGAATCACCATATGATTCAGCAATCCCACTTCTTGGTATATATCAAAAAAGAACTGAAAGCAGGATCTCAAAGAGATATTCACAATAACCAAGAGGTAGAGATAACCCAAACGTCCATTGGTGGGTGGATGGATAAACAAAATGTGGTACATACAATGGAATATTATTCATCCTCAAAAAGGAAGGAAATCTTGTTACATGCTACAACATGGATGAACACGACCAGTATGCTGAGTGGAATAAACCAATCACAAAAAGACACATACTGTGTGCTTCTTGTATGGATATCTAAAAAAGTCAAATTCATAGAAACGTAAAGTAGAATAGTGATTAACAGGGGCTGTGGGGAAGGGAGAGCGGGGAGTTACTGTTTCATGTGTATCAAGTTTCAGATTACAAGACAAAAGAGACCAGGAGACCAGTGAATATGTGACTACACATAACAACGTAAATACAGGGGCGCCTGGGGGGCTCCGTCGTTGGGCGTCTGCCTTCCGCTCAGGTCATGGTCCCAGGGTCCTGGGATCGAGCCCCGCATCGGGCTCCCTGCTCCGCGGGGAGCCTGCTTCTCCCTCTCCCGCTCCCCCTGCTTGTGTTCCCTCTCTCGCTGGGTCTCTCTCTGTGAAATAAATAAATAAAATCTTTTTTAAAAAAAAGATTTTATTTATTTATTTGCGAGAGAGACAGAGCATGAGCAGGGGTGAGGAGCAGAGGGAGAAACAGACTCCTCGCTGAGCAGCGAGCCCGACACGGGGCTTAGTCCCAGGACCCCAGGATCATGACCTGAGCTGAAGGCAGATGCTTCACCGACTGAGCCACCCAGGCATCCCAATAAATAAATCTTAAAAAAGAAAAAAAAGAAATGCTGTTCAGTGAAGAAAAAAGATATAAAGTCTGTTTATGGTATGCTACCTTTTGTGTAAAGAAGGAATAAAATAAGAACATACATTTTTATGTACCTAAGAAACACAAGAAAGACACACAAAAAGACCAGAAGTGGTCACGGTGGGGTTCAGAGAGGCAGACGGATGGGGAATGCACACTTTGGGTCACTTCTGTTGGACTCTGGAGCCATGCAAGGTAACCCTCTCCTAGGTACCTGTAAGCGCTCTCTGTTCTGGGAGAACAGGTGTGAGCACTCCTGTTGGCTATCAGGTCCGACCCGGGAAGGACAGCACGAGGCACAGTCACAGCTCCGGGAGCATCCTCTGTCCCCAGCTGAGGGGCCGGACTCTGCCCACAGGCTGTGGGAGCCACAGAAGCTTTCAGACAAATGACTGATGTGATCAGATGGGGGGTGAGGGCAACCTCACAGAAGGGGCAGGGGGACCCCCACGCCGACCCAGGAGGGAGTGGGTAGGAGAAGACAAGAGTAGCTGGACGAGGAGCGACAGGTTGTCCGACGCAGGGAAGGGGCGAGTGAGCGGCAGGCAGACGAAGGAGGGCCCTTGGAAGTGGGTCTGAGCAGTGCTCAGGGCAAACCGGTGCCAGGAAGCCCAGGACAGAGCATCCGGGAGTGAGGGGCCCACAGAGGTGCACATGGGAGGACCAGGGTGGCCACTGCAGGGGGCACAGAGGGGCCACACAGGGCCACCGGGGAGCACCGCTTCAATGTGCGGCTACGGACGGCAGGGAGGCACCTGGAAAACAAAAAATGGGGCAGAACCTGCCTCCCCCTCCCCCCAAAGTCAACTCCAGGGGCCCCGGGGGGCTCCGTCGCTGAAGCGTCCGACTCTTGATTTCAGCTCAGGTCATGACCTCAGGGCTGTGGATCGAGCTCTGTGCTTGGCGTGGAGTCGGCTGGAGATTCTCTCCCTCACCCTCGGCTCCCCCACCAAAATAAATAAGATCTTAAAAAAAAAAAATTCCACTCCAGACTCATCAGAGACACAGCCATAAGGAAGAATAAAGCTGCAGGGGTATCAGGAAGAAGGGAAAAATATCTGTGCGATCCCAGCACAGGGGAAAGCCTTTCTAAACGTGACACAAAATCCAGAAACGAAAAGGAAAACTGATAAATCCAGTTGCACCAGATCTTCAAAATGTCTGCACTGAGGGGCAAAACAAATCAAAACAAAGCCTACAAAACCAGGAAACAGATGGTCAACTGGGCAAAACATGTACAATAAACATGACAAAGTGGTCCTGAGGTCAATCATGATGGGGCCATGCAGCAGCTCACGGGACAAAGGACACAGATCCCATTGAAAACATCCAGTTAGATACTCAAGGCCCTAATAATTAGCAGGACATGAGCCTGGACGGCACATGTGGCTGGACTAGAGAGGCCCAGGGTGGCAGCCTCGAGGATGCACCTGGGACATCCAGGGAAATGGAAAAGGCCTTGGACCAAGTACAGTGTCAAGACACTGCCTTGCAGGTGTACCTCCCACTGCACAGGTGAGCCTCCTCAAAGAACGAGCCTTCGTGTGTGTGTGTGTGTGTGTGTGTGTGTGTGTGTGTGTGTGTGTTAAGATTTTATTGTATTTATTTATTTGACAGAGAGAACACAGCGAGAGAGGGAACACAAGCAGGGGGAGTGGCAGAGGGAGCAGCAGGCTTCCCGCCGAGCAGGGAGCCCGATGCGGGGCTCGACCCCAGGACCCTGGGACCACGACCTGAGCCGAAGGCAGACGCCCAACGACTGAGCCACCCAGGCGCCCCCTTCCTGTGTTTTTAAAAGAGAAGGATACAGAGACCACTGCGAGCTCAGCAGAGGCCCCCCCATGGAGAATTGGCAAGGACACGGCGGGGGCCCCACCTCCTGAGAACCTGGCTGAGCTAGGAGAGAAGGAAGAGACAGGCTTGATCAGAGCAGCAGCATCGAGGGGGCTTCTGACCCTGCTCTCGATTCCCCGATTCTGGAACTACCTCAGCCCCCTCGCCTGGAAGGGGGCACCCACCCGCCCTGTTCCTCACTGTGGCCTGCAGCCCCTTCCCCACTCCTCTCTGCAGCAGTCCCAGCGGATACCAGCCACCCGCTGTGCCCACCACCACCACCAGCCCTTGCTGTGGGCATGGCCCCATCGCTGCGCCAGGTCTGAATTCCTGGTGGTCTCGATGTCCTGTGACCACCCTTCAACTCCCTGCTCCTCAGTCCTGACCCCTTCTTCCTGCCAATGACCTCGTCCTCTGCCCCAGTTATGCCCTTGACCCTGTCGCCATCTGTAACTGTCCCCCTTCAGCCCCACTCTGGCATTTCCTCAACACCCCATGCTCAGAGCATCACCTGCCCCCCAGCTCGGTCCTGCAGATGCTGACCCCAGCACTCCGGAGCCCCACACTGTCGTGTCCTCAGCTTCAGCTTCAAGCTGTGCTCTCCACTGCTCCTCCACCGTGCACAGGTGGGAACCCCAGCCTGTCCAGCACGACTGCCCAACTCTGAATGAACCAGCAGAGGCACGGACTCAAGACCACACCTCAGACAAGTGCGGGGCCCACTCTGTAGAGGCCGCTTGTAGGCAGCCAACTTGAGCCATGGAAACCTGGAGAAGGCAGAGGGCCTACAGTCACCCCCAGCCCCCTGGCTGAAGACAAACAGGCCGATCAGGTGACCCACCTCAAAATAGCCATAAGCCCTAGCTGCCCAATGGGCCACTTACACCCAGACACAGGTACCAAAAAAGGAAAATTCCCTACATTCCCACACCTCCTCACTTTCCCCCTTTAACTGCAGCCCTGCATGCCCGCCTCCTGGCAGATAGTCTCTCCCTCCCTGCCCCTCGCGCTGTCCTGCCCACCCACTGCTCCCTTGCGGTGTATCCAATAAACTCTCCTTTGTTCTGCCTCACCCACGGGGCTGGCCTCCACCCGACTGGGTCGCCGCACACTTGGTGGCCCCCATCCAATCAGGATACCCCACACACTCAATGGCACTAATTCTCTGAGAAATCTTACAGCTTCCTTTGCCTCTTCTCCCTCATTTTCATGCTCAGCTGCTGACATGTTTCATGAGAAGACAGAAGCCATCAGACAAGGGTATCCACCTACTCGAACAATCCATCTGCCACTGCTCCCCACCTCCCCCACAATGCTTCATCCACTGCAAGGACCCGGACCCACGTCCCCAGGACCCCTCCAGAACCCCTGTCTCCCAGCATCAGCTCTCTCCTGCCTCTGGGTACTTCCCATCAGCACAATGATTATCCCAACCTAATTTGAAAAACAACAAACGGTACTGGATGAGACAAGGAGGTTTGCTATCACTACTTCTATTCATATTTGTACTAAGGTTCTAGCCAATGCAACTGGGCAAGAAAAAGAAATAAGTGGAATAAGGAAGGGTACAAAAAATTCATTATTTGCAAATGACATTGTGTATGATAAAAACCTGAACAATCCTATAGAAAAACTATTAGGATTAATTAAAACAGAGCAATATTGGCAGATACAGGGTCAATGTAAAAAATAATTGTACTTACAAATACTAGCAACAACTAGACAATGAAACATTACCATGCTGTTTATAGAAATACAATAGTATCCAAAATCATTAATGTCTAGTTATAAGTCTAACAAAAGAGGCACAAGACCTATACACAGAAAACCACAAAACCTTTTTTAAAAGCATGAGGGAAGACCTGGCGAGTAACAGGATCCACCATGCTCATGGGCCACAAGCCTCAGAACTGGCAGAATGTCATTTTCCCCCAGCTATCGAAGGTCCAATGCAATCCCAACCAAAACACAGTAGCTGTATTTGAAACTCACAAAACTTATTCTCCATTTTATGTGAAATGCAAAAGGCCAAGAACAGTCAGGACAATCCTAAAAAATAACAAATCTGAAGTACCCACACTCTTCCATAACAAAACTTAATATAAAGATTGGTAAGTAAGACTCTGAGGTACTGGCTTAGGGGTAAACAGATCATGGAACAGAAGAAAGTCCAGAAACAAATCCACTAAGTGTAGACACTCAATTTATGACAGCGCAGAGCAGCAGAAAAAGAACCTTTCCAACAATGGAGCTGGGTCAACTGGACAGCCACAGGTAAAAAAAACTCATCTTAATCGCTACTCCAGGTGCACTGTGCATCTCAATGGTAAAGGCGAAGCCATACAGCTTCTACAGACTGGACACCAAAAGCACAGTCCCTAAATGACAACTTGAACCACACCACAATTAAGAACTTTTGCTCCACGAAAACCATGTGAAGAGGGTGAAAAGCCAAGCTATTGACTGGAGAGCATGTCTGCAAATCACAGACCAAAGGACTTCTCTCTGGCTCACATAAAGGACTCAAAACTCAGCAGTAAAAACCAAACAGTCCAATTAGAAAATGGGCAAAAGGTGTGAACAGACATTTCACTGAAGAGGATACAAAGATGGCAAAGAAAACCCATGGAAAGATCTTCAGCAGCATTAGCCATGAGGAAAACGAAGATGAAAACCACGCGAGGTGTCCCTGCATACCCATCAGAATGCCAAGGGTCTCCCACATTGCTGGTGGTCACATAAGATGGTGCAGCCACTCTGGAAAACAGACCAGAAGTTTCTTAAAAACACTAAGCATGTGCTCACCATATGACCCAACAGCCGTACTCTCAGGCATTCGTCCCACATAAATGGACATTCAAGTTCACACAAAAACCTGGACATGAACTTCACAGCAGATTTATTCATAACAGCCCCAAACTGGAAACATCCCAGGCCTTCAGTGGGCAAAAGTTTAACCAAACTCTGGCCCACCCACATCATGGAACACGCCTCAGCAACCAAAAGGGTCCGACTCTGGCTTTTTCCGCCATCTTGGAGTCTGTGGAGGCCTGCTGGGAACGTAACACCAAATAACGTCCGGAAGGCTGTGGTCCAAGGCCGTTTTTGCTGGCTATAAGCGGGGTCTCTGGAACCAGAGGGAGCACACAGCGCTTCTTAAAATCGAAGGTGTTTATGCTCAAGATGAAACGGAATTCTATCTAGGCAAGAGATGTGCTTATGTGTACAAAGCAAAGAACAATACAGTGACTCCTGGGGGCAAACCAAACAAAACCACAGTAATCAGGAAAAGTAACTCGTGCTCATGGAAACAGTGGCATGGTTCATGCCAAATTCCGAAGCAACCTTCCTGCTAAAGCCACTGGCCACAGAATCTGTGTGATGCTGTACCCCTCAAGGATTTATATTTAATGAAAAGTAAATAAAGGTGTAGAACTGTTCTCTTGTTAAAAAAAAAAAAAAGGGTCCGACTCTGGATGCACACAGCCTGCGTGGATCTCAAGGGCACTGGGCTCCTCCCTAACAGTCACACCCTGCATGATTCCATTTATAAAAAATGCTTGGGGCGCCTGGGTTGCTCAGTCGTTAAGCATCTGCCTTAGGCTCAGGTCGTGATCCCGGGGTCCTGGGATCGAGCCCCGCGTTGGGCTCCCTGCTCAGCAGGAAGCCTGCTTCTCCCTCTCCCACTCCCCCTGCCTGTGTTCCCTCTCTCACTGCCTCTCTCTGTCAAATAAATAAATAAAACCTTAAATAAAATAAATAAATAAATAAAAATAAAAAATCCTTGATATGGTAAGATCTTAGGGTGGGGGTGGAGGAAGACCGTGGCCATGGCTACTCAGGGCAGCACAGGGTCCTGGTCATGGAGCTGTTCTGCACTTGACTCTGGTGGTCACACAAATCTATACAGTTAACAAGACTGCCCAGAAGTACATGCACACGTTTGTGCGCACACAGAGATGCATGTAACACTAGTAAATCTGAAAAGGTCAGTGGAGTGTGTGAACGTCAGTGTCCTAGATGCCTTCAGGGGACTGCGTGGGGGGGGGGCATGTGTGCCAGGGGTCTGTCTCTCTGAACTACTTCTCACAACTGTATGTAAATCTACAGTGATCTCAAAAGAAAATGTAAAAGTAAAGGGAACGAAGAAAGAAAGCCTGGAGTAGGAAATGGCATTGGCGATACATGGTTAGCACTACTAAAAAGCAAAAGGAACCCTTCTACCAAATAGGGAAATGGGCCAAGACCTTCCACTAGCACCTCACCTCAGCCACACAAGGTGCCTCCGGCCATCAGTCAGTCCCTCCCCCCAGAGCGGAGACCAACAATGGGGCAGGCACAGAGGAACAGTGATTGTCCTGGACCACCAACAGGGTGTCCATGGTATACACGTCCCCCACTGCAGGCACTGCCCCAATGGAAACGTGCTCCAGGGGCACGGCTAGATAGGACATTCCCAGGACAGTTGACCAACTGGGACCCAGGCTGTGAGCTCAAGTGCCGTATCGACGTCCAGCTCCCTGCACCTTCAGGAAATGCATGCTCAAGGATTACGGGCACGAATGGCTTCCCAAGCACCTGGCCTCATCGGCAGCAGGGAACCACCAGGATCATTCCAGCAGCAGAATGGGAGGGATCGGCTGTCACATAACTCTCACTTGGCACAGCATCAGAATGCACTTTCAGAGACCAGCCCTACGAGGCTGGAGAGATTATTACTCTTGCTTACGGCCCAGGGTGGCAGGATTCTTGAGAGAGGAGCCATACCCACACTGTTCTACAGCTGGCTAAACATGCTCACCTGTCATTCTAGGCTCACAAGTATCTCAAAGCCAACACAGGAATGGAGGTAATGGGCTCCTACCCCAAATGGGTCCTTCCTCCATGCCCTAATCTCTCAGAGTGGCATATGCCTGTCCCTCCGTCCTTCTGCCAGCCTCCCACCACCGGGTCTCAAGGACACATCACGGGCAGCCCCCTGGTGGACCTGACTCCAATCCTGCACTCTGTGGTCTCCTATGGTCCCTGTGACTCCCCTGGGTCCAGCCTCCACCACCCAGACTCCACACTCTCGGGAGAACACCCAGGAAGTGAGTGCCTACTCTGGGAACACCCTTAGAACTGGCCACCCAGTACCACGGTTCAATGACCTTGACACCACAATTGTCACCAAGGCAGACCTCAGCTCCGGAAGGCCTACATCTCCTGCTCACTCCAGGTTTGATTCATTTCTTCCACAAGCAGCGGTTACCACTCCTGCTCCTCCAGGGCTGGCACTCAAGGGAAGGGTGGTGAATGATTGACGCACCTATAAGGTGCCATCTCACGGGCAGGAAGGAGCATCCAGTCCAAGTGAAGGGTCAGTGTAAAGACCCGGAAGGAAGACACCTCGAGAGTCTGAGAACCAGGAAGCAGGCAGCAGCAGCACGGCCAGGCCCTGATTCCCACTCGGTCTGCATCTCCCACCAGCTGTTCTGCGTCCAGCTGGGGCTCCAGCCTGTCTGAGTCCTGTAGCCCCAGGGGACTGAAAATGCACACGGGGTCCTGACAGCCCTATGGAAGGCCAGAGCTTCTCACGCAGCCTACGGACGTCCTGGGCCCGGGGCCTGCACGGGTTTCCACCCGAGCAGTCAGCAGCCCTGTTCATCCCCCACCCAGGACACCATCCCAGCAGCGTCCAGCCACGCTGGATCTCCTGTCAGTCCTGCGAGCCTTGTGCCGAGGATGGACAGGCTTCCTCACATTTCCCCCAGTATGTTGGGGTCCTCTTTGAGAACTCTTTTTTACTGTGAAGTGTGATACAAATACAGAAAGTGCGTAAAGCACATGTAAACTGGACACACGAGACCATGTGAGCACCACCTGTCAGGACAATGAGCGGGCACCGGAGCCTTCCCCTCACCCCTCAGTTTTCGTCAGGTTTTCTACCTATGCGCCCATGCATGCCTTCCAAACATGGGAGTGTGGGATGCGTCCACTCTGAGTGTGTGGCTCCAAGTCACTCTGCTGCCATCTGGTTGCCCAGCTGCCCAGCACCATTGGTTCAACAGCTGCTTCTCCCCACGGTTCTGCAGCGCCACCCTGGTCATAAAGTTCCCACATGGCTGAACCTGTTCTAGATTCTTGACTCTGTTCCACTGGCCCATGTGCTGACCCCTGAGCCTGTAGGAGAGCCCATCCTGCCTGCGGCTCTGTGATCAGTCTCCTCTTGAGCTCCCCAGCCCGCTGTCAAGGACCAACTCGCCCGGCCTCAACTTCCTCTCAGACCCTCGCAGGAGGCCTGCGTCCTTTCTCAGGGACCTTGGTGCTCCTCAGACTCCCCTACCATAGAGCCGTAGAGCCAGATGAAACTGAAGCTATCCCGGTTTCTGTCCTACAACAATGAAATTTCATTTGGCTCAGTTACAACTGCCGGGTGACAAGCCCGTGAGGGGATCTGTGGCGGCCAGACTAGGCACTACACATGTGTGGACCACACGAGGCAGGGGCCACAGCGAGCTTTGGCAGCAGTGCCTGCGAGGGGCCAGAATCTGGGAAGGCCTCTCCCCAAACATCGGGAGGCTCCCCAAAACTTGGGAGGCCTCGCTCCCCCATTTTCTTTCCCTTTGCCATCCAAAATAAAGCTAATAAACTTAACAGCAAGGTGTCAGGGGCCTAGCCAACCTCATGAAAGAAGTCTGGCTGGAGGCACCTCCATTTGAAAAGAGGTTCGCTGAGCAAAGAGAAAAGCCAGGCCTTGGCTAGGAGAGATTACGGACAGAGGGTTTCCTGAGGGCCCTGGTCACCTGGAGGCCAGCACAGCCTCCAGTCCCTTGGCGGCCACACTGTCCCATTTAGTCTCAGCCTAATCACTGCAGTGGGCCAGGACCCCATCGTGTAGATTTGGAAATTAAGGTCCGTCAGGTACAAAATGGTCAAAATCACAAAGTTGTAACCCTGGGTCTGCTCTGACTCAGAACGCGTGCCCCAACAATGACCCTTGGGCAGGGAACAGTGGTGAGGGAAGCTGGAGGGGGGTTGTAGACAAGACACATGGGCCAAACAGCCTTAGAACAAGAGATGTGCCAGGTGTAGATGACCAACTGAGCACACACATGTACCCACAGTGAGACCCCGCCCCCCACCGGCCTAGTGGGAGAACTGGAGGGCCAACAGAGAGGAAGGGAATTCATGTTAGTACACAAATTCCTGAAGCTGGAGGGAAGAAAGATGGGAGCCACTGCACAGAGAGGACAGCAAAGGGGAGGTGTCCAGGGGGTGGCGGAGGTCAGGACACTCGAGGACGTGATAAAGGGGACTGGTAACACATAAGCCAGCAGCATCCCCATGGACCTAAAGCCAGCCAAGAACACCATTCCTCCAGGGGTGCAGGAGACGGAACAGGACACATAGATGGGAAAGCATAATTCGTGCATCCCACCCGGCTATGCAGACAGACAGACTGACTGATGTCATTTCCAACTTCTGCAACACAGAATTAGGAACTACGGTACAGGACAGAATATAACTTCATCAACCCGGCAGTGTAAAGTGACGGCGTGTGGGAAAAACATCCTGACGACCTCAGGATCTATGCACAAATGAACTGAAAACAGGAACTCACATATCTATGCACCAATGTTCAACATGATTCACAGCAGCTAGAAAGCAGAAACTCAAATGTCCACCAGCAAATGAAAAGATAAACTTGGTCTATCCATACGGTGGAATATTCAGCCATAAAAAAGAAGTTAGTCCTGACACATGCCACAAATGTATTGACAAAAGGACACACAGTGTGTGATTCCACTTGGAGGGGGATCAAGAATAGGTAAATTCACAGACACAGGATGCAGGCTGTCCGGGGCTAGGGGACTGGGGCGGGAATTGTTTAAAGGGGACAGAGTTGGGGCGCCTGGGTGGTGCAGTTGGTAAAGCATCTACCTTCAGCTCAGATCATGATCTCCGGGTCCTGGGATCAAGTCCCGCACTGGGCTCCCTGCTGAGCAGGGAGTCTGCTTCTCCCTCTGCCCCTCTCTCCCCCGCTCCTTCTCTCTCTCTCAAAAATATATAAATAAAATCTTTAAAAAAATAAAGTGTCCTTAAAAAAAAAAAGAAAGAAAAAAAAGAAAGAAAGGGGACAGAGTTTCTGCTTCAGGTGGCTAAAAGTTTCCGGTCACGGATACAGATGATGACTACACAATATGGAGGATGTACTTAGTGCCACTGAATTGTACCTAAAAATGGTTACAATAGATTTTATGTCACGTACATTTTATCACAGTTACGAAAAAAAAAGCAAAGGCACAGGTGACTAGAGGAAGGGGAGGAAAATGAGCCCCATACCCAGCCCCGCTCTCGCACAAGGCTGTACAAGCAGGGACAGAGGTTCGCCCAGGTGGTGGGAAATTGCCCAAATGACCTGTTGTCAATAATCACGTGACCAGCTATGAAGCTCATATTTTTACCCCAAGACTGTTCTAGGCTTACTGTGGGATGCAGCAGATAAGTAGTTCATACTTAACACTTGTAATATCACAATTCTGTCATCCTGGGTCACTGAGAACCAAGATTCTTGGCATGGGAGAAAAAAAGATACAAATACAAGAGCAAGAGCAAGGAGGTAAAATAAAATTCCTGTAGTCTTAAATATGACCTGGAAGTATCAATAAAACTTGTAATGTTATTTAATTAATTTATTTTTTAAATAATTATTTATTGTTACGTTAATCACCATACATCACTAGTTTTTGATGTAGTGTTCCATGATTCATTGTTTGTGCATAACACCCAGTGCTCCACGCAGAACGTGCCCTCTTTAATACCCATCACCAGGCTAACCCATCCCCCCACCCCCCTCCCCTCTAGAACCCTCAGTTTGTTTTTCAGAGTCCATCGTCTCTCATGGTTCATCCTAATTTATTTTTTTTTGAAGATTTTATTTATTTGACAGAGAGAGACACAGCGAGAGAGGGAACACAAGCAGGGGGAGTGGGAGAGGGAGAAGCAGGCCTCCCACCAAGCAGGGAGCCTGATGCGGGGCTCGATCCCAGGACCCCGGGATCATGACCTGAGCTGAAGGCAGACACTTAACCGACTGAGCCACCCAGGCGCCCCATGTTATTTAATTTAAAACAAACTTCCTACTTCTGTCCACTGAAAAGACCCAGAAACAGTGAGCAGCCCAGCAGCAAGGAGCACTCCAAAAACCCAGCCTGAAATCTCCATTTTCCTTAAAAATGTCTTTATAGAAATGGCTGATTCCAGGCCTGTGGCTTGAGACGTCCAAGCTTAACGTGAAACATCTTGTCACAGCAAGCAATACGGGAGCGGTCAGACTATGGGGCCCACATCAGACACTCCCACTGCCAAACACCGGAGGACAAACGTGTACCCATTTGGCCAGAAGACTAAGTGGGATGGGCTGAAACCTATCAAACCCAGACACTGAAATCCACACTGAAAACAAAACAAGCTCATTGTCAGAGAATTCTAACTCAGTATTTTGAAAACCATAAAATAAGAGAGAATTGGTCAGTTTGTTTTGTTTTTTGTGTGTTTTGTTTTTCTCATCACTGCAAGTACACTCCTTAATCCCATCACCTAGTTCACCCACCCTCCCCCCAACTCCCTCTGGTGACCATCTGTTTGCCCTCTTCTCCTATATGAACGCTACCAATACCTGATGTGGGAGAATTTTTATCAATCACAGAAAAGACAACTGGACAATTGTGCCTCACAATGGAAGAACAACCATCTTATATAAAGCAGTCTTCTTAAACAATAAAAAACTAAAGAGAATCTGATTAAGGTTTGATACGACTACCAGTTTCTAGGAATGTGAGAGACCGAGAACAACACATCAAAGGGCACCACAGAGGCACAATCAGAAAGATCAATGACGTGGGAAACTATAAAAACAAGTGACCAAGTTTCTTCAACAAATAAACTGAATAAGAAAAAAATGATGGTCAGGGAACCTATATATTTAAAGAAGCTTAAGAGGGCGCCTGGGTGGCTCAGTTGGTTGGGCGACTGCCTTCGGCTCAGGTCATGATCCTGGAGTCCCGGGATCGAGTCCCACATCGGGCTCCCTGCTCAGCGGGGAGTCTGCTTCTCCCTCTGACCCTCCCCCCTCTCACGCTCTCTATCTCTCATTCTCTCTCTCAGATAAATAAATAAAATCTTTAAAAAAAAATAAAGAAGCTTAAGAGACATGTGCAACATATGTACCTTTTTTGGATCCAAATTCAAACAAATCATAAAATGTGTAACGATGACATTTATGAGACAAATAGAAATTTGTCTAGTTGTCTCCGTGCTCTCTTTCTCTAGCTCTCACCCTCTCTCAAATAAATAAATAAGATCTTTAAAAAAAATAAGGATTTTATTTATTTATTTGTCAGAGAGAGAGAGCACAAGCAGGGGAGCGGCAGGCAGAGGGAGAAGCAGGCTTCCCGCTGAGCAGGGAGCCCGATACGGGACTCGATCCCAGGACCCTGGGACCATGACCTGAGCTGAAGACAGAGGCTTAACCAACTGAGCCAGCCAGGCGCCCCTAGGTATTGTGGTATATTTTTAAAGTATCCCTTCTAGGGGCGCCTGGCTGGCTCAGTTGGTAGAGCCTCTGAATCTTGATCTCAGGGGACTCTTGATCTCAAGGTCATGAGTTCAAGCCCCACGCTAAGTGTAGAACTTACTTTTTAAAAAAAGCATTCCTTCTAGAAATAGATACAAAAATACTTACAGAGTGAATAATATATTTGAGATTTGCTTCAAAATAATATAAAAGATATAGGTGAAACAAAACCGACATCAGTTGGTAATTGTTGAAGTTGGATGAAAAATATATGAGGACCATTGTATTCTACCTACTTGTATAGATGTTTGAAATTTTCCATTAATAAAAGCTAAAAAAAAAACAAACCTGATTTCACTAGAGTAGACCATATGCTGGAACACAATCCAAGATTCAGCAACTTTATAAGGAATGAAAATAGAGTATGTTCACTGACCACAATGGAATTAAATTAGAAATTTAAATTAATTAGATTTAATTTAGATTTAATTAAATTAATAAATTTAAATTAAATTAGGAATCAATAACAAAAATATATCTGGAAAAATTCCCAAATATTTGGAAGCTTAAAAGCATACTTCTAGGGGCGCCTGGGTGGCTCAGTCATTAAGCGTCCGCCTTCGGCTCAGGTCATGATCCCAGGGTCCTGGGATCAAGTCCCACATTGGGCTCCTGGCACAGCAAGAGGCCTGCTTCTCCCTCTCCCACTCCCCCTGCTTGTGTTCCCTCTCTTGCTGTCTCTCTCTCTGTCAAATAAATAAATAAAATCTTAAAAAAAAAAAAGCATACTTCTAAATAGCCTACAGGCTAAGGTAGGAATCAAAA
The DNA here is from genome assembly GCF_003265705.2 of Callorhinus ursinus. Classification (NCBI taxonomy): domain Eukaryota; kingdom Metazoa; phylum Chordata; class Mammalia; order Carnivora; family Otariidae; genus Callorhinus; species Callorhinus ursinus. The sequence continues at coordinate 83,096,328 of NW_027397067.1, read as the reverse complement.
TGGAAATTATAACATATTTTGAGCTGAATGAAAATGAAAACATACATATCAAAATATGTGAGATACAGTTAAAGCAGTGCTTAGAAGGAAATGTTTACCTTTGATTACTTAAATAAGAAGGTCAAATCAATGACCTAAGCTTCCACTTAAGAAGCTAGAAAAAGAGGGGAAAATTAAACCCAAAGTAAGTAAAAGAAAATACTAATAAGAACAAAAAATGATGAAATACAAAACAGACAAATAGAGGAAAATATTGAAACTAAAAGCTGTTCCTTTCAGGGGCACGTGGGTGGCTCAGTCAGTTAAGCATCTTACTTTGGCTCAGGTCATGATCTCAGGATCCTGGGATGGAGCCCCACATTGGGCTCCGTGCTCAATGGGGAGCCTGTTTCTCCTTCTCTCTCTGCCCCTCCCCCAACTCGTGCTCGTGTGCGCACGCTCTCTCTCTCAAATAAATAAAATCTTAAAAAAAAAAAAAAAACCTGTTCCTTTGAGAATCACAATAAAGGGGCGCCTGGGTGGCTCAGTCATTAAGCGTCTGCCTTCAGCTCAGGTCATGATCCCAGGGTCCTGGGATCGAGCCCCACATTGGGCTCCCTGCTCGGCGGGAAGCCTGCTTCTCCCTCTCCCACTCCCCCTGCTTGTGTTCCCTCTCTCGCTGTGTCTCTCTCTGTCAAATAAATAAAATCTTAAAAAAAAAAAAGAAAAAGAAAATCACAATAAAATTGATAACTAATCAAGAAAGAAGACAGGGGTGCCTGGGTGGCTCAGTCAGTGGAGCGTCTGATTCTTGGTTTTGGCTCACGTCATCATCTCGGGGTTGTGAGATCAAGCCCCATAATGGGCTCCACGCTCAGCAGGGAGTCTGCTTGAGATTCTTTCCCTCCCCCTCTGCCCCTACCCCTGCTCAGGCACACATGCTCTCTCTCTAAAATAAATAAATCTTAAAAAAAAATAAAAGACAAAATTACCAATATCATGAATGATAAAGGGGGCATCACTACAGACCTCACAGACCATGAACAGATTAAAATGGTAATGTTCTGAACAATTTATGACAATAAACTCAACAACTTAGGTCAAGGGTCAATGAACTAGAGCCCATAGACCAAATCTGGCCTAGCACCTGTTACTGTAACTGAAGTTTTATGAGAATTTAGCAGTACTCATTTGTTTATGTATTGTCTATGGCTGCTTTGTGCTACAACACCACATGGCCTAAAAAGCCTAAAATATTTACCATTTGGCCCTTTATAGAAAAAAATTGCCATGTTTGACTTAGATAAATGGGCAAATTACCTGAATGAAACAAATTATCAAAATGAACTCAAGAAGAAACAGAAAACTTGAATAGCCCTATTATCTATTAAAGAAATTAAATTTGCAGTTACAAACTTTCCCAAAAAGAAACTCCAGGCCCAAACAGTTTCACTGGTAACGTACATCAAACATTTAAGGAAGAAATAATACCAAATGTACAGAAGCCCTTTCTAAAAATAGAAGAGAAAGGAACACATTCCCACTTATTTTATAAGGCCAGTATTACCCTGACTCTAAAACCAAAGACATGACAAGTTAAGAATACTACATGCCAATTTATTTATGAATAGCTTCAAGAATCCTTTAAAATTATTGCCAAATTGAATCCAGTAATATATAAAAAGGATAACACATCATGACCAAGTGGGATATATTACAAGAACAAAAAGTTGGTTTAACATTTTAAAAATCAAAATAGTTTACCATTTTAAAAAATACAATCAAATCAATAAAACCAGAAAAAGCATTTGGCAAAATTCAACATCTGGTCATAATAAAAAAACAAACAAATTTAGAAACTAGGAATAGAAGGAAGCTTCCTCAGCTAAATCATGCCTACGGGAAAAGAGTGAACCCTTCCTCCTAGGATCGGGGACACCAATCCCGTTCAACATTATACTAGAGGTCCTAGCCAGGGCACTAAGTCAAGACACAAAACGCATGCAGACTGGGAAGGAAGATGTAAAATTCTTCAGATTCACAAAGCACGTAGGTAGGTATGCAGAAGACATGCAGGAAATCCTCGGGGTGTCTGGGCGGCTCAGTCCGTGGAGTGTCTGACTCTTGATTTCAGCGCAGGTCGTGACCTCAGGGCTGTGAGGTCGAGCCCCACGCTGGGCTCTGCCCTCACGTGGAGTCTTCTTGCCTTCTCTCTCCCCCTCTCTTTCTGCTCCACCCCGCCAATAAATAAATATAAACAGATAAAATCTTTTTTAAAAAATAATTAAAAAAAAAAAGAGGGACGCCTGGGTGGCTCAGTCGGTTGGGCGTCTGCCTTCAGCTCAGGTCATGATCCCAGGGTCCTGGGATCGAGCCCCACATCGGGCTCCCTGCTGAGCAAGGAGCCTGCTTCTCCCTCTGCCTGTCCCTCTACCTACCGCCCCCCCGCTTGTGCTCTCTGACAAATAAATAAATAAAATCTTTAAAAAAAAAATCCTTAGTAATCTACAATTGGGATACTAGAATAAATATATTTAGCAAGGTTGTGAAATACAAGGACAATATGTCAAAATTAACTGTATGTCTCTGTACTGCCAACCAACAATTGGAAAATGTAAAATGTTCATTATCATTTACAAAATTAGTATCACAAAGTATAGAACACTTTGACACCCCCTTCAAAAGGTAGAGTCTAATCCACTTTTCCTTCAGTATTTAGTTACCCCTAACAAACAGAAAACAAACCCCAAAAATGGCAGAAACTGAACAAACAGAAAACAAGCAAACAGAAATGGCAATGTATAATTTCTGAGATTAGGTCATAAAAGGTAATGCAGCCTCTTGCTGGCCCTCTGCTGGGTCTCTGGTGCTGGAGGAACGTAGCTGGTATGCTGTCTACAGAAAGGCCCACATGTGAAGAGCTGAGGCCTCCTGCCAACAGCCAGCTGAGGGCACCACCTGAGAGGCAAACCCTGCAGCCCCAGTCTAGCCCTCAAACGAGGCAGCCCTGACTATCCGAACTGCAAGCACAGGAGACCTTGAACAGGAACCACCCAGCTAAGCCGTTTTTTTAATTCCTGACCTACAGCAACTGTGAGATAATGTTTATTGTTTCAAGTCACTATATTTTTTTTCTTAAGATTTTATTTATTTATTTGACAGAGAGAGAGAGCACAAGCAGGGAGCCCGATGCAGGACTCGATCTCAGGACCCTGAGATCATGACCTGAGCCGAAGGCACTCGCTGATTTGGTGCCCCAAATCACTATATTTTAGAGTAATGGGATACACAGCAATAGACAATACAATGTGAAAATTAGTAACAGGAGACCTCATTTAGAATGGAGTCGCGGGGTCCTGGGATCGGGCCCCGCATCGGGCTCCCTGCTCCGCGGGAAGCCTGCTTCTCCCTCTGCCACTCCCCCTGCCTGTGTTCCCTCTCTCGCTGTCTCTGTCAAATAAATAAATAAAACCTTAAAAAAAAAATAGAACGGAGTCGTGGGGCGGCCGGCAGGGGGCGTTCTCCCGTCAGTTACTCACCAAGGGGGCCTTCCAAGCGGCCGCGGCTTTAGCTGCCGCTGCACCGGCCCCGCCAGGGCAGGAGGAAGCGCTGCTGCTCCGCTGGCAGCCCCGGAGCCGAGGAGGAGAAGCCACTGCACTCCCGGCTCCCAGGTGACTCCCGGACTGTTGACCGACAGCAGCCCCTCCCAGCTCCCCCTCTCCTCCGAAAAAGAGCTTTGCTCGCCTTCGCTCTGCAGACCTGCCTGTGGATTTGCCAGAGCTTTGCTTGTGCCAGGTTGCCATTCCCTGCTGTTCCCGAATAAACCCATTTCCGCTGGTAAAATAACCGGCAGTTTTATTTTTAAGGTTAACATTACTTGTGATCAGAAGCGAGATCCAGAAGACTCCCAGCAACGGCGAGGCTGCTGCACCCACAGAGCCAACTGAGCATACTGCTTTCCTACCCACCCTAGAGCTTGAGGGTAAGTTTTCTCCTAGATTTCAAGCTCTGCTCTCCACGCCTTATGCAAGATCTGTTTTAAAGTCTTTTTTCCTGAGAATACCCATTTGGCCTTCAGTCCAACTCCTATTTGGAACTGGACTGTTCCTACTGGAACCGTGCTGGCCTCTGGTCTGACTCCTCCTGGAGCCAGGCTGTTCCTGTTGAAACTGCGCCGAGGGGGGATTGTTCTCTTTGCTCTATAGAAAAACCCCTGAGAAACTGGATCCCAGTGATCAAAATGCTTTGAGGGTGTCCTTCCTCCTGGGACTCTGGCCGTTTCACATTTAAATAACTATGGTCTCTCCACATGCTCATTTATAAGCAAATGGACTGACTTACCCAAAAGTAATTTAGAACATTAATGGCCATTATGGGGAGAAAAGGTGTGGGGGGCGGGGGGGAAGGGAGGAAGAAAGGGGAAAACCCTGAATGGGATGTGTATTTTAAATGGTATCTTGAGGCTTCTAAATGTTTTCAGAATTCTAAGTATGCCTCCTTGAAAAATACTATTTCTGAATTAACTGAGGCAAACAAACAACTGGAAGAAGTCAAAATGGTTTCTGGGGCCGCTCTTCCTCTTCCCATCTTCCCCGTCTGCACACACACAAAGCAACTACCGGTGCCCAGGCCCACCTCTGCTGTTTCCCTCTGTCCTCTCTGCCAGACTTCCGTTTCCTCTGAACCCCTCCCCACGGGCTCCTCTCCTGAACCCATTAAAACATGCCCCTTTACACTCAGGTCTTCTTCGGAGCCCGGGTGGCACAGTCAGTTGAGTGTCGGACGCTTCAGGTCATGATTTCAGGGTCGGGAGATGGAGCCTGCTTAGGAATTCTCTCTACCGGGGCGCCTGGGTGGCTCAGTTGGTTAAGCAATTGCCTTCGGCTCAGGTCATGATCCCGGAGTCCCAGGATCGAGTCCCGCATCGGGCTCCCTGCTCAGCGGGGAGCCTGCTTCTCCCTCTACCCCTGCCCCCTCTCCTGCTCTCTCTCTCAAATAAATAAATAAATAAATAAATCCTTAAAAAAAAAAAAAGGATTCTCTCTGCCTCTCCCTCTGCCCCTATTCCTCCCCACCCTCGAGCACACTCTCTCGCTAAAAAAATAAATATAAATAAAAATTTAAAATTAACTCTTCTGCGGCACCGGGCTGGCTCAGTTGGTAGAACGACTCTTGATCTCAGGGCTTGTGAGTTGGAGCACCACGTTGGGCAGAGAGATTAATTAATTAATTAAAAAACAAATAAAGTTAAGTCTTCTGAGGCTCTAAATAAACCCTGTGGTGTCTGGGTGGTGTCTGGGTGGCTCAGTGGGTTAAGTAATCTGCCTTCCGCTCAGGTCACGATCTTTGCCCCATGATCTTCGGTGAAGCACACGACTCTTGATCTCAGGGTCACAGCTTTGGGCCCCACGTTGGGTGTAGAGATCACTTAAAAAATAAAAAAATCTTAAAAAAAAAAAGGATGAAAATGATAAGTATGGTGCTGGGCACGCTATTGCAAGTCCTTTTGAAGTCACTGAGTTGGCACTTTGACCTCTGGCTACTTCAACACACAAGCTGTTCCATGTCCTTACTCTAGCCTGCACCTCAGCCAACAGGAAAACCATAAACATTTATACCAGTGGTTGGTGAGCCTTCGGGATAGTTCATGACTTTGGAATGTTATGGAAACAGACAGGTTTCCTCAGCTACAATGGGGATAAAATTTAAAATGGCTCCTATGTCCAAAATGTATTACATGCTATAATTTGCTGGCTGCTCCCGCTATTATTAAGTTTCCTGGGCATTCCAGACTCGACTCCCTGGAGACCAGAAGGAAACCACCTCACTGCTTTTTCTGTCAAAAAATGCTGCTTTCAAGGAAACCAATAGCCAGACCTCTGTCATGGTCCAAAGGGATGTTCTCCCAAATGATAATTTAGAAAAGTTCACAAGAGATACCCAAGAATTGGCCACAGAGATGAAAAGCAGTCTTAGAAATCTAGTAATTATTATTGGCTCAATAAGAAGAGAATTCTGGTTTGGACCAAATAACAATCCAGCCCCACCAGAAATTCTATAATGCGCGCTACTTCCCTCTGTACGTGCATTTAACTCTTGGTCTACTGACAGAACGACAGCATTCATGAACCAGTATTGGTGGGAAAAGGATGCAGAAAGTGCCCACCTTGCTCTTCCCACCTGTCCGAAGTATAATCCAGGGAGACCTATTTACACAAGTGGATTTCAGACAGCTTTTCCCATCTCACGGGTATAAATATGTTTTACTTATGGTTTGTATGTTTTCTCACTTGACTGAAGCTTGCTCTTTCAGACAGGCCAATGCTTCTTCTGTGACTAAAATTCCGTTAGAAAAGATCACCCCTATCCAGCGACCCCCCTGAACTTCAGAGTGATCAGGGAACTCATCTTACTGGTCAGGTGCTGTGACAGCTCTGTGCTGTCCAGCCAGCTTTACGACACTTCCACTGAGCACACCATCCTTAATCCTCGGGCTTAGTTGGATGTACTAATCACACTATTAAGACTCAACTGGCACCATCCATAGAGACCCTCCAAATACCTTGGCTAAAAGCACTGCCATCTGTCCTTCTAAAGCTCAGATCCACCCCCTTGGGAACTTACAGATTCTCACCCTTTGAGGTAGTCACAAGGCGTCCAATGCACTTGGCTTCTCCCTCCTTTGACCCACAGTTGATAAACGGAAGTATGTTTCAATATCATAAAGGTCTAATTGCTTCCATTAAAGTAAACATGCAGGGCACCTGGGTAGCTCAGTCGGTTGTGCCTTCAGCTCAGGTCATGATCCCAGGGTCCTGGGATCGTCGGGCTCCCTGCTCCGCAGGAAGCCTGCTTCTCCCTCTCCCACTCCCCCTGCTTGTGTTCCCTCTCTTGCTCGCTCTCTGTCAAATAAATAAAATCTTTAAAAAATAAAATAAAATAAAGTTTGGTGTAAAAAAAAGTACACATTCCAGAAGTTTTATCCTGGCCTCCAGAGCTTGCATGGCCTGGCCCCTGCTCACCTTGCCATCCCCTTGCATACCTCCTCTCCACTGACCACTCGACACTGGCCTGCTTCCTGCTTCTACACCTTGGAAGCCTCCAGCTCCAGGTACCACAGTGGCTGGGAGCTGAGCTTGGAACCAGACTTGGGTTTGAAATGGAAGGGAGCTGAGGAGATTGGTCAAGTCTCCTGACCTCTTTCCCTCAGTTCCCTTATCTGTAAATGGAATGATAATCATACTTTCTTTATAAGGTCCTTAGGAGGATTCAACGAGTTAACAACAGTATTTCTGGTATCTAGCACTGGGGTTGGCATACTACTACTGCCTGCCATCTGGTTTTGTATGGCCCATGAGCTAAGAATGGCTTGTACATTTTTTTTTTAGATTTACTTATTTGACAGAGATCGAGAGAGAGAGAGAGAGAGAGAGACAACACGAGCGGGCGGGGGGGCGCCTGGGGGGGGCAGAGGGAGAGGGAGAAGCAGGCTCCCTGAGGCAGGACTCGATCCCAGGACCCTGAGATCATGACCTAAGCCAAAGGCAGACACTTAACCAACTGAGCCACCCAGGTGCCCCACTATGCAGCTTTTCACAGGAAAAAAACCCTGCCAACCCCTGGTCTATCGCATGTTTATTTGATGCTATCATTTTCATCATCACTCCCGCTTTGCATTAGCTGTTCCTTGTGTCTGGAAAGTTCTTCCATGGATCTTAGGATAGCTCACTCCTTTTCTGTAGCTCAGATCACAATTTAAATATTACCTCCTTAGAGATCTTCTGTGGTTACCTTGTCACTCTCGTATCTTTTCACCCTGTTCTAATTGTTTTTTAAAGATTTTATTTACTTGAGAGAGAGAGCGCGCACGTGCACACGCACACCTGCGTGGGGGGGAGGGGGAGAGAGAGAATCTCAAGCAGAATCCTCGCTGCTCATGGAGCCTGATGCAGAGCTTGATCTCACCACCCTGAGATCAGGACCTGAGCCAAAATCAAGAGTCTGCTGCTTAACAGACAGAGCTACCCAGGGTCCCCACACTGTTCTAGTTTTTGACATGCCATTTACTGTGTCCTGCTGTGTCCTCAGAGCTGAGCCTAGTGCATGACTTGTAGGAAGTGCTCAATAACTGGGTTCCTGGCACTGGGGGGCTAGTATAAACTGTAACCCAGGAGCCTCTGAGCTTGTGGGTAAGCTGGTCTGATGAAAAAGACCATCACTCAGTTGTGCCTACAGGTAAGTCAGGACTGGAAAAATGGGAGGTCCATCAGCAATGGCAAGGCTCTGCCCTGTGCCCTGTTGCACAGGGAGGGACATTCAAACCTACTGGACAGTCGGAGGGCTCAGCAGGAAACTGACCCTTCATCTGAGGCCTGGAGGCTCCCAAAGGGTCGCTTGCATCCACACCATCCTCCCTCCCTTCCTTCCAAAACAGGAAAAGGTTTTGGGGGAGGGGGGAGGGCCGGGGTGTGAAGCTAACAGAATGTATCACCCAAAATCAACAAAACCACAATGGTCACATCAAAGAATGACCCAGGCCTCAGGGAATCCTGGCCTGGCAAGACAGGGCTGAGCACGGGGCTCTTCGAGCCACTTCACAGTACAACCACCCAACGCCCCCACCTCCACTCTTCAGCCCAGCCCCCTTCGATCAGCCCGGGATCTTGAAGATGTCAGTCACTTCTCTGCGCAAGACCACAATCTCCATGATCTTTCTGGATCTCCATGGACCTCCTCATTCAAACCAACTCCAACCCTCCACTCCCCTACACACTCCTCTCCTTCACAGTGAAACTTCTGTGAAGACTTGTCTGCAGGCTCCATCCCCGTGGCCTCAGCAACCAGGCGCCCCTCGGCCAGTACAAATCCGTTTGCTCTTTGGGTTCGTCACAGCTGCCAAGAAAGCACACAGCCCAGAATCCAACATCCACCATCAAACCTTATCGTAACTGCCCTCACAGCGTTCCTAGCAGTTGAGCTCCTGCTCTGTAGGACTCTCGCCCCTGGGCATCTGTAGAGCTAACGGCCCCGTATCTCTGTCCTCCTCTCAGCGTGTAGTGCTGATGAAGCCCTGCCCAAGGCTACAGAGCTTGGAAGGGGTGGGGGGAGGTCTGCTCTCTCCCTTCCACCACCACACCAGTTCAGTGTGGTGGCCGCACGACACACACATAGAAAAGTGCTCGGGGGGCGGGTGAGGGGTACAGAGGGTGGTGGCTAGTGGGTAGAGGCAGGTGAGTGTTACTCGGAAGTCTGTGAGGAAGTATTTCAAGAAGGAAAGGACAGGAATTAGATTTGCATTTCAGATCAGTCACACTAAGGTGAGAAGCACGGCGGCGAGGGGCTAAGACAGAGCCAAGACTAGTCAGGGGAAAGTACTACAATCCGAGGGTAACGCCACTGAGGCAGGTTATTTATTTGGTGGGAAGGGTGGACAGGAAGGGCCAGAATCAAGGGTATTTAGGATGAAGTTCTCAGAGAGCCTGGAGCTGAGGGAAGAGCCTCCCAGATGTCCGGCTTTGGCTAACGAGTAGACCGTGCAGAGGTCCTAGAGTGGGAGGCTGTGTCAAGCAGTGACACAGCAGGTGAAGGTACCACGGCCACGAGATCCTGCCACGTCCAGCATCAGCTCACCTCCCAGCACTGATAACCAGCAGAAGCAGAGGACGTCTGCAGGGCCCGAGACCCGTTAGATCCCTTTAAAAGGGGAGGATTTTTGCAGCAAACTATCAGTCTCTTCGGACCTGACGCCTCTAGACAGACAGACCGCCTCAGTCTGACCACTTCAGAAAGGCAGTTGCTGCCCAAGGCTCTGCCCGGTTGATCTCCCAACAGGACTGACATGCTTCCCTGCTTGAACATAAGGAGCAGTAAGTGCCGAGAGCTGACCCGGACCTGAGACCTCATCTCAGCCGCCGCCCACAGACCGACTTCGTGTTTGGTTCGCGAACTCCCTACCCCCTTGTAATCTTCGTTCTGTGCCGTATTAAGAAGCCAAGTTAATCACATGGTGAAATATCACTGAGTCTGGAATCCTAAACCTGCTTTCTATTAACCTTGCTTTCTGATTGAATAAAGCGGACACTGGGGAAAGACACAGCTCGTGTGTGCGCCTTCACAGCGTGTTCAGGACACGTGCTCTCGGGGCACTCTTGGAAGTTGTGATGTTTCCTCCTAAGAAGCCAACAACATTAACTGCGAATCTTGCGTGTCTTCCGATGACCAGGAAGAGTGGGAACACACGAATTGCTACCATTGCCATCAAAGTCCACCCAGCCAGATACCCGCCTGGGTTTGGTGTGTTAGGTCACCGGAGGTCAGGGGGTTCACCTCACATTGAAGTACCAAAACTGCACAGAATGGACACAGGCTGCTGATAGAAACCAAAGACAGAAATCCCTAGAACACAGATCCCAATGTTGAGTCCACAGAATTAGGAACCCTCTTCCCAGGTGCCTGCCAGCCCTTTGCTGTCAGGGGAGACCAAAGTCCAGGCACACCCCAAGCAGGTGAGAGAGGAGGCTAGGACCAAACAGCAGAGCCCGGGGAGGAGGCTCCAGCCAACAGGGAGGAAATCCAGCCCATGCACAGGGAGGGAAGGAAGGAAGCACCTTCTAAAGCTTCCCCATCCCAGCTTTGATCAAGAGCTGGGGGAGCGGGGAAAGGGGGACACACCCATCACAATGAGGAGCCCGGAGCTAGCCTTTGCGCAGTCTCCTCCAGGCAGCCACTAGCCCCTTAGAGAACTTGGCCCCAGGGCCCCGGGTTGGGGCTCTCCTCACCACCCCTGAAGGGAACTGGGCAGCACAGCCAGGAGCAGAGGCCTCTTTACACTTCTGGGATACAGGACAACCCCAACCCCGCCCGGGGAGAACACGGGGCAGCAAAGACACCCATGAGGGCTCACTGCTGGGCCCAGACAGGGCCTGAGAAGAGCAGTGTGGTGCTCCCACAGCCAGCTCCACCCCAAGTCAAAGATCCAGGAGGAAAAGGCCAGGGCTCTGAGGAGGGCTAGCCTTCCTCCGGCGTCCCTCCACCTGGAGTGACTCCATACATGCCTCGGCCTGGAGCTTAACGGCGATTAATCCCGCGGCCGCCTCAGCCCCTGCTCCAGGGCCTTGAGGGGCCGCAACCAGTCCCGGATCCTCCCCACAGGCCTGGAGCGCGGGTGCGGGCACTGGGACACGCCGGTGCTTCTCACTTCGACCCCGGTCTGCGAGGTGGCGCCCAGGATCCTCACCCGGGAGGTCACCGGAACCCCGGAGAGGCTCCAGTTTCTCGTCTGGCCTCGCTCCAAAGCCCGCACAAAGCCTGGGCATGTCCTTTCTCCGCCCGCCCGAATCTCCCGGCTGCAAACGCGGAGACGTCTGGCGCTGCCCACCTGACCAACAGGTTTGCAAAACTGAAAACGACTCCACGCACGGATCAAGGTGAAAAGCCCCACAGGCGGCCTTCCGTTCACAGGCTGCCGCCCGAGAAGCCGCTCCTGACCCGTGGCACCCTGCGCCCAGGAGGGGCCTGCGGAGACTCGCGCCCCGGCGCCCGCCTCCCCGAGGGCCGGCCGGGCAGGGCGCCCGAGGAGGCCCCGCTCTGCTCCGCGCCCCCCGCGCCCCCCGCGCCCCCCGCGCCCCCCGCCGCCGCTCCCTCCTCCGCCGGCCTCCTCTCCCGCCGCAGGCCCCGGAAGTCCGCGCCTCACCTTCCGCCTCGCGCACAGCGCAGCAGCGCAGCAGCGCAGCGGACCAGACGCGACCCACCGCTCGGTCGGCCCCGCGCTCCTCTGGGCGCCGCGGGGGCGGGCCCCGCGCCCGGCTCTCGCCATGGCAACGCTACACTTCCGGTCCGCGCGGCCCAACGCCGGAAGCCGCGGCCCCGCACGGAAGCCCGGGGGCGGGGCCGACCGGCCAGGGGGCGGGGCCTTCCCCGAGAGGACGGCTGCCGGCGGTGCTGTGTGAGCGTCCCGGTGGCCGCGGCGTCCTGGGCGCGGACGGGGCGGGACGGGCAGGCAGTCAAAGGGCTCTCGGGAGAGCGGCCATCTGTTTGTCCTGGGCTTCTAAAGAATAGTCGGAGTTCACCGGACAAAGCAGAGTCATCACGGACGGAGGGAAAACATAGACCTAAGTGGAACGACCCGGTGCTTTGGGGCCATGGGAAGTAACCGAGGTGGCGGTTTAGGAGGGCGGGGGACAGTGGTCACATAGGAATAGTGCGGACTCAAGGAGCCTTGAACGCCAAACCCGGCAAGGGAGGACGCGTGGAGGGGACGTGGTGACTGAGCACTTGAAGGAGGGAGACCTCTTTGCTAATGGAGTGCGCGTAGGAAGCCGTACACAGTAACAGCGCGGTGAGACACACGGACGCCGTCAGCTAGAGCTCTGGGAACGGAAAGGGGTGACGCAGGGGTTCAGAGGAACCACGGGACGCCCGAGAGTGAAGGGGGCAGTGTGGTACTCCACGGGACCTCACCCATTTCCGCCCCACACTGCCTCCCCCGGTGCACCTCCTGCACTCCTGCCTACCCTCAGCACCTTAACACCAGTCGGCTACCTGCTGTATGCTGCAGATTTTAAACCATTTACGACTATAATGTTGTGGGAGGAGGCTACCCAAGAAAAGTTGAATTCTTGAAGTGAGTTATATAAAGTGTGCTCCTGTGGTTTCCCTTGGGTCTGGGGGCCTTGATACCAGCACCAGCCGCTGCTGGTGTCCTGGGCCCAATACCCCCTTGGGCAGACTTGCTGGTAAGGGGCAGGGCTGGGCTTTGGGTCATGGTACAGACCATAGGCCTCGACTAACTCAAAGGCCTTGACAGATCAGATGGCCAGAGAGAAGGTGAGGGGACAGAACAGGGTCTGGGAATTGAGAGGACCAGTGAGTCTCAGGGCCTGCCAGGGGCATTTTTCTGGGACCACACTTCTGGGGCAGGTCCTGTGCCTGCTAAAACCCTCAGACACTATAGCCAGGCCTGAGCAGGGGGTTCTGGCCCCTCAGGCCTCCTCAGCCTGAGCCTCCACTCTCTTCCCTAGGGTGCCCCTCCTCCATTCAGGCCAACCCCCACCTGCCTGGGGAACATCTCCTTCTACCTAGACTAATCCTCAGGGCCCTGTGGCTGCCTGGGAAGCCTTCCTGCGTACTCACACGACACACCTGTGCTCTCACTCCTGTCCAGGGTGAAGCCAGGTGGTCCTTGCGTGCTCCCCTGGGCAGGAACTATGACCCATGAAGCTGTATCCTCAAGGCCTGGCCCCAAGAGATGTCCAGTAAACTCCTCCAGCTAGGAGACCTCTTCCTCCACACACACGAAAGCCCAGGACCACTGCCCAAGTGCCCCGTAAGAACGAGGGGCATCCTCCTGGGTAGCAACCTTCAGAGCTTTGGACTCAGTGGACCAAAAGAGAAGGGAGGCAACTCTGCCTCCCAAAAGTCCTCTGGGGCCAGGGAGGTCCAGCTCACCTAGAGCCAGTGAGGTGCACAATGAATAATGAGAGCTGGTCAGCTCCCACTGTTAACAGGCACCAGGGAGGGGAGGAAAGTGGCCTCCAAGGCCTTGGGAATCCACTGGGGCCCTGTAGCAGCCCCTAGGAAAATTCCTTTTTTTTTTTTTTTTTTTAAGATTTTATTTATTTATTTGAGAGAGAGAATGAGAGACAGAGAGCACGAGAGGGAAGAGGGTCAGAGGGAGAAGCAGACTCCCTGCTGAGCAGGGAGCCCGATGCGGGACTCGATCCCGGGACTCCAGGATCATGACCTGAGCGGAAGGCCGTCGCTTAACCAACTGAGCCACCCAGGCGCCCCCTAGGAAAATTCCTTGAATTAACTGTGTCCCTATTTTGTTCCTGAAGTTTCCTCCAGGAAGCCCTCTGACCACCATCTAGGTCCCGGAAGCTGCTCAGCCTTGAACTCTGGGCAGACCCCACCCATTCTTGGCAGGTCAACTTTGGGTAAATCAACTCCCGCAGCTATTAAATGCGAGCCTGAAGCCCAGCCCAGACAGGATAAAGTAACCGTAGGTCACAGGCCCCTTCCAAAGGCTTTTCCCTCCAGCTTGTAGGGGGTGCTGAAGGCAGCCCAGGGGTGAGGAATGAGGCCTGGGTGGCCGCCTGCAGCCCCCACTGGAATCCTCCCCGCCCCTCCCTTCCAGATTAACTGAAACCTGCTAATTGTGGCAGTCCTCTGCACGCTCCCCTCCCCCACCGCCGATTTCTCCCTCCCTCTGCCTCCCCTCCCCTCCCCCTTCCATCCGAATGATAAAGGGTCTGGCCCGCCAGGCCCGCCGGCCTCAGGCCCCCAGCCTTGCCTCACCACACTGCCCCATTGCCTTGCCTCCACGGGGCCAGGCCCCTGCCCACGGTGCGTGTCTCCCCCTGCATGGGACCCTGCAGCAACCCACGCCTGGGGCTTCCTGGGTCGGAGTCGTCCTCCCAGCCCCCCAAGAGAAGGAAGAAGAGATACCTGCGGCATGACAAACCCCCCTACACCTACTTGGCCATGATTGCCTTGGTGATCCAGGCCGCACCCTCCCGCAGGCTGAAGCTGGCCCAGGTGAGAGGGACCCCCTTTTTCCCTCACACTCGGTAATCGGACCTTTCGCCAGACCCGTCCCCTACCTACTCCTAGGCTCAGACTCCGGCTTCCATCCCCACCTGGCCCTACCCAGCCGAGCCAGTGGGGCCAGTCCAGGCCTGGGCACCAGGGGAAAGAGCCGAGGTGCTCAGGCAGGACCCTTCCCTCGGGGCTTTTTTTCGCTCGGGCGCAGAGGTGTTCTCCGGTGGGGGGGCGACGCCCCTAAGCCCGGCTGTGGGGGAGGGGCGGCGCTGCTCCCCTCTGCGTCCCGGCTCACACTGCCGCGCCGGTGGGTCGGTGGTTTCAGATCATCCGTCAGGTCCAGGCCGCGTTCCCCTTCTTCAAGGAAGACTACGAGGGCTGGAAGGATTCCATCCGCCACAATCTCTCCTCCAACCGATGCTTCCGCAAGGTGGGGTAGGGCGAGGGTCGGAGCTGGGGCGGAAATCCCGAGGGTCTGGGGTCGGACGGCCCCACCCAAGCCTCCCCACCCCCTCCAGGTGCCTAAAGATCCAGCGAAGCCCCAGGCCAAGGGCAACTTCTGGGCAGTCGACGTGAGCCTGATCCCGGCCGAGGCGCTGCGGCTGCAGAACACGGCCCTGTGCCGGCGCTGGCAGAGCAGGGGCGAGCGGGGAGCCTTCGCCAAGGACCTGGGCCCCTACGTGTTGCACGGCTGGCCCTACCGGCTGCCCAGTCCCCAGCCACCACCCAGTGAGGGCTTCAGCATCAAGTCTTTGTTAGGGGACCCCGGGGAGGGGGCACCACGAAGCAGCCCAGGTCCAGCGGGCTCTGGGCACAGTGGGCAGAAGGTGATGCCCACTCCACCCCTGCCCTCTGAGAGGCCTCTGTGGCCCCTCTGCCCCCTTCCTGGGCCCAGGAGAGCAGATGCGGAGACTTCCCAGGGCGGAAGCAGCAGGCCCTCGCCCCTCTCCTCTGAGCACAGAGCCTGGCCCCTCCACTTACTGCAGGGCTCTCCAGATCCTGGGGGGCTGTCCAGTGGGAGTCACAGGGCCTCGCTGTGGGGGCAGCTGCCCACCTCTTACTTGCCCACCTACACTCCCAATGTGGTAATGCCCTTAGCCCCACTACCGCCCACACCCTGTCCCCAGTGCCCACCTTCAACCAGCTCAGCCTACTGGGGGGTGGCCCCTGAAACTCATGGCCCCCCAGGGCTGCTCTGGGATCTCGATGCCCTCTTCCAGGGGGTGCCACCCAACAAGAGCATCTATGATGTGTGGGTTAGCCACTCCCGAGATCCAGCTGCCTCCACCCCAGGCTGGCTACTCTCCTGGTACAGCCTGTGAGGCTCCCAGGGCAGGGGAGCTTTCCTCTCCTACCCCTTCCTGCCACCACTGGCTTGTTGGGGAACGAGGGCCAAGAGGTCCAAGAGGTGTCTGTGGCCACGGCAGCCCTGAAACACCAGGCACCAGCGGTGCTGAGAATCCACGATGTTTATTGGACTGCCCCACAAAGGGCTGTGGTCTAGCTAGGCACCACCCTGGCCCTGATGGTCAGTCATGCCTCTCCTACCCCCAGAGGCAAGACTGGAAAGAGTGGGGGCTTTCCTAGCAGCAGCCCCTTCCTGATCCTACTTTCTCTGCTGGTCTACCCTCCTTTCCATCCATCCATCCATCACCATGTGACACTTCCCCTCCCTGGCTCCGGGCTGGGGGAGGGAGAACCTAAATGGTGGCTCCAGCCTGAAGTCCTGTTCTCCCTCGTGTGCCTGGGAACGAGGTAGCAGCACCTTTTTGGGGAAAGGAACTCAAGATTCTGCTTGGTTTTGGTGGTGGTAGTGGGGAAGATAACAGTAAAGGAGTAGACAACATTTTAATGCCGAGTCTGATTTTTGGTGATGGGGTGGTGCTTGGGATAACCACTTGGCGGGGTCTACCTCCCACGGTTCTGGCATCCCCTGGTGTGTGCTGCGATAACAGCAAATGGTGATAAGGAGGGAGCTGAGGGCCTGGGGGAGGGAGAGGCAATCATGTACCTACACTAAATACTCATGGGGCAAGGGAACCAATTCCGGGGGAGGGGGCAGTGGGCCCCCAGAGGTCAAGGAGGTTGTGAGGGTGTAGGAGCTTTGCTGCCTCTGCCGGCAGAGACGCGACTCCAGACTACGAGGGCATGTTCTTTTGGGTCCCAAGGGCCGAGCTGGAGTCGCTCTCTGGGCCGGGACTTGGAGGGCTGCCGGGGGACGGCGTGGGAGTGCAGGGGGTCCCGGTGAGTGGTGTGTCGGTGCTGAGGGAAGAGGGCGTCCCAGAGCGCGGGGCCCTGCAGCGCCGGGCTGGCCCCAGCTCCACTTGGCCCACTCGCTCGGCGAACTTCAGCGAGCACACAGTCTCGCCCAGATCCTCGGGCCGCGTGGAAATCTGCGGGGAAGCGGCGCAGATGGGCGGGCCCTGAGCGGGCGGCGCCTGGCTTGCAAACCACCCCATGCCTGCCCGAGGCCCACCTGCAGCAGCAGCACCGCGGTGGCACCAGGTCCCAGCGCAGGCTGCAGAAGGCGCGTGAGCTGAGAATCGCGGAAGGGCACGTGTGGCCGGCGGGCCCGCAGCGCGGCCATCACGCCCCCCAGGGCCAGCAGTGAGCGATTGATAGTCCGGGCCTCCCGCAGACGCTGGGCGCCATCTTGGTCTCCCGGCGACGTGCCGGCCGCCCCCGCCTTCCAGGCACGCTCGGATCCGGCCAGGTCCACCAGGTGCAGGGTGCCTGCAAGGGCAAGCAAGCCCGACGTGGAGGGAGCCCTGGTCTTGGGTGCTGCGGGCCCTCCCCCCCACCTGCGGGGCTCAGGTGCGCGCCTCGGTACCTGCGGTGCCTGGCCCGCGAGGTGGGGACGCTGTGCGTAGTGTCAGCGTGACCAAAGCATGCGACCGAGAGCTGTGCCGATTCTTGGTGGTGGCGGCGGTGGCCCGGTTGCTCCTCCCCAGGCTCAGCATCTGGAGGGCGGAGCAATAGGACCTACCTGCTGCAGGGTCTGCGTCCCTAGGTGGGAGCACAGGCGGGGCCTTGGAGAACTCCTGGGGGGGGGGGGGGTGCGTTGCCACTGGGCAGCCTTACCTGGTGCAGGGTCTCCAGGTTGGGCACATCCCAGTAGGTGAGACCAGCCACCTGAATGCCCCCCTGGCCTGCTGGGCCCTGCCTCACGGCCAGGCGCTCTGGAGGCCCTGGGGCAAGGAGGTCCCTGGTGAGAAAGGGAAGGGCTTGGTTTCTGAGGTTCCCCGGGTAACTGGAAGAGCACAGGGTGAGGACAAGGCGCTGTAGCATGGCCCTGACCTGACAGCCTCATTGTAGATCTCCACCATGCTGAGAGTTACACGGTGTTGCCCTCCAGTCCCCATCTCCTGGAACAGTGACTGCAGTGCCCTAGGAGCTATGCCAGGGTCCTCAGGTGGGCCCTGGGGACAGGGTGGGGTGCTGCATCAGACTCACATCCCAGCCCCTGGCCCCAGGAGCCACCCCGGGTCTCCCCTTCCCACCTCCATACTGTAGGTCTTCCCCGTGCCCGTCTGACCATAGGTGAAAATGCAGACACTGTAGCCTCGGAGGCAGGACAGCACAGCTGGCTCCAGCTCCCGGAAGACCTAGGGTCGGAGGGGGTAAGGGTCCTAAGCCCCAGGACCCGGGACACAGTGTGAATGAAGCTTGATTCCCTGGGGAGGGCGGCTCTAGGAGGGCACAGTGGAAAGGAGGATCTCCCAACAAATTGAAGAGGCTCCCTGGAGGAGGCATTTGCAAGAATTTGCCAGGCAGAGAAGGGAAGGGATGTGCCAGAAAGAAAGAGCAAGCAACACGGAGCACTGGAATTCTGAGGACCACCTGGGAGGCCCAGGGGCGCAGCAGCCGAGAGCCCAGATGCTGGGCTTGGCTGCCAGGTTCAAACCCCGGGCATGATGGGAAGCAAAGCATCCATCGTCCTTCTGGGCTAAGGTTTTCCCTCTGTGAGGTGACAACTACAGTGCCACCTGTCGTAAGGGCTCAAGGGGAGCATGTACAAGAGGACTAGAGCAGCACCAGGCACACAAAGAATGAGCCCAGAAGGGCTGCACAAGTGACCAGCTCTCGGTGGCTCGTCAAGATCACTGGAACCCTGGCCTGTGAGGGTACACAGAGAGGCGGCTGAGGAGGAAATGGCGCTGGGACTTATATCCTGTGGGCAACTGGACCCCAGCAGCAGCCTTTTGAGCAATGACATGGCCAGCTTTTGTGGCCAGAAGGTGGCTGCCAACAGAGTAGCCTGCAAGTTCTACTTAACGTGTTCCCTGCCAGCAATGAGGGCAGAATCCAGACTTGCCAGGGAGGTCCCTGAGATTCCATGACCGGAAGGAAGCACTGAGGGTGACTGATGGGGGGCTGTGGTGCCCTTGCACGATGGGGAACACAGGTGAGCAGGCTCAGTGAAAGATGCCTTTGGCTCCTTCATTCAGACACACTGGAATTGGAGGGCCCTGTCAGAGGACCGCCTGGAAGGCAGCAGACGGGCCAGGCTGCACAGGGCTGAAGTTTGGGATGCAGGCTGAGACCAGGGGAAGTGTGTGAGATAGACAAGTGAAAAACAGCTGTGGTACTCCAGGAAGTGGGGGAAGGAGCCCTGGCCACCTGCCAGACACTCCTCACACTGTGTACCTGTGAGGCCAACACAGCTCAGAATCTCTGCTAGCTCTCCCTTACTCCATCGCCTCTGTTTCCTGAGCTTTGCAAGTTCTAATGCCAAAGTCTATGTGGACAGCGACAGGGAGACAGGGAGCGGATGAAGCAAGGTGGGGAGCTGGGCCTGGCGGGAAAGGGGAGGAGGGAAGGAGAGCGGGACCTGTAGTGGGCTCTCAGGAGAGCACTGAGGCTGGAAACCACCCACTCGCCCTTGCGCCCCAACTGCTTCCTTGGCCACAAGGCATGGAGGGGAGCCTGCCCTCACAGCCAGCCCACTCCACCCCGGCTGAAAGAGTAAGCAGCCGGCAAGCCTGGAGGAAGGTGGTTACAGTACTGTCCCCACCCTAGCCACGCTCTGCAGCCAGCTCTCGAGCGGTGGCCATCATTTCAGACAAGATCGTTTTCCTTAGTTTCCTGGTAAAAAAGTTACTTTTTAAAATGTTAACCTTTCCATTAAACCAGAAGGCTTATTTCCACTGGAACCGCAGAGGAGGTGCCCAGCTAGGCTCCCATTCCTGCCTCCCAGAACCTGCTCCCTTCCCTTCCCTTCACTGGAGTTCAGCCACCGGGAAGGCAGATGAAGGGGAACCCAGAGCCTCTTCTGATCCGGGGGCAGTGTGAGGGAAGGACAGCACAGACGCAAGGGCAGACCATCACCTCCTCCTGGCTGGCCTCTGGAGAGAAAACCCAGTCCAGGCGGAAGCGACGCTGGCGCCCTCGATAGCAGGTGGTGACCGTGCCACTGGGGCCAGGCTCCGAGCTCACCAGGCTGGAGGGTGTCCCTGGCCTCAGCCGACACAGCACACGGATATTTCCTGGGATGGAGATCACATCAGTGGGCTGCCTCCCAGGCCCTAAAGCATGGGGAGGCCCCACTTCCTCCACTTCCCAAGCCTGCCATACCCTTGAGCTCCAGCAGCCGCCCTGGGCATCCAGTTGGGGGCCCCTGCTGCTCCTCAGGGAGCTGAGTCCCAGCCCCGCCAGATGACAGTGCCCCCAGGGCCCAGGACACCTGGTGGAATAGGGATGTGAGGAAGTGGGTGCAGTTGAGGAGCTTGGCGGAGGGGCTGCTGAGGATATAACTTTCAGTGGCTCTGGGCCCCTAGGGGCATCATTTGTGGGCCCAGGATGGAGACCCAGAACCTGAGGAGAATCAGGGAAAAAGACATCTGTCTCCTCCAGGGTTGGCAATCCTGTGAGGGATTTACTGTCACCCCAGTTTGCACCGACAAAAGTGAGACCCAAAAATGAGATCACACCTAGGGTGTGTGAGATCACAAGCTGTTCTGATTCCAGAGCCTACCACCTCCATTACAGCAGGCAGCCCCCCAGGGTAGAAAGAAAGAATAAGGGTTCCCCACGGAAGAACAGTGACCAGGCTGCCCAGAGAGCATGTTCTGGAGAGGGGGCAGATGGTCCTGACCTGACCCCGGGCCTCACTGAGCGAACATTGACAGCTCTGGGTAAATGTGCTGACCAGTCCTCGGAGATCCCCACAGCCCTGACGCAGACTGGCCATCCGTGCCCGAAGTCCTGGCAGGGAGAGTTTGTTGTGAGGGAGAGCCCTGACCCCATGGCCTTTCCGCGAGCCCTCTGGTCCCAGCCCTTACCTGCCAGCCGCCCATGCATCTGCTGCAGCTCCCTTCTACAGTTCTGCTCAGTCTCCTGCTGGAGCTGCCGAAGGGCCCCCCGAAGGCCCTGCAGCTGCACCTCCTGCACCCCCAGCTGTCCCGCCCAACCCCACCCTTGTCACTGAGGAAACAGGGCACTTACCAGGCCCTGCCTCAGATACCCCACCTCCCTGTGCCCCAGCCTTCCCGGCCCCTGGGCTCAGTGCCCACCTGGACTTGAAGTGCTTCTGTGGTGTCCTGGGCTTCCTGAAGCCGGCTCTGGAGCTCCGCCAAGGCCTCTGCCTCCTCCTGCAGGAAGGGTGGGAGCCAGGTCAGCTGTGGAGCCAGGAGCGAACTAAAGGAGGTGCACGCCAGCAGCCCCATTGGGCTGGATGGAGACGTCAAGTTGAGAGGAGCAGGCACAGCTCGTCATGAATCCACGTCTCCCAACTTTATACGGGACTCCTTCCCCCAAGTCCCTCTGCTCTCCTGGGGTCAGTCACGTGGAAAGCCACAGGACAGGGCAGAGATGTTCTCCCATGGGCACTGGTCTCCTTGCACAGACCATCCCAGGGCCTGTCCACCCCCTGCCCCTGCACCCTGGGCTCTGCTCCTGAAAGGTCAGAGAGGCTTCCAGCAGCATTAGATCCTGGACAGTGTTGCAGGTAGCCAGGTGTTCAGGAGCCCCAGACTGCAGGAGAGATACCAGCTAAGGAGGATACCTGGGGGGCCCTGGTGGAGGGGCCAGGGCCCCAGTGTAGCAGGAGGTCCCGAGTGAGGCTCAGGCTCTGTTTCAGAGCCTCATTCTCCAGGGTTAGATGCTGAACCCTTTTCTCTGAGTCTGTTGCCCCCTGGTGGAGAGAGAAGCCCTCAAGACTCACCTGAAAGTTGGGCCACCTCTCTTGTCACCCTCCTGGAGCCCCACCCCGCAACCTTACCACTCCCAGGCGCAGCCGGCCCAGCTCCTCCTCCTGCAGTTCTAGTTGCTGCTTCAGCTCCTCTAGCTGGGAAGGAAAGAGGGGCACAGGACGGAGCACCTCCTTCCAATCTCTCCACCCCCATCCCTGTCGCCTTCTGGACCCCTTACCTGGCCGAGGATGAGCTGCTCCAGCCGCTGCCAAGCCCTCTGGTCCTCCTCCAACTGCGGAAGGTTCTGCCCTTGGGCCTCATCCCTTGGTGAAAGGGAAGGGCTCTCTTCTTGAGATGGGGATCCTGGGGTGGGGTGGGCCAGTTAAGACTGATGAGGCCCCTAACCTGAAGGAGGGGACACCTCGGCAACAGGGCTGGGCATGGGACCCCGAACTGCAGGCCACTCGGTTTCTGTGGGCTTCACTCCCTCCACACACTCCCTTTACGATGCACTACTCCTTACGCACCAGCAGGAGTGGGGCACTGCCCCTCCGAGGCTGGCTGAGTCCCCTGGGACAGGGCCTGCCTTCCCCTGGGGCTCCGAATCCATGCCAGGAGGGCCAAGAGCTGACCAGTCACCGTCAACAGTGGGGGGACATCGCTCGGCTGTAAAGAAGATAGAAGAACCAGAGCAGAGAAGACGGAGGTGATGACACGCATGGGCAGACCAAAAGGACTGTGGAGAGAGTATGGATCAGCCGGAGGACCCTCACCCCGCTCACCTTGGTCAGGTCAGGAGGATTCCCGAGGCTCTCTTCCGCCCCCAGCTGGACGGAGAGGAACTCAGCAAGACGCACGAGAGCCTCTTCCAGGGAGACCTCGGTAGGACGGCCTTCGGCTCCCTCTTCCGGCCCATCCTCAGATTCGGAGCAGCCAGTGAGGCCTGGTAGCGGGAAAGCGAGGCTTGTGGCTCACGTGTCGGAGGCCTGACCACCAGAAGGCACCTCCTGGGTCCCTCCCTCCCAGAGAGGTCACGGGCACCCCTTCCTCTCTCGGACGGCGGGGTTCCCTCCTGGCCCCGGGGACGCAGCGCTCCCGGCGCACCGACAGCACCTACCGACCAGGCCTGTCAGCTCGGTCCACAGCTCTGCCGGGGGCTGGTCGGGGCGGCGGCGACCCCCGCGCTGGCAACCCGCACTCTGGGGAGAGAGCGGCGGGACCTCTGAGGGGGGGCCCCCCTCCCTCCGAGACCCGGGCCAAGGGAGTTGAGGTCTCCGATTCCAACAGCACAACAGAGACGGGGTCCTCCGCACGGCCCTCCCTCCCCAGCGTCAGCGCCCCGGGAACGTGCGCTGCGCGGGCCCGCAAAACCCGCTCTCAGGAAGGGGGGCGCCGGACGTGCTGGGCCCGCTCCGCTCACCTGGGCGGGGTCCCCGGGGTCGCCGGCCGCCGCAGCCCCGCCATCCCTACGAAAGAGGCTGTAGAAGATGTAGATGAGCAGTGAGTAGAAGGCGTACATGGGAGCGCGGGGCGGCAGAGGGCCCCGCTTCGCGCCGCCCCGCGTCCCAGCGCCCCGACTCCGCGCCCGCGCGCTGCAAAACCGGTGCGCATGCTCGGGGAGGCCGCCCCCACGGCCCCGCTCCCGCGGGTGGGGGCCGCGCGCCCGAGGAAAGGGGGTGACAGGAACAGGAGCCCCCCGGGCCCCACCCGGACACCTGCCCCGCGCCTCCCACCCCTACTTCACTGAGACCCCAGGTTGAGAACGCTCACGGCCTCCACACACCACCTCCTCGGAATCCTTCCCAGCCTTCCGCGGAGGACCCTATCGCCCTCGCCCCTTAGAGCCCACAGCTGGTAGGAGGCCAAGCGCCCATCCTCACATTACCACGCTCCTCATAGCCCCGCCCAGCTGCACCCAGACCCCTCCTCCCATCTCAGCCCTGCCCAGACCCCTATCACAGCCCCGCCCCCCGCCACACCCCCCTCCCTCCCCGCTCCGCCCAGCCCCCCTCATAGCCCCGCCCAGACCCCTTCACAGCCCCGCCCCCTGCGACAGTCTCTTCCCTCCCAACTCCGCGCAGTCCCGCCCAGACCCACTCCCCTCTCAGCCCCGCCCACGCCCTTCACAGCTCCGCCCTCAACCCGCCCCTTTTACTGGCCCTTCCCTTCACAGCCCCTCCCCTCACCACAGATCCCTCCAAACCACTTGGGTATCATACCGCAATCGTGGGACAGAGCTCCCTCCTCCTAGTACCCTCTCCGCCTCCACAACCTTGTCTGGCTCTCCTAGAACGGCCCCTTCCCCAGGCCCCGCCCTCCCACCGCTCTAGCCTCCGCTCCTCTCGTTGGTTCGCGTCCGGCCAATGTTGGCTGGGCTGAAGGGGGAGACCCGGCAGCGTACCGCGAGCGAGCGAGCGGGCGGGCGGGCGATCGGCGGGCGGCGGGGTGGGCGACTGCGGCCTACAGCTCGCCTCTGCGTCGGGGCCTCGCAGCTCAGCCGCCGCTGAGGGCCTGCGCTGTAGCTCCTTCCAGGCCAGGTTCCGAAGACGGCGCCTCCCGGAGCGCAGGAACCAGGTCGAGTGGGCCTGCGCGCGACTCTCCCCGAGGCCCGGCACCCCCACTTGGATTCCAGGGCCCCAGAACTCACGCCCACCCAGGTCAGGTTCGCTTTCTCCTTTCTTTTCCCGGCCTAACTAGGTTCCTCTTCCCCACAGCTGCGTCCCAGGGCTCCGGAAAGTTTCGAATGAGCCTATCCCAACACTTAGAAATGGGGCTCTGGAACCTGGGAGTCCAGGAGAGTCGCCTTTAGGGCTCCTGGTCGCCGGCTTCTGCGTTTTCTTCCTCTCCAAAGTTTTGAATCCCCTTCCTGTTTCACATTCCCTACCGCCCGAGGTGCCATGGCCCCCAAGCCTTGGAGTGAGTGGAGCACGACCCTGTCCCACCTGGCACTGGGAGTGGTGTCTCTGCATGCAGCCGTGCGCACTGCCCAGGTGAGTACACCGGGGTGGGGCAGGGATGTGTCCCGCTCCCGAACTGCAAGGATCTGCGTCAGGTCCAGTTCCCCCGATCACAGAGAGGGTGGCGGGAGGTTGAATCTGAAGGCCAGGGTTGCATGAGACCCCCAGACCTTTCCCTGCTTAAAGGAAGGTCCTGGCCTCTTTTTTCCCCACACCTCCTCCTATCTTTGTGCTGACAGGCAAGTCGAGGGGCCGCTGCTGGCTTCCTGCTCCAGGCCTTGGCCTCTGCCACCATGCTGGCCCCAGGGCTGGGCACAGATGAAGACTGTCTTGCTGGAGCCTGGGTGGCCACTGTCATTGGCCTGCCCCTTCTGGCCTTCGATTTCCACTGGGTGAATGGGGACCGCTCCTCTGCCAACCTGCTCCTGGGAGGAGGGATGGTGCTGGCAGTGGCCGGTGACCACCTTGGTGCTGAGGGCCGCTCTGTGGCTAGTCAGGCAGTGGTGCTGGTGGTTGCAGTAACGATCCTCATTGTGGCCGTTTTCACAGCCAACACTTACGGAATGTGGGGGGGCGCAATGTTGGGTGCTGCAGGCCTCCTGAGCCGGCTAGAGGAAGAGAGACTGCTGCTGCTACCAAAGGAGGACGTCTGTCGCTGGGCCTTGGCTGCAGGCAGCTGGGCCTACCACCAAGCCCTGCACACACAGCGCCTGCAGTGGGAGTGATGTTTGGAGACAGCAAGGTGGGGCTTCTGCCCTGGCTACACCTCCCCCTCCCACAGGCCTGTTCCTGTGGGCCTCCTCCCCTAGGATGGACTCTCTTGCCTCCCAAAGGGAGCTTGCTGCAGGCTGATGGATGCCTTGGTCAGGGTGCTCAGGTGCCTGAATCTGGGCACTGTCCCTCTGGCTGAGTGTGGGCACTCGCCTAGACCAGAATGAAGGAGATGGGGCCCCAGGCACATGTTGGGGCCTGATGCTGGTCGGGCCGTGGTTTTGGGTCCAGAGAGAGGCTTGGTCTCCAATAAACCTTAGGGATACAGCAGGAATATGGAATCTGCCCATTCTTGAAAGGGATCGAGGGGTCCTCCGCTGAGCTTTCTAAAGCTCCAGCGCAGCAACTGGTTTCCTTGTGTAAAAAAAGGGATGTCCTGAAACTAGCCCTGGGGCCTCCTCACTCAGCCTGACCTCCTAATGGCACCCTTGTCAGGAGGGCCCCTAGACTGAGAAGACCTAGTCCTGGACCCTGTGACATACTGGAGCTCTGAATATCCTTGTACAGCCTGGCAGGTGGCCCTCCAGGACAGTGACCTTCACCGGCTGCCGGCTGGGGTGGGGACAGGGGAGGACCGTACTATACCTGTATTACAGCTGTCCAGAAATTAACATTCCCTCTCAGAGCTGACTTCACATGTACTCATTTGTCCTCAGGCCTGTGCAAGGCAAGTCCTGATTTTCCAAGACCCTCACTTTCCACAGTGGACCCCTCTTCAGTTTCCAGCCCCGGGATTAATGGTTTAAATTCGGGGTCCGGAGCCCTTTCTCGGGGAGTACCTATGCTTGGGTGCTGTGGAAGCACACCTGGTCCCACACAAGAGGGACAGGAGTGGCCGGCAGGGTTTCTCTCCCCGGCGTGCACGCAGACCTGAGTGTTGGGAGGACAAAGGCGCAAGCACAGCCCGACGTGGGGGGGGGGCCCAGGAATGCCCACCATCCGAGTGGCCTTCGGCTTGTGGGCCGCACCCTAGACGGACCGGAAGCGGCGCGCACGCCCCCAACCCCAGGATTTCCCCGCCCCGGGCGCGCGCCCCTCCGCAAGTTGCCCTGGGCCCCGCCCCCTTCCTGCCCACTTTCTGCAGGGGCGGGCCCTTGGGCGTCCTTGCGCGCCCATTGGGTCTGACGGACGTACCGTCTAGCCCTGAATGGTGCTCCCATTGGCCCCACACAGTCACGTGACTGGGAGACCGAGGGGGCGGTGGCGGCGGCAGGGGGAGCGCGCAGCGAAAACAAAGATGGCGGCCGCGCCGGGGTCGGTGGCCGCGGCAGCTTCGGGGCGACGGGCGGGCCGGACCCACTGAGGCGGCGGCGCAGGGAGCGGGGCTGCGGGGTCGCGGCGGCAGCGAGAGGGCGGCGGGAGCGCGCGGCGCCCCTAACCTCCAG
>NW_027397067.1:82990361-83069168 GCF_003265705.2 Callorhinus ursinus | reverse complement strand
GGGCGAGGCGGCGGGGCCCGGGCTCCCGGACGAGGCGGGCCTGGCCGGCGCCCGGCAGCTGCAGGAGGCGGCCGGCGACCCAGACGCGCCGCCCAAGAAGCGGCTGCGGGCGGCCGAGGCAGCCGAGGCGGCGGCGGCGGCGGCGGCGGCGGGCAGCGGGAAGCTGGAGGAGCGGCTCTACTCGGTGCTGTGCTGCACCGTCTGCCTGGACCTGCCTAAGGCCTCCGTGTACCAGGTAGGGCCGCCGGCCCGACCCCGACCCAGCCCGGCTCCAGCCCCGCCGCGGCCGTCCCCCTCCCCCCCCTCCTCGGGCACCGCGTGCCCTCGGAAGCCAGGTCTGAGCTCCGGGGCCCAGCAGTCGGGACTCCTGGCGTCCGTTCGGAAGCTCTTGATTCTCTTCCTCTCGGGACTTTGTTTCCTACTCATAATCAGTTTCTTGTTCTGACTTCCCTTGCTTCTTGATTCGAGTCTTTTCGCTTCTTTATTTTTCAGCGTTCCCCGCTGCCCCACCTCAGCACTCCCCAGCCCACCCTTTCAAGTTGACCCCCAAGAAAGCTGGTAACAAAGGCCCCCGCACACTCCTCAGCGTCGGCTCCCCTCATCCTTGAGCTCCCTGGACTCGGGAGACCCTGGTGTTTCCTCTTCACTCACGCCCTTATTCTCTATTTTTTTTTAGCAGCCACACCCCCGAAAGCTGTCTTCAAGCTGCTCTTGTATATCTTCTATCTCCCAGTTGAAAGAATCCTCGTTCCCTTTTATTTGGGAAGAACCCTGAAAGGATAGGGTCATCTCTTTCCCTCCTCTCTCCCTTCCCCTCATTCCCGGTCTGGATGAACCGGCTGCATGAAGCCCCAGTCTGGGTCCCTTCTCTGTTCCCAGCCTGACCTCGTGCTCTGCTTTCTAGACATGCTACGCCCCAAGTTAGACTCCCACCCCATCCCGCCGTACCCACACCACGCCTGGCTTCTTAGGCTACCAGCACTCCAGGAAATGTGTCCACCCTCCTTTTTCCATGTGAGGATCCTGAATGGTGGCTGGACTCAGTCCTTAGCCAGTCACGGCCATCAGAGAGGGCCCTTGGCCCAGGTAGGTCTTACCAGTGCATCACACGGCAGCAGGGGCCACACTCCGGCCCAGGTCAGTTTGCAGTGTGCTGCCTTCTTTGTTCACCTGTCTCTCTCCACCTCAACACCTCCTCCCCACCTCTGACTTTGATACCCCTTCTTCCAAGAACCTCTTTGAGGAAGGGAACAGGTTCTCTATCATCTTTCTTGGCACTTAGAGGAGCTGGTCATAGCTGATGGGGCCTTGTTTTCCTGCTGTTACTCAAACTGGGGGCCATGGGTGAGAGGATCATTTTTGTAGAAAGCAGCACAAGGCTAATCTGGGTTGCCATTTCCCCAGTCTCTAGATCTCCAAGTTCTTTCCTGCTTTGGCGTGAGGTAGCTTTTAGGAGGACCCTGGTGTGCAGAGAGGAAAGAGAAGGCATTGGCAGGGAAGTGGGTTGAGTTTTTTGGGTGGAGGGTACTGCCTCTCAGCCTATCCTGGCGAGAGGCCCTAGCTCAGGAATACCATAGGTCTTCTGACCCAATTGGGGGAGTGCTTCCCATAGCCCCTCAGCCTTGGGGGTACCCTTTAGAGTTGGGCGCTCTCCAGCCCCCTTTTCCCTTGCCCATGATCTTTTGATCCTTTCAGGTGTAGGAATTTTTCCTTCCTTGGGTCTTAGATGAGAGCTC
Source organism: Callorhinus ursinus (assembly GCF_003265705.2). NCBI lineage: Eukaryota > Metazoa > Chordata > Mammalia > Carnivora > Otariidae > Callorhinus > Callorhinus ursinus. Next base: position 83,067,432 of record NW_027397067.1, on the reverse strand, counting down.
TAAAAAGCCAAGCCACCAGTGGTTTGGAGGGAGGGTCCCAGGGGAATTTGGGGGGGGGTCTCTCGTCCTGTGAGTGGGCTAGACCTGGACCTGGCATGATGACGTAACAGGCCACATGGTGCTTCCTGGTCCACTCAGCACAGACCCAAAGCTCTGCCTCTGGCCAGAACCACTGTGCTGGGGCCCGTGAGCCTGGCTGGTTCAAACCAGCCCACGCTGTGCTGGGAGCTGAGCTCTGTCCTGGGCGGGCTGGAGGCAGGCAGATAAGCAGCTGTGACAGGGACAGTGAAGGAGCTGAGACAACCCTGACCTGTGGCCCTCCCCATGGCCTGATGGGCTGTGCTGAGCAGCTTCCCTGGGAACGGCCTGCTAGGCAAGGAGAGCCCATGATGCCAAAGCTGTAGGCTCTGGTACTGGCCCTCCTGCTCCACCTCCATTCTTCCCAAGTGACAGGCGGGCCTTGATGGTGAGTTGTTTTCCTCTCATCTCTGGAGGCCTGGAAAAAGCTCTAGAACATATCAGTAGCAGAGCTCTAGACTCTAGAAAGTTTGACTAGAGTCCTTCCATGGGTTAGCACTTGCTTTGGCTGCTGGAAGCCGTGCCGTGGGTGGGGGCACACCTTGCTTGGATGCATAGCCGTGCCCACGAGGGGCCCGAGGGATGAGCCAGAGGAAGGAGGGAAGGTTTCTTGGTGGCTCCCTACTGCATACGACCCTGGATGGGGACATTGAGGGTAGTGGTTGGGATGGGCCTAGAGACCTGTGTCATTGCCTCGTCCCATCTGAGTTGGGTTTACTCCCAGGAGGATTTGGTAATGAATGGCCTAGGCCCTACACACATTGTCTCGAAACAGGCAGACACACAGCTTTCTGTGTGTCCCTGGTTGGGGCCCACTACTGGCCATCACCTCTTGGCCTGGGCTCAGCCCCTTCATTTTTTTTTTTTTAAAGTGCACAGCAATATTTTTATTTTTAAAGATATTATTGATTTATTTGAGAGAGAATGAGAGATAGCACGAGAGGGAGGAGGGTCAGAGGGAGAAGCAGACTCCCCGCCGAGCAGGGAGCCCGATGCGGGACTCGATCCCGGGACTCCAGGATCATGACCCGAGCCCAAGGCAGTCGCTTAACCGACTGAGCCACCCAGGCGCCCCGCCCCTTCATTTTTGAGGGCCTTCTTTGGTGAGCCGTGTTGACTGGCCGCTTCTGGCGGTCGCTCTAGGGCCTGTGATGTGTTCCATTCTCTGGTGAGCCGTGTTGACTGGCTGCTTCTGGCGGCCGCTCTGGGGCCTGTGGTGTGTTCCATTCTCTGTTCCTACCAGCAGCATTTCCCCTGACCCCACCAGGACACGCGGCTTGTGTCTGGGGATTGTCTCAGATGGTGCCCAGCTCTGGGGCGAGGAGAGTAGCCAGGGGCCATGGTGAGCCCTGTGCGCTGTGCCTGGCTGAGTCTGGGGGGGACAGCTCCGTGGGCCCCTGGAGTTGGCTGAGTGCATGGTAACTTGAGAGCTTGCCCTGTGGCCACCAGACCCCACCTCCATGCCACAGGGGAGTGGTGGTGGCGGCGGGCAGAGCTCACTTCCAGCAGACTTGCCCCCCTGTTTCCGAGTCTGAGCCCCTGGCCCCACACAGCTGGCTGTCCCACGCATCGAGCACGTCAAGCCACACACACCTGGGCTGGGACTTGCTTTGGTGTAAGAGCAAGGCACTCGTGCAAATGGTTTTCACCACGGCCTACTTTAAGTTAGGTCAGGTCAGGGACGGAGTGGGTACAACAGGTGCCGGCTTTGATGTTCTTTGTGCGGGTGTTGGGTGTGGCCTTGGTGACCGGCCCTACAGGGTATGGGGCCACCTTCCAGAGTCCCAGGCAGCCACTGGGGCAGGCAGCGGGGGGCAGGAGGGCTGGAGTTGGAGCAGGGATACTCATGCAGGGTGGGCAACAGGGCATCTGCCGTAGATGCAGAACTGTATAGCACCAGGGCAGTGTGACCTGCCCCCCACTCCCCCCGCCCTGTGTGTCTGAGTGCCTTTTCTGGAGGAAACAGCCTTGGTGGTGCCTGGATCATTGAAACTACAACCTGATCTTCCTGGGCTCCCCCCGAAGCCTTTCACACAAGACCCAGTGTGTTGTCTGTGTGACATACCTGGTAGGACCCTGTTGACATCAGCTGAGGCCCTGAGCTGTGGACCCGCATCTGGAGGGAGGGGCCACCTAGCTCCACCACCCCTCACCACACTCTCAGCCAGAAGAGTTCCTGTGACCCCCCCTCAGGAAGGAGTAGTCGGGGGTGTCCCAGGATGTGGCCCCCGAGTGGCTTTGTGACCTGCCAGCAGCACACCCCCTCCTCCCACCTGTTGCTCCTGTGCCCCTTCTGCCTGGGTGCCCCCTCCCCACTCCTGCTTTTCTTCTGGGGCCCCACAGAGGCAGTGGCCATCCTCTCTCCCTGCGACAGGACGCTTGTCCTCACTTGACTGGGGCACCTGCCAGTTTCTGCCCTGTGGGAGGGCTGGGTATGTCTCCTGTGCCTCTCACCCCTAAGGTCTCCTGTCTCCACCAGGACTCGGCTCAGGCCCTGGCAGGGGAAACTGGTTATGTGATTGGCAGTCATATTGGTAAAAGGCCTAGGAAGCAGAGGTGGGTCCATGTTTGCCCAGGCCCCAGCCAGTGTGGTCACAGGCCTTGGGGAGCCCCCAGTGGTTGTCAGCATGCCTGGTACTGCAGCCTCTGTTCAAAGTGATGTTTAGGGAATCCCCCATGAGGCTGCCCACCCAGCTGACCTGGGATCGTCTTCCCTAGCTCCTGGCTCATGCTTTGAGGTAAGAAAGGTGGCAGAATAGAGCTCGAAAACAAGAGCATAGAGAGGAGAAAGTTTCTGAACTCTGGCTACGTGAGAACCTGTATTTTTTTGTGGTGGTTACTTGTCATTTGAGTTGCCTTTCAATCCGGAGTATCTACATTCTGAACAAGAACCTGGTTATGGGAATGACTGGTTCCCACCTGAGTCCTAACTCTTGTGTGATATTGGGAGCTGTTGGTCCAGGACTTCAGACCCAAAACCTGGTGGAGTGTTAGAGTCCTGGCTGTAAAGCTGCATTCCTTGGACACGGTGAGATCTCTTCTTAGTTCCCTTGAATAAAGAAATTGAGACCTCAGGCCAAACATCAGGGACATAGGGTGCCCTGCAGCCCTGTTGAGCATGGTGAGAGGGACCTCCAGCTGGGCTGAGCAGCAGTTTTGGGGTTAGTGCCCTTAGCTGTCCTTTGGAGGGTGGGCTGCTCACATGGGCCTAGGTGCCAAGCCTTCCTGGAGCCCCCAGTGTTTGAGGGGACCATGTACTCCAGGCTTAAAAGAGGGCCTAAAAGGCCTGTTGACCAAGGCTTGGTTTCCAGGAGTTGGGGGGTGGTATTTTCTAAGGTCCCTTTACAGCCCAAGGCCTGGAGTCAGGGCTCCTCCTCCTGAGTTTGGACGGTACAGGCAGCTTCCCCTTAGCCCCGGGGGGAAGCTGGCCTGGGTGCACATGGGCTGCCTGTGGCCTGTAGAGGGAGAGGTTGCTGGGTGGTGTCCTGAGAGGGCAGGTACGAATGTCCACTCCTGGGCTGTTTGCGGAGGGGCTTGGGGGATATTGCTGCGGCTTGGGTGGGGTTGGGGCCTCCTGGGGTGAGGGAGGAGCTTTTGCTGAAATCGCGTGCTTGTGCCAGGGGTCCTTTCTGAGGCTTTCCAGGTGGGGGCCTTGTGAGGGGCTGGCCAGGCTCTGCTGTGTGATGGCCATGGTGGGTGTTCCTTCTGTTCCTGTCATGTGCTGGGGGCTGAGCCATGCTCAGTCGTACATGTCTCACCCCGTCTCTCAGCACATGATGAGGCCAGTCCTGTCTTTGTCACTTTTTGTGCCTGAGGACAGTGAGGCCCAAGAAGAAAGCAGCAAGCCCAGGGTCATGCTGCTGATGACCTGTAGGTTAGAGACTGAGCCAGCATCTGTCCTGGGGAGCCCTACAATGTTCTGAATCGGGGTGCCCCTCTCCCTGCCCCTCCAACCAGCAGGATCTTCCTGGCAGCCTGGGTGGGCGCTGCAGGAGCTGCTGCTTGGGATACCCAGGCTCTTGGGGGCTTGGCTCTAGCGTGTGGAGTGGGGCACTCTGGCCTGCCTTAGCTGTCCATCGGAGGCTTGGCCTGCAGCTGGCATTGTGCAGAGCCCTCTGGGAGCCAGGTTCCAGCTGGGCAAGTCAGGGTAGGTACAGTCCAGCCTGGCTGCTGAGGAGGCTAAGTCTGCGTTACCAATTGGCCAGGCCTGCATGTGGAGTTGGAGTCTTGCTCAGGAGGTCGAGGAGGACCTGGGTAGCGGGGAGGGCTCTGGAGCATGGTGATCCACCCTGCTGTGGACAGACCACCTGGGCTGGATGTCATCTGGGCCCAGGGCAGCCATCTGGTTTTTACCGAAGAACACCCCTTGGGTAACTGGTGAGGTGCTGGCTGCATGTGGATGTCAGCTTGTCCCTTGGCTGGGCCAGTAGCACTCTGCAGCATCTTGCTGGCTCACTGTCTTCCGTCTCACAACTGAGCTGTTGGGGCCTAAGGGGCAGTGACCCTACCTCTCCCCAGAGGAGGGCAAGGGTCAGTACTGCTTCTCCTAAACCTGTGTTGCATCTAAAAACTCCAGGAGGAAGGGGGTGAGAGCTAGCTTGGATGTTCCTGCAGCCCACAGGCTCTAGAAGAGACCTGCCAGGAGGGGTATGCAGGTCCGCTCTGCACCAGAGCAGTGGACTTTCAGGGCAGTGCTGGGAGGTAGGTGTCATATACTTGGCAACCTTGGTGTTCCTCAGGAGGCTCTAGACTCCATCCAAGTCTCTCACCCTTAGCCCCACACCCTGGCTGCGCCACCTTGAGATAGAAGAGAAGCCAGGTGGGTTCTGTTGCTGTTCTGCTCAGGCAAGTGGTGCCTGCGGAGCTGGGCCCTGCCCAGGTAGCCTCTCACCAGAAGGCATCGAGAACCAGAGTCTGTGGTGTGGGGGGGGTCCCAGAGTTGGCATCCTGCAGGCCCTGGAAGTGAAGGGCCTTGGTGTCCAGCCAGGCCCTCGGAGGTGCCAGGCAGTGGTTGTGGCTTCACTTCCAGGGGGCACCCTGAAGTTTCCTCCTCCCATGACTAAGTGGTTAGCCTGAACACCGTCCTTCTATGCCTCTGCAAGCTGCAACAGTCTTCTCTCCGGGGCTATGGTTTGGCGAAGCCAGGTCTCTGCCGGGCTCAGGCCCCTGGCGGGGGCTGTGATTAAACACATGCCCTGGGCCCTTGGTCTCTGCCTCCCACCGGGTGGCGGGGGCCTGTGGTGTCTGTGTCCCCTGCGCTCTCTTTCACCCACCGCATCTCTGGCTTCTCCATTGACCTCTGGGGGTGGACAGGGTAGCCTGCTGCTCCCGTGAGCAGGACTCCGCTCATCCCCGCTGCTTCTGAGAGTCCCCACCCCGCCAGCCCATGTGTCCAAAGCTGACACTGACCCACCCCTGCCAGTCCCTTTTCCTCCAAACCTGAGCGCAGCCAGCTCCCCTCCCTCATCTTGCACATTTTAATTTTTGGCCTGACTTAGAAATGGAGATTTTTGGCACAAATAGTCTGTGGTGTTTGTGTGGACATGGATTCTGTGAATGAGGCCTTTGTCCCCAGCCCTCCCACCTGCACTGGTCCTTAACACGTAAGTCCCATCACTCACTAGCCCCCAGGCCTGGCACACAGGTGCCAAGAGCTCCCTCGGCCTCCCACAGCTCCTCAGCTCAGGGTGCGCAGACCCCTGAAATGATGGGATGGCAGCTGGTGTTGACCGAGGATCCCATGTGTGTGGGTGTGGCCAGGCCTCCACTGCACTGCAGTGCCCCCTTAGAAGTGTCCCGGACCTCGGGGGAAGCTTGTGGCCCAGTGGCTTTCTGGAGGGTTGTCCTGGCTGGGGAGCCCAGGCCGGCTGCTGGCAAGGCCTGTGATCGTGCCATCTGCCTGCTCACCCTCAGCTGGCTGCAGGAGAGTCTCCAAGTGGAAATCCAGCTACCCTCAGCAGAACCCCTACCTGCCCCCCACAGCATTCCCTGACCTCTGCCCCTGCAGGTTTTTACCAGCCAGGGCCAGGCCTGGGGAGTTGTGTTTGCCCCAAGGGGACGCTCAGCTCAAGTCTTTTGCTCTTGTATCTCTGTGGGTCTCTCCTACCCCTGGAGGGCCAGGCCCACAGCCTGTGTACTTCCCTGAACGGCACCACATGGGTCCTCAGGATGTGCCTGTGGAACCAGAGGCCCACTGTCTGCGTGCACATGGACTCCCAGTACGGGCATGTTGGCCACAGCCAGTGTCTGGGCCTCAGATCTGCAGGCTCCCAAAGGAAGGGGGCCTGCCTCCTGCTGACCCGGCTCAGCAGTCTGTCCTGCTGGCAGCTCCCATTCTCTCCTCCAGGCATACACTGTGCTCACAACACCCTTGTCCCAGGCCAGCTGGGTCTCCCCACCCACCCCAGCTCTGTGCCAGCAGCCTTCAGGAAGGTCCCCGTGTGAAGCCAGCCTCACTGGGTGGGTGGCAGCTGCCTTCTCCCCTGTGCCGGCCAAGGAGGGCCGGAGTGGAGGGGCCAGGCCCCCAGCACAGGGGAGCAGTGTCTGCTCCTACTCGGCAGCTGCTGGCTAAGTGCCGCTGCTGTGCTCAGACAAGAGTCCGTGTTCCTGTAGGTGTCCTGAAGTCAGGGCGTCTGGGGGACCCGTGACACAGTCCCTGGCCCCTGGGATGGGAAAAGGCTCCAAGCCCCAGTGTGGCCAAACCAGTCACCCTTGTGGGCCTCCCTCAGTGGAGGTCTGTCACCTCTGCAAGCCACCAAGGGCTCTCTTTGAGTCACCCACCTCTCCACAGGAACCCCATTGGCTGTGTGTTCGCCATGTTCCACGGAAAAGGCCCGTTCCTCCTTTTTTTTTTTTTTTTTTTTAAGATTTTATTTATTTGAGAGAGAGAGAATGAGAGACAGAGAGCACGAGAGGGAAGAGGGTCAGAGGGAGAAGCAGACTTACTGCTGAGCAGGGAGCCCGATGCGGGACTCGATCCCGGGACCCCAGGATCATGACCTGAGCCGAAGGCAGTCGCTTAACCAACTGAGCCACCCAGGCGCCCAAGGCCCGTTCCTCCTGAGCAGTGGCTCTGTTTGCCTCTCCTGGCCAGCAGGCCCTTCTGCAGCTGGAGCCGGTGGGGCAGGCTGGTGCGTGCGTGTGTGCACCTCCTGCAGGTCTGTGAGCTCATCTCCCTTTCCTTCTTCGCAGTGTACTAACGGTCACTTGATGTGCGCTGGCTGTTTTATCCACCTACTAGCAGATGCCCGGCTGAAGGAGGAGCAGGCCACATGCCCTAACTGTCGTTGTGAGATCAGTAAGAGCCTCTGCTGCCGCAACCTGGCTGTGGAGAAAGCCGTGAGCGAGCTGCCCTCCGAGTGTGGCTTCTGCCTGCGCCAGTTTCCCCGCTCCCTCCTGGAGAGGCACCAGAAAGAGGAGTGTCAGGACAGGTAACCTCCTGGGCCGGCCTGCCCGCCGGAGCTTTAACCACATGCGTGGAGCCCAGGATGGGGCTGGAGGCCACCCTGCTGCAGGCGAGGCCCCAGAATGTGGGTTATTTTGGCTGGTCTTTGTTGCCCTGGCCCTGGGTTCTGCACACATAGCCCAGTGGCAACCTGGAGGGAATGGGCCAGGGTGAAGCTGCTTGGGGCCCAGGCCCTGGAGGGGAGCAGGGGTGGGCCCTGCAGAGGGCAGGGGGCTGTGATCTGGACCCAGTGGCTGTTTGGACATCACCCTGGCTCTCCAAGGTTCTCTGGCTGCATGGGGACCTCTTAGAGGCTCTCTGTCCTTGGCCAGCTCTGGGAGCTTAGCGTGAAGCTGCATGGGCACCCTAACCCAGTCCCTGCTGGCTGACCCTGCTGTCTGCCAGTGGTCAGGCCGGCAAGCCTCACATAAAGCGAAGCTGCATAGGGTCCAAGACCATGGTCAGTGGCCACTGTTGCCAAGCAAGAGAGTCCTCCCAGCAAAGGGTGTAGGTGGCATGTATATTCACAGCTCTCACGTGCTCCTTTTCTCTCAGTCTCTCCCACATACTCTGACCCCTTCTTGGGGGCTGGCACACGGTGGATATGTCCTTCAAGGCGTAATTTGTATGAGCAGGGCTGGGCAGAGCTACCTCCCACAGGGCGCAGGCTGTGACCACGGTGCTCGCCTCCTCCCCAGGGTGACCCAGTGCAAATATAAGCGCATCGGCTGCCCGTGGCATGGCCCCTTCCACGAGCTGACGGTGCACGAGGCTGCATGTGCCCACCCAACCAAGACGGGCAATGAGCTGATGGAGATCCTAGACGAGATGGACCAGAGCCACCGCAAGGAGATGCAGCTCTACAACAGCATCTTTAGCCTGCTCAGCTTTGAGAAGATCGGTTACACAGGTGAGGCGCCCTGCCACCCACTGCATGCCGCACAGGCTGGGGGTGCTGGGGAGCAGTGGGCTCTGAGCAGTGGGCACAGACCATGCTGGAAGGCCAGGCTGTGGACAAGCTTTTGGTGAATGGGAGGACACCTTGGGGGAGAAGACAGGCCAGAGGCCAAGCAGGGGAGGGGCCGGGGCAGGACCCCAGGGGCACCTGCATGGCTCTCAGAGGCCCTCCCACCTGCCTCCCCTCCCTGGGCCTGCCACCCCAACAAGGTGACATCCTACTGCGTGGGGCTGCACAGTCCTTGGGACAGTCAGTGTCTAAGCAGAAGGGGGGTGTGTCTTGGAGGGCCCAGCAGCTAGGGGCCTGCCCTGCGGAGCCAAAGGCAAGAAGAGCACTCAGCACATCCGGTCCTGCCTGCAGGCAGTTACTGCAGTGGCCACGGGTCTCCTGAGGCCATCAAGAAGATGCTCAGGGGCAGGGCTCCTGAATGAGCTGAGGGTGCTCAGCTCAAAATGCAGAGCTGGGAGTGGACGCCCAGGGACGGGCAGGCTGGACCACGCTCAGGCCTACTGGATCTCATGGGCTCGCCTGGCCACTGCCACTGCTTTTGGACATGCTGGGGAGCAGGAGCCAGGCCAGGGCCTGGTCCAGATACAGAGAACAGCAAGAAGCACCTGCTGACACTGGGGCCACTCAGGGAGACTACAGCCCTCTACTGCTCAGCCCACACCAGGCAGCCGGCTCAGAGCATCAAGGGTGGTCCCAGGCAACCAGTCACACCGTGCTGCCTGGACTAGGCCTGGCTAGGTGTGGGCCTGCACAGGCCTGAGAGCGAAGGGCCCGGCAGCCTCAGCAGCAGAAGGTCGTGGCCCCTGGTTAGTTGCAGCCTCAGCTGCCCTGGTGGGCGCCATGGCACAAACAGTCCAGGCCAGGCCTTGTGGGTCTGGGCGGGCTGAGGCATCATGATGGTGGCGGTGGCCGGGCAGGGAACCCCGTCCACACAGGAAGGACTGGCCACCTCCGTGGAGGGACTCGTGGGCCGTGGGCCCCGGGCTGTGCTGAGAGAACTGTGTGACAGCACAGGAGCCCAGCACTGGGCCACACGCCAGTGCTCTGCCTTGCGCCCCACGCAGGCTCACGTGCCACGCGCCTGCCTGCCCGCCCGCCTGCCGGCTTTTCTGGCAGCTCTGTATCAGAACCAATAAAGTGCACTTGTTCTCAGAACGCATCCTGTCTGTGTGTCTGCTTACCCACGCCCCTTGGGTGGGCCTCCCTCTGCCTGGGCTGGGCCCTGGGGGGGGCGAAGAGGGAGGCCAGCGAGGGTCGGGCCGCTCACTTCCTTCAGCCTCCGGACTCCCTGCAGCTAATGCGTGTTACTTCTGTTTGTAGTTCTTTCCCCCAAGCTTGTGTACGCCTCCATTTGCCATAATTGCGTTTGATTTGCCTTGTGACAAGTAGAGCACGCTGTGTCCTCCTGGTAAGTTGCCTTCCTCCCTGGCTGAGCCTTTATCCTCGCTCGGCCTTTGGAAGGCGCCACCCCCGGCCCTGCCCACACTGACTGCCGGCTCTTCCCGGCCTGTCTGTCTCCACAGAGGTCCAGTTTCGGCCGTACCGCACGGATGACTTCATCACGCGCCTGTACTACGAGACGCCAAGGTTCACGGTGCTGAACCAGACATGGGTCCTGAAGGCGCGCGTGAACGACTCAGAGCGTAACCCCAACCTGTCGTGCAAGCGCACACTCTCCTTCCAGCTTCTCCTCAAGAGCAAGGTCACGGCGCCCCTGGAGTGCTCCTTCCTGCTGCTCAAGGGTCCCTATGACGATGTGAAGATCAGCCCGGTCATCTACCACTTCGTCTTCACCAACGAGAGCAACGAGACGGACTACGTGCCCCTGCCCATCGTCGACTCCGTGGAGTGCAACAAGCTGCTGGCCGCCAAGAACATCAACCTGCGGCTCTTCCTGTTCCAGATACAGAAGTAGGCGGCTCCGCTGTGCTGCCCACGCCTGCCCAGCGGTGGCTTCACCATGCTGTCTGACCTTTGAGCAACGGAGGGGAAGGAATGAATGCGAACATTGGAAAGTCTGCATGCGTGTGCGAAGGTGTGAGTGCTCACGCCTCGCGCTCTGCCCCGCCTCCCCTGTCCCAGGCACCGGAGGCTGGGCCACCTGCAGAGGAAACGGTGGCTCAGGGACACCATGGGGCTAAGCCCAGTGGCCACACCCTGGCCCCCAGTGGCGCAGTGAGGCACACCGTCTGCTCTGGGCCGTGCCCGGCCCCTGGGCCGGGCTCGGGGAGCACGCTGACTTCAGACGGCATATTTGATTGCAATTAAAAAGGCACCCTTGTTTCCTACTTTCTGTTTTGTTTGAGGGAAAGGCATAGCTGCGATTGGACATTGGGGGAGCTTTGATTTGGCCTGGGGGTCAGAGCCCAAAGGTCCTTGTTACTACATCTCCATGTAAACCCCCCACCAGAGCCGGGGTCTTGCAGCGGCCCCAGCGCACCCCCCACCCCACCGGCTGCCCCAGAGAGGCAGGACTTGGCCACCCAGGCTCAGCAGATGCTTCGGAATGCAGGGTGAAATTGTCTCTTCCCAGGAAAAAAATTAAACTCTTTACAGGTTCTTCTATAAGTTATGAAATTTAGCAAGAGAGAATCTATTTTGTGTATTCAGCCTTGAGGGCACAGCATCCCCAGCCTGTGAGGGAAGCTGTGGGTGGGGGCTGCTGGTGATAAGCTAGCCTGGCTGGGGGAGGGTTTGAGTGGGCTGGCCATCCCCCATGATGCTGGCCCTGTGTCGGGGGGGGCCCCCCCACAGAGGTCAGTCCTTGGGCAACCTGGTTTCTCGCTGGAGGGAGCTCTTCAAGCCTCAACTTTGCTGCCCCCGTGGCCCTGGCCTGCAGTGAGCAGTCCTCAGTGTGTGGGCCTCACAGCGGGGGAAGGAGCCCTCCCTGGAGGCCCCTGGGACCCTCAGAGCTGCTGGAAAGGGGAAAGCTTGGCCCCCTCCTCCTTTGCTTAGGAGACACGGCTCTTCTGCAATAGGTTTCTGTTGCTTAGATACCAAAGAACCGTTTCCTTTGCCCCTGGCCTGGCCTACCGGATGCTTCAGAGCAGTCCCTGCCACTCCCGCCCCCCTCCTGACCTAGCCCCCCATTTCCCGGGCCCTGTAGGCTCAGCATATTGGGGAGCCCTGGCAGCAAGAGTGCAGAGCTGCAGGCCTGGCCTTGCTGTGTGGTCCCTCCCTCTCCCAGCCCTCAAGCTGGGAACTGAGAAATGGAGGCAGGGAGGCCTGGGGTAGAGTGGTGCCTCATCCCAGTGCGGAGCCCAGGCAGCCCTCTGAGCCAATTCTCCCCCCAGGGCAGCTGGCCTAGTTATATTGAGAAGACTGGTTAGCTTCTTGTTTCCAGCCTAGGGCACGGGGCTTATGGGGGAACCCCTCCTGCAAGGCCATCTGTGCCTGGCCACTGAGGGTGCCCAGAGGTGCTATGCTTGCTTTCCTACCCTCCACAAAGATGCCACCCCAGCCCCCAGCACATCCTCGGGGGCACACCCTGGCAAGAGTCCCACTGCCCTCGAGGGCTGCCCCCTGCCCGGCAGGCCCAGAGGATGACATTCAGATAGCCATGTGCCAGGTCTCGTGAGTAGAGGGGATGGTGCTGTGTCATTGCATCTCAGCATCTCTTGGGGATGGACACCGTCTCTGTAGAGTTTCTGGATTCCAGAGGACCATGTGGTGGAGGAGCCAGGCCAGGGCAGGCTTGCCTGTGTTTGGGTGCATGTGTGAGAGATTTGAGCCAGCAAAGGGGTGGCGCCCAAAGGCTCTCCTAGCTGGGGCAGGGTGGGAGGCAGCAGATCTCTATGCAGGGCAGGTATGTGGCTGGGCCTTCTCAGCCCTGTCTCTGCAGTCCTAGGTCTATAGCAGTCCTTGGGGATGGGGGTGGCAGATGGGCTGGGCTCTGCACACCAGGGGTTCCTGGGTGCTGTGGGCATATAGCCCACTATTTCTGGCAGCCCAAGGGCATGGGGGGGCAGGGTGGCACCCACACAAGGCCTTCCTTGTAGGGTCATGTGTCTGGGGGTGCCCAAGAGGAGTGGTAACACATCCCAGCATCGCTGTCCCCAGCCGCCACCCTTTAACAGTCACCTCAGCAGCTGAGCCTTACAGCCTGGTGGAGACAGGCACCCTGGGAGATGGTGGTATGTCCCAGCCACTCCTGGGAGCTGGTGCCACAAACCTCCTGTGGCATCTCACTGGGGTGTCATTGATTTACTGGGGATGTCCCAACCATGTTGTTAGAAAGGAGAAAACACCCATGGCCTGTCTCCAGGACCCTTTGCCATCTTGGCATCCTGACCTAGAGAGAGTGGGGGAAGAACCCCGGCAGATGTGGGGGAGCCCTGGGGGCACAGACCAAGCTGGCCCCTCTACTCCGTGCCATCACCACTCCCCTACGGGCACTACATCCCTCAGTTCACCCAAGGGAGACATTTACAAAAATAATAAAAATAATTTTTTAAAGAGTAAAGCGAGAGGTGTTTTTATCACTGTGGGAAATGACTTACGTGTCACTATTGTGGTCTGTGTTCTCTTTGGATATTTTCTGTATGTAACTATAGTTTCAAAAAAATTCCAAACCATGTTTTGTCTGTGTTTCCTTATGTGAGAAGCCAGCCTCATGGATGCGTTTCCCTGGGCTCTGCTAGCATCCTGGACAGGAGTCAGGAGCTGCCCCCACTGGGCCCCCCGCCCCACGGCCCCTGCTCAGTACTGCCCCATATACACATCTTTGCCCGATTGGTGGGAAGGCTGAGGCATAGCAAAGTGGGGTCCTCTCTGGCTGTCTTGTGAATGCCGAATGCTCCCAGCAGCTCTGGGGGGACTCCCTCCGCCCTTGGCCTGTTGAGCTGAGCCCGTCTCTACTTCCATGGCCTTGCTCTCCCACCCCTGCCCCATCTCCACCTTGCCCCTCACTGTGCTGCTCACACTCCACCAGCAGGCCCTCCAAGCAGCCCTTTCGGTTTCGGGGCCTTCCTGTTCTGCTCCCCATGCCCAGACCAAACTAGGGGCCTGCAGAGCACTTTATCCTTCCAAGAGAAGAGGGTTACCTGGGTCCAACTTCCCATCGCCTGCGCTTCCTCAGGCTCGGCTTTGCCCCCATCCCTGAAGTCTGGTCACTGGCCCTGGGCAGTCTTCCCTGGACCCAGAGACCCATCTACTCTCTACATCATTCCCTCCACCACAGGCCTTACGGTCCATGCACTGCCTCAGGGTTTCTACCCTATTGGGTCTGTTTCGATTTCCACAGAAAATAAATGCATCCACCATCCCACCCTTTCTGGCCCTCCTCTGGGGCCTTTGGACACCAGCCTTGGCACCCAGTGGGGACTGAAATCTCCAAGGCATGGCAGGTGTTTGGTTCTCGAAGCAGTGCGAGACACGACAGGCATTTAGAGGTCTGTGGCCTGGGTGCACCAAGCCCACAAGGTTTCAGCGTGTGTGCATTGAGGCAGAAGTGCCTTGCTCTGTTCAGTTTGGAAAACACATCCACCCACTTTTCCCGCACCAAGCCCTGGGGATTCGTGTCCGCGGCCGAGACGACTCTGTGGCTGCATTCGCGGTTGCTCCACAGGCTCTGTGAAAGAGGGCGTATTTGATTCCGTGCACCTGTCCAAGCACTCAAGGGTACTTGATCATAAATCCCTTCATCTCCTTTTATGTGAAAGCGGTGCGTCCCTCAGGTGAAGTCGCAGGTGTAGGTAGATTTGCGTGTGTGTGTGACGTTAGCGGCAGCACGCGGGCACAAGCCCAGGAGACCCCACCGCAAAGGTGACTGCGGGGCCGGGGAGGAACGTGGGGTGGGGCTCAGTTCCCACGCGGCCCCAGGAGTGTGGGGAGGTGCGCGGATCCCCCCGTCGCTCTCTCGCCGCCCTTCCCAAGTGAACGCCCCCCGGACTACAGCTCCCAGGATGCTTCGGGTGGCTGGACTACACTTCCCGGGATGCTCCGAGGCACGGGCGGGGCCTGGCGCGGCGCCGCGGCGGGAGCGCGGGAAGTCCGGATCCCCGCGCGCGGCTGCTTGAGCATGAACGTGGAGCGCGAGTTTCGCAGTGAGTCTCCCGGCCGGCTGTGGGGTCGGGAGCGGGTTTGGCCCGCCCGAGCGAAGGGGCTCAGCCTCCCGGCTTCGTCTCTCTCTCTCTGCAGAGCTGAGCAAGGCCAAGGCCAAGGCCCAGAGGAGCGGGCAGCTGCGGGACGAGGCCGTCCTCTGCCACCAGCTGGGGGAGCTCCTGGCCAGCCATGGTGCGTGCCCCGCGCCTGGTCCAGGTTGTGGTCCTGGACCGGGAGAGCTGGGGTGTTGGAGGTCGGGGGACACTCGGGGGCCGGAAGGGACGGGGACCCGCGGGAGGGGGGCGGGAACCTTGTTGAGCGAGCAGCCCAGGGCCGCCCCCCGCCGCGCTCGCCCGCGTAGCCCCTGGCTGACTGCCGGGCGGGGGCCGAAGCCTGCCGTGCCTGCCCGCCCAGGTCGCTACGCAGAGGCCCTGCGAGAGCACCAGCATGAGCTCCGGCTCCTGGAGAGCGTCGACGACCCCCTGGGCTGTGCCGTGGCCCACCGCAAGGTCGGAGAGCGACTGGCTGAGCTGGAGGATTACTCCGCTGCCCTGAAGGTGGGCGGAGCCTACCCCCACCCCCAGCACCCTTGCAACCCCATCCAGCCCTCCAGGGCCCACGCTTCCTGCTGGTCCCTTTCTGAGGAGGGAAGCACAGTCTTCAGTGTCTGACCTCTGGCTAGAGGAGGACACGCCTGGACATGGCCTTTTCTTCAGACAGCCCTGTGATGGGGGATTGTAGTCTGGTTCTTGGGTAGGCACATCAGAGCCTGTCCTAGGCGCCTGGGCCCAGCAACCGTTAGTGAACATAACACTTGGGCTGTGTTTGTGGGCCGGCTGGGGAGTTGGGCCCACTGTCCACGGAGGGCCTGCTCTGGCCCTGGCTAGTGCAGCTGCAGCAGCCCAGCTAACTCCCACTGTCTCTTCCTCATGATGATGTTGGCGGGTTGGAGTGGGGCACCAACCGTCCCCACAGGCAGCCCTTGGCATAGAAGAGATGGGACACGTGCAGCCTGGCTTTGGCATGCTCTGTGGGGCCTTGGGGGAGTAGGGGACTCTCCTGAGCAAAGGTAGGGACCTCCTGGAGATGGAGTACATAAGAGATGTGCTTGAGGTGGGGCAGGTTGGCTCACAGAGGCCGTTCCTTTGCACCCTAGCACCAGCATCGCTACTTGGAGCTGGCCCATTCTCTGTCCAATCACACTGAGGTGCAGAGGGCCTGGGCCACCATTGGCCGCACCTACCTGGACATCTTTGACCACTGCCAGTCACAGGACACGTTGCTGCAGGCGCAGACTGCCTTTGAGAAGAGCTTGGCTATTGTGGACGAGAAGCTGCAGGGTGAGTGGTCGTGGAGGCCTGCCTTCCCCAGCCTCTGGTTCCAGACCTGCTGGCCAAGGAGCCTGTAGCCTCACAGCCTGCCCGGTGTGCATGGCAGGTTCCACTGGTCTGGGCCCTCCCTTTATAAAGCTGAGATCTGTCCATCAGACCTCCCTTGAGGAGACGCATGGCCCGTGCTCCTCACAACCTCAGGTCTGGGCATTGTCTGCTCTGTGTCCGTTTGTGCTGTCTACAGCAGGACTCCTGGGCCCCTCAGTGTGAGACAGGTGGGGGAGAGGCTGCACAGACCCAGAGCTGGATGCCCCAAGTGGGCATGATGCCCCCCCGGCCACTGATGTGGGGGCGGGCATCTTCCAGGGACATTGGCCAGGCGGGAACTGAGCGAGATGAGGACCCGACTCTACCTCAACCTGGGCCTCACTTTCGAAAGCCTGCGGCAGATGGCGCCATGCAACGACTACTTCCGGAAGAGCATCTTCCTCGCCGAGTAAGGCCTCCGTCCCCAGAGGAAGGGGCCTCGTGAGAGTGCACCGCCCATCTGCCTTCCCCCGCCCCGTCAGTCTCCTCTGAGCAGAGGAGCCCCTGCACGGCTAGAGCGTGTCGGTGTTGGGGAAGGAGCGGCTGCATGTCAGCACTTCCAGTGCTCTCTGTGCTATCCCAGAGGCACTCTGAGCACCTGTCACCACCCGCAGGCAGAACCACCTCTACGAGGACCTGTTCCGTGCCCGCTACAACCTGGGTGCCATCCACTGGCGCCGAGGGCAGCACTCCCAAGCCATGCGCTGCCTGGAGGGGGCCCGAGAGTGTGCACGCGTCCTGAGGAAGGAGCTGATGGAGAGCGAGTGCTGCGTGCTCATCTCACAGGTGCCTGCTCTCACAGCTCTGGGCTTAACCCACCGAGGCGCTCGGCCTCCGCAGAGTCTGCACATCTCACCTTCCCTAACCCCCACAGATCCTCCAAGACCTGGGCGATTTTTTGGCTGCCAAAAGAGCCCTGAAGAAAGCCTACCGGCTGGGCTTCCAGAAGCCTTTGCAGAAGGCGGCAATCTGCCGGACCCTGAAATACGGTGAGTCTGGGGACCTGAGGGGCTGAAGTCCCCCAGAAGGGGCGGCGAGGTGGCAGCATCAGTGTGGAGCCTTTTCCTGCCCCCTCTTCTTGTTGGGAAGCGAGCCCCACTTTTCTGTGAGGGTTCAGCACAGTGTGTCAGAGGGTGGCGAGGTGGTCAGGAGCGCGGCTGGGCATTTGTACGTGAGCAGGATCCTCACTGGCAAAGTGGGGTCTTGTGTGAGGGGGGGGAGAGGGGCGCCAGGTGTGGCTTCCCTTGCAGGCCAGGTGCTTTCAGTTGTCATTTTTTCGTTTCCCTGGTCTCACGACCCCATGGGGTGCATTTCCTTACCGTCCCCTCTTACCAAGGGACGAGCAGGGCGTGGAGAGGGCGGCTGGCCCGCCTAAGAGGCAGCCAGGTCGGAGGTGCGCTGTCCCTGCCTTCACATGAGGCTCTTGTCTGCAGTGCTGGCCGTGGTCCAGCTGCAGGAGCAGCTGCAGGAGTCCGAGGGCAGCGACCCTCAGGTTGCCATGGGCATCTGTGAGCAGCTGGGGGACCTATTCTCCAAGGCAGGCGACTTCCCCAAGGCGGCTGAGGCCTACCAGAAGCAGGTGTGCGTCCCCTGCCAAGGTGGGAGGAAAGGGGCAGTGACACCCTGGCTGGCAAGGTGCAAGGCAGTGGTGGCCTCGCTATCTGCCTCCACAGCTGCATTTTGCAGAGCTGCTGGGCCGGCCAGGGCCCGAGCTGGCCATCATCCACGTGTCCCTGGCCACCACCTGGGGAGACATGAAGGACCACCGCCGGGCTGTGTCCCACTATGAACAGGAGCTGAGGCTGCGTGGTGGTGACGCTCTGGAGGTGAGCAGTGATGGTGCCCAGCCCTACGCAGGGTGCAGAGGGGCTCCAGGTAGGTCCCCACAGCTCTGCCTCAGGACAGCCACCCTTGAGTGGTGGGCATGGACAAGCATTCTCTTTCCAGGGCTGTTCCACGTGGGTGACAGTGGGGAGCTGGCCCTGGCTGGGGCCGGTTCAGTGGGGTGGGCAGCCACCACAACGCTCATCCTTCCTCCTCTTGCTGCAGGAGGCCAAGACCTGGTTAAACATCGCCCTGTCCCGGGAGGAGGCCGGTGACGCCTACGAGCTCCTGGCCCCATGCTTCCAGAAGGCTCTCAGCTGTGCCCAGCAGGCCCGGCGGCCCCAGCTGCAGGTCTGAAAGCCCCACGAGGACATCCCCTGCAGCCCGCCTGTCCTCGCCGCCCACCCCCTCTTCCCCCACTCGGGGCCTGCTGGCCCTGTGGCCCTGAGCCGGGGTTCCCCTGCTCCTCAGAGGCAGGTCTTACAGCACCTCCACACCGTGCAGCTAAGGCTGCAGCCCCAGGAGGCTCCTGACACCGCGGCCCGACTGCAGGAGCTGAGTGTTCCCAGAGACCAGGAGGAGGGCGACGAGGAAGAGAAGGAGGGTGACGGGGACACTCCAGAGGCCAGCGACGTGGAGCTCTCAGAGAGTGGTGAGGCCCAAACGCTGCCTTGGCTGCTGCGCCAGCCACCCCTGCCCTTCCCAACTGGCCCTTCCCCCCCCCCCCCTTCCCCCCTGGTCCCCCCCCCCGCCCTTCCCCCCTGGCCCTTCCTCCCAGCCCTTCCTCCCTGGCAATGGTTGGGGCTGGGCCCTTGGCTGGGGCGGGCGAGGGTGGAGCCCTCGTGGGGGCTGCTACCTGGCGTGTGACAGGAGGATCCAGCCCCGCGCAGGAAGGGCGTTCAGTACTGGTAGATGGAAGAGAGCTGTGTGCGGAGAGGCTGGGGCAGCCCCAGAACCTTCCTGGAGGAGCAAGTGATGGGAAGGCCAGTGGGCATCTGTGAGGGCAGGAGACGCAGGGTCAGGCCGGGAGAAATGGTACCATGAGAGGGAGGCACAGGGCGGGCAAGGTGGGAGGACAGACAGCACGTGGGCTGCCATGCATAGGCTGCGTGGTCCACCCTGTGGAAGGTGGAGGCAAGGGGCTGGGGCTGGGACCCTCGGGGCAGAGGCGGGCCAGGTGGTGGGTGCAGGCAGGCAGCTGAGAGGTGGTGGGTGGAAACCTGTCTTTGAGGCCGGGAGGAATCATTTCAGTTTTGAACTTGGGCGGCTTCCAGAACCTCTCCGGGAGAAGCCAAGGGCTGTGGGAAGTCTGTGCCTTACCTGAGAGGGGATTAGGCTGGGTGTCACTGGTGTGCAGGTGTAGGGAGCCACGGGAGAGTCAGGACCAAAGCAGGAGCTTCAGGCGACACCACTCAACAGGCGCTCGCAGTAAGAGGAGTTCAGGAAGGGGAAGAAGGTTCTAGCAAGGACCAGAGGCACAGGAGAAAGGACTGGGGTCAGGCAATGAGTGAGCTGGAGGCAGGTGCAGATGGGAAGGCCGGGGATGTACAGGTGGAAAGCACCTGGGTTCACAGGATGAACTGTCTGTAACGTGACCATGACTTAGTTCAACAAAGATGCTTCCCAGGAGGGGGGCAGACATCCGGGGCGGGAAGACCCAGAGCAGGGTCTGAGCATGGGGTGAGAGGTCAGCACTTGATGGACGGGGGGCCGGTGGGCAGAAAGGTCAGGTGCATCCCCTGCGGGCAAAGGGACTGCGGGCGGGGACAACCACAGGCAGGGCAGGGAGTGGGATGGCAGTTGGCACCAGACCTCCATCCTCCAGGTCTGGAAGGTCAGGGATCCTGGGGGCAGGGGGCACCGGGGCTTGGCTTACCTGGAGTGGGCTCGGCTCTGTTCCAGAGGGTGATTCTGAGGGCTGGTCCCAGCAGCTGGAGGAGGATGAGGAGCTGCAGGGCTGCCTAGGCCCGCAGCGGGTGAACAAGGTGAGGATGGTGTGAGGGCACTGTGTGGGCCCCCCCATGCTTGCCAGGACTGCCTGGTTCCCTTACACGTCTGCTCCCTGTCCTGGGGCAACTGTCCACAGTGGAACCGGCGCAATGACGTTGGGGAGACCCTGCTGCACCGAGCTTGCATCGAGGGTCGTCTGGGTCGTGTCCGGGACCTCGTAAGACAGGTGGGTCTGCTGTCTCATTCTAGGTACGCTGTGGGCCATAGCTGGGACTTTGTCCTGGAGTACGTGGTCCCCCACAAGAGGGTAGCACAGGGCATGGGGGCTGGGGGGTGCACCAGCCCTGCACAAGCCCCTACGGGGGCCTCCCTGAGATGAGGCGTCTCATGTGCCAACCATCTCTCTCTGCTGGGACCTGGGCCTGTGGGCCCGTTCTGGGCTTTGAGACCCAGGCTCTGGCCCTCCTGGAGCCTCAGCCCCACGGTGAGGCTGGGCTCTTTCTCGTCCTCGGTCACAGGGCCACCCTCTGAACCCTCGGGACTACTGTGGCTGGACGCCTCTGCACGAGGCCTGCAACTATGGGCATTTGGGTGAGTACCGGGCCAGGCCACACCATGGAGAGGGCCGACAAGGGCTGGGAGCTAGTCTGTGTCCCCTGGCCCGCAGACATTGTGCGCTTCCTGCTGGACCATGGGGCTGCTGTCGATGACCCAGGCGGCCAGGGCTGTGAGGGCATCACTCCCCTGCACGACGCCCTCCACTGCGGTCACTTTGAGGTAGCTGAACTGCTCATTGAACGGGGAGCATCCGTCACGCTCCGGACCATGAAGGTGAGTGGGGGAGGTGAGGGCCGGGCGGGCTCAGGCTGTGGCGGGGGGGGGTGCCCTTCCGGCCCCGCTCAGCTGGCGGCCACACAGGGGCACAGCCCGCTGGAGACGCTGCAGCAGTGGGTGAAGCTGTATGGCAAGGATCTGGACAGCGAGACCCGAGAGAAGGCTGGCGCCATGGAGAGGCTGCTCAGGGCGGCCTCCTCAGGCCAAGGCAAGTAGAGGCCTCTTCTGCCCCTGGGGACGCCTGTCCCTGGTCTGAGAGTGCCCTAGGCCCTGCTTCTCAGGGGCATTTTAGCATGGGTGGCCGGGACAGTGCTGGGCACTGCGTCATGCTAGATTCCGTCTCTCCACAGCCCCCCACAGCTCCCTGGCCTCCCACACCCTTCCACGCCACCATCTGTTCGACCCTGAGATCTCTCCTCCCTCGAGCCCCTGCCCAGGACCCCCAGAGACCTCTCGGGCCCTTGCCGGCGTCTCCCCAGGGCAGGCGGTTCTGGCTGTGGCCAGGCCTCGGAGGACCAGGCACAAGCTGGCCAGCAGCAGCAGCTCAGAGGGTGAGGACTACCCGGGCCCCCCCCGCCCCGCCCACAAGAGGCCCCGGCATTGTGTCCCGGCACAACAGGCCAAAGCCGGGGTGCCTGGCTCCACCAGCAACAGGGAGGCAGCAGCAGCGAGTGCTGCCCGGGCGGCCGTCCGAGGTGTGGGTGGGGCCCAGATCAGCCACCCTGGGCCCGGTCTGCCCTGGGGCTCAGGTGAGCCCACCTCGCACCGGGCGGCGCTTATCCCTGAGGAGGAGTGTCTGGTTGGGGACTGGCTGGAGGACGACTCCCCACTGACCCACAGCCGCCAGGATGGCTATCTGCCCCTCCCCCAGGGCAGTGGGGACAGCACCGTTCACAGTGGCTCAGGGTCAGGCAGCAGCAGGAGCCCTGGCCGGCTCTGGGCCCGGACCAGGCAGAGCCGGCTGCCCCATCTCAGGAGTTGGAATGCACCGGGCAGGGCAAGGGGAGACCGCAGCTCAGCCGCAGACCCTCCAAGGAGCCCTGACATCTCCAGGGCCTCGGGGCCCAGTGGGGACAGCCCGGCGGCAGGCCAGCCCTCGGTGGGTGCACCCCTCCGGTGGGAGCTGTGGGGTGGTGAGAGGGTAGACAAGTGTGTTTTCTGACTCAGCCTGTTGCCCCCCCCGCCCCCACCCACCAGGGTCCGTCCTTGCCGCCTCCCATCCGGGTACGAGTGCGAGTGCAGGATAGTCTCTTCCTCATTCCCGTCCCACACAGGTAAATAGCACCTGCCCTCCAAGTCCCTGTTCGCTTTGTGCCCCTGGGAGAACCCTCGAGTGTGCGTATCAGTTGGCGTGGGTAACAAGGACTCACTCGGACTGGATGTGTCACTGCTGCTGGCTGGGGGAGGTCAGAGAGCAGGGAAAGGGTGCCCTGCATGCGCATGGGCAGGGCCCTGGAGGGGTTAGGTCGGGCCCTATGGGCCCTAGGAAAAGCCTAGAAGAGCTGCAAGTATGTCAGGCTGCTGGGGGCGCGGGCATGTCCTGAGCAGGGGCAGGAGGAGGGGAGGCGCCAGATAAAGGGTCCGTAGACCCAGAGCAGGGACGAGGGTGGCCTTTCTTCAGCATGGGCAGGGTCCCGGCCAGCTCTGCTCTCCCTCTGTCCCTGCAGCAGGGAGACCCACTCTGTGGCCTGGCTAGCTGAGCAGGCTGCCGAGCGCTACTGTCAGGCCTGTGGGCTGCTGCCGAGGCTTGTCTTGCGAAAGGAGGGGGCCTTGCTGGCCCCACAGGACCCCATTCCTGATGTGCTGCAGAGCAACGAGGAGGTGAGCGGCAGGAGCCTGGGCCCCATGCACACAGAGAGTGCCCCAGCACTGGGTGCCCCTGGGCTGCTTACTGATGGTGCTTTGCAGGTGTTGGCTGAAGTCACTTCGTGGGACCTCCCCCCACTGACTGACCGCTACCGCAGGGCCTGCCAGAGCCTGGAGCAAGGTAGGGGCCGAAGAGAGCTGGAAGTGGCCTGGGCAGAGGGTCATGTTCCTGTGCCACTATCAGGTCTGGGGCCTCACGTCCCCGAGCCCCAGGGAGCCAGTGAGGCACGCTCCCTTTGCAGCTGGCCTCAGGTTTTCCTCCTCTATCTGGTGCCCACACATGTGGGTGGCAGGTGGGGGAAGATCGGTCCTGTTGGTGGTGGGACGACGTAGTCACCAGAGCCACCGAAGGCTAGGCCTGGGGTGGCTTTCCAGAGAAGCCTGACATGGGCAGTGTGGGATGTGGGGGTGGCTGGCAGGGGTTTGGGCCCTGCCCAGGAGGGCCTGACAAGGCAGAGAGTGGTCATCCCCACCCACCAGCCATGCGTTGGGGCTCCCACAATGCTGGGTCTCCAGGCTGTGGGAGTGGGCTCTGCAGCAGCTCTGGTGGGTGTCCCAGGGCTCACGAGTGAGGGGGGCCTGTTTGGTGGGCCCCCAGGACTCACAGGGCAGAGCAGCAGGCTCTGGTGACACCCATCCCCTCCCCAGAGGAGCACCAGGAGGTGCTGCAGGCCATGGATTGCCAGGGCTCCGGCCCCTCGTTCAGTGCCTGCTCCCTGGCCCTGCGCCAGACCCAGCTCACCCCACTGTTGCGGGCCCTCAAGCTGCATACAGCGCTCCGGGAGCTGCACCTGGCAGGGAACCGGCTGGGGGACGGATGTGCTGCTGAGCTGCTGGCCGCCCTGGGCACCATGCCCAGCCTGATCCTCCTAGATCTCTCTTCTAATCACTTGGGCCCCGAAGGCCTACGCCAGCTTGCCACAGGCCTCCAGGGGCAGACCACCTTGCAGGTAGAAGAAGCATGGGGAGCAGCAGGCCGGCCCTAGGGCGGCATCAGAACATTTACATTTGGCCCATCATTGGGTGGGAAGGCGCACTTGAGTGCTGGCCACTGCCCAGCTCTGGGACAGCAAGGAGACCAGATCCTCCAGAGGGGCCCATGTCTTCCACAGAACTTGCAGGAGCTGGACTTAAGCATGAACCCCCTCGGGGATGGCTGTGGCCAGGCCCTGGCACTCATCCTGCAGGCCTGCCCCTCACTCAGTACCTTGCCTCTCCAAGCCTGTGGCTTTGGCCCCAGCTTCTTCCTGAGCCACCAGGCAGCCCTAGGTACTGCCTTCCAAGGTGAGCTGACGGACATGTTCACGTCCTGGCCTCCAGTTGTCAGAAGGGTACATCCAGGGGCAGACAGCCTTGTGCCAGAGGGGCCCCCAGGGCACAGGGCCTGCTGTCTAGGAGCACGTCGCTGGACGTGCTGGGCCTGCCTGGGCTCAGGGGCATTCCTCTAGGACATGCCGTGGGCCACCATCGCAATACCCCTGTTCTCACCAGCTCTGAGTGTTCTGTTTGCCTTAGACAATTCCACCATAGACACACCGAGGCTGCAGAGAACCTCGGTCCCAGTACTGAGAAACTGGGAACTGGGAGTCCTCCAGGGGGGTTTTCTGCAGAGGTGGTGGGCCAGGAAGTGGAACTCAGGGGTGTGAGCGCACAGTGGGGGAGAAGCTGGGGTTGGGCAGCAGGTGGTGTTCCCCACCCCCCACCCCATCATGCACAGACATCCCGGCCCAGGGCCTGTCTCAGGCCGCCTGTCCTGTCTCAGGTGCGGAGAGGCCCAGGGATGGTGGGGAGTAGCTGGGCTCAGAAGTCTGGCCCTGCCCACTCCTCGCCTGGGCAGGAGCTACCCCACTTCCGCGCGCACAAAATCTCGGATGATAGCTTCCCCAGTGGGGTCATGAGGGTGTTGGGCCTAGGACTGCAGCTGGGCTGAGGTGGTGATCATGTGTGGCTGACAGAGGTTCTGGTCCCCCGTACAGATGCCAGGCACCTGAAGACGCTGTCGCTGTCCTACAACAGCCTGGGTTCCGCTGCCCTGGCCCACGCCCTACAGAACCTGCCTGCCCGCACCCTCCAGCGCCTGGAGCTTAGCTCCGTGGCAGCCAGCAAGGGTGACTTGGGCCTCATGGAGCCTGTGGTCAGATACCTGACCAAGGTATGTCTGTGGTTGGCGGGGGTGCCGAAGCAAAGCAACCCCGGGCCATCCAGCCTCCGGTCCCACAGCTGACACCGGGCAGGGGTGGGAGCAGCCTGGGAAGGGGGTTGCACGTTCAGAAAGAACAGCTGTGGGAATGCTGCCTGCCACAAGCTGTGAATTCCTGGCCAGCAGCAAAGGTGCCCGGGACCCAGTGCAGCTTCCCTGCCCCAGGCAGGTCCCAAGGTCTTGCCAGGGCTTCCAGGGCTCTCTCCCTTGGCTCTTCCATGTGGGGCTGGTCCCTGTGATTTTCACGTGCCAAGTGTGACTTATACCTGGAAGGGGAGGTGTTTCCTTTTGATCTGCAAATTGAAGGGATACTGCTCCCCTCTGGTGCATTGGGGGTCAGGCAGACTTTGCCCCCTTGTTCCCAAGGAGGAAGGAAGGTATCTGACCTGGGTATGGCCTTTGCTGGGAGGCAGGGAGGGCAGGCCCCCCACTCAGACCAGGCCCCCTTGGGCCTCTGCTTTGTCTAGGAAGGCTGTGTACTAGCTCACTTGAGCCTGTCTGCAAACCACCTGTGTGACAAGGCAGTGAGAGACCTGAGCAGGTAATCCATTCCTACGCCATTCTGAAGGGGGTCTGGTGTCAAGGCTCAGCACCCTGGGGGAGCTAGGTCAGGCAGGGAAGGGGTACCAGCTTCTCCCCCAAGTGTGTCCCAGGACCTAGCTCCTTCCAGATTCAATCCTGCCTCCTCCTGGCCTTCTTCCCACACGGCTGAGGCTCCTGAGAGCCTTTCCCATCGCCCTTTGTGCAACAGCCCATACAGGGGCCACTCATGATCCTCCAGCCTCAGCTGGCTCTTGGCAGTGTTGGGCACTCAAGCCAGGCAGGCATCCCCAGGCCTGGGCCTTGGCAGTGTCCAGCTAGCCCTGGGGAAGTACTTGCACCTGTGTCACTGGGGGCAGGGGGGCGGGGGGCTGTGGGGCCTGGCCTATGGCTCCCAGAGCGGTGGTTTGTCTGGAGCAGCTTTCTCTAGTGTTGGGGGCCTCCCTCCCTGGAGGCCGACCACTTCTTCCCCTGTCATTTCAGATGTCTTCCTTGCTGCCTCTCACTCACTTCACTGGACCTGTCTGCCAACCCTGAGATTAGCGGTGTTGGCCTGGAGGAGCTTCTGTCTGCCCTGCAGCTGCGGCCCCAAGGCCTCAGCTTCCTTGGCCTGTCAGGTGAGCTTGGGTACCTACCTGAGGCCCAGGTGCCTCCTCTGTATGGGTTGTCACTGCCACAGCCAGATGGCAAGGGTGGGCTGGGTCCCCCGAGGTTGACACAATGGGGGACAGTGACAGTGACCAAAGTGACTGAAAGGGGGTGTGAGCCCAGCTCCTAAAACAATGGGGCAGGAGGAACATGGGATCTCTGCTTTTAACCTGTTCAGCCTGACCCTGAGACCATAGTAGCTGGGGATCCCCTTTCACGAGGATTTCCTAATTACCATTGGCAAGAGGATGGAGTTCAAGGTCAGGGTGGCAAAAGCTTGCCACCAAGGGATCTTCCTGGCAGGGGCTGCCCGGGGCCCTACCGCCCAGCCTGTGGTGTCCTAGCTTGTTCTCATTCTGGCCACACCCGGGCACGGTACCAAAGCTGTTTCGAGGACGAGCCCAGGAGACACTGCTTTGGTGAACTGGCCACCCGTAGCGCTGGGGCAGGAGTACCGGGCTTCGCCCTCCAGGACCAGGACTGGGAGGGGTGTGCGCACAGGGAACGCCTGGGAGCCCCGGCCCGGGAAGGCTGCTGGGCGGCCTGCGCACAGCTGAGGGGCTGCTCCGCACCCACCTGCCTCTGTACCGTCCCCTCCCCTCGCGCCCTAGGGCCCTGAGCCTCCTGGGCGCTCCGGCCTCCCTGGAGCTCGGCGTCCTCTTGAGACCCACGGGCACCCCTGCTGCGTCCCTTTTATGGGTGGAGAGGCCCAGGCATTGTCCTACAGGGCGGCACGGCTGTGGCCGCAGCGTGCTTTAGCCGGGGTCCGGCCGGCCGCCTGCCGGCTCCGACGGGGCCCACAGACCCGGGAGGCCCCCGGGAGCACGCACCCCTGCCCGGAGTGCGTGGGGGGCCTCGCGGGGCCTCTGCCACGCCCCGAGCGGTAGCCCTCGGGGCCTCAGGGGAGGTGCGTCTCTTCCGAGGGCCCACGGGCGTGGGGCTCGGGAGGGCTCCGGCCCCCTGACGTCTGCTCCCGCCTCCGCTCTGCAGGCTGCGCCGTCCAGGGCCCCCTGCGCCCGGGCCTCTGGGACCAGATCGCGGCACACGTGCGGGAGCTCCAGCTGTGCAGCAGGCGCCTCTCCCCCGAGGACCGGGCGGCCCTGCGCCGGCTGCTGCCCGGCCAGCCGGGCCCCGGCGCCTGCACCCTGGACCGAGGGCCCAAGCTCTTCTTCAGGCGCCTGTGAGCGGCCGGCGCTGCCCGCTGCGCCCCCCGCCCCCCACGCCTCAAATAAACGGACGCTGCTGCCGCCGCCGCCGCCGCTGCTGCCTGAAGGGCGGGTGGGAGGCGGGAAGCGGGGTTCGCGTTGCTGGAGGGAGAGCGCGCTGGGATGGAGGGCAGTTCCGGTCACTTAGAGGCCCCGTGGGCGCAGGCCACGCCTTCCCCGCCAGGGGCTCTGCCCGCCTCGCGGGCCGCCCGCCCCGGGCCGCTCGGGGGGCGGGGCCCGGCCGTTCCCGGCGCGCGCAGGCGCGGACGCCGGGCGGCCGTCGACCGGGGGAGAGGCGGGCTCAGACGCAGACCTCGGGGATTGAGCGCAGATGGGGGCGTGTGTGCGCAGGCGCAGGCGTGGAGGCGAGCGCCGAGCGGTCGACCCGGAGCGCCGCAGCGCGGCGCCGTCCCCCCGACCGGCGGAGCCCGCCCAGGTACCCCGGGCCGGCGGGGGTGGGGCGGGGTGCCGAGAAAGGGCCGGCCGAGCCCAACGGGGAGAGGCGACGCCGGGCTCGGTCCGCGGGCGTCCCATGCATTCCTCGTGGGGGGGGGGGGTACTCGCCGGCGGCCGGGCCCCGCGCAGGCCGGGCCCCCGGGGTGTGCCGCGTTCGGGGCGCCTCCTTGCCCGCTGGGGCCTGGTAGCAGCCCGAGCGGCGTCTACACGGTCAGACGTGGGCATCGTCGAGAAACCCGCTTTTCGGGTCCGCGTCCGGCTTGTGACACGCCGCCGGGGGACGCTGGTTTCCGCGACCGAGTGGAATCCCCGGTACAGCTACGAGCGACTGCTCGCGCCTCCGCTCTTTCCGGGCCCGTCCTGGAAGCCCGCGGCGCGGTGGCCGAACAGCCTCCCCGCCGCCACCCAGTGGGCTCCTGTCCGTCGTCTGCCCTCCCGACCGCACCCCTCCGTCTCGGAGACGCGCCCCTTAGCTTGGGCCGCGTTGCCCTTGCCCAGCCCCTGTGCCCTGGGTCCCCGAGGGCTCCGGCCTGCGCTGCTTTCTCTCGTCGTTCCCCTATTAACCGTCCCGCGTGCGGCGCGCCCCGCCGCCGTGTCATGGCTCAGCCCTGCCGGCCTGGGCCTCTCCTCTAACTTCGGCTGCCCCGGCCCGCCTCCCCCCCCCCCCCCCCACCCCCCGCACATCAGCACCCGCGCTCGCTTTCTTGCAAGCCTGCGCCTCTTCCCTCTTCAGCTCAGGCCGCCTTACTGGTCATTGGCCCAGACACGGGTATTGTTCTCGATTCCTTTTTATTTTTTTAATTTTTTTAAAGATTTTATTTATTTGACAGAGAGAGACACAGCGAGAGAGGGAACACAAGCAGGGGGAGTGGGAGAGGGAGCAGCAGGCTTCCCGCCGAGCAGGGAGCCCGATGCGGGGCCTGATCCCAGGACCCCGGGACCATGACCTGAGCCGAAGGCAGACGCCCAACAACTGAGCCACCCAGGCGCCCCTTGATTCCTTTTTAATTAACGTCCCGTTTCAAATACTTAAGTGGGTCTGGTGGTTTCACGTCCAAAGCATGTCTGGAACTGGCTCCAGCCAGTGCATCAGCTTCCTGAGTGGGCAAGACCCTCCCAGGGGTCTCACGCCTTCTGTTCTTTCCCAGCCCACTGCCTGCCTGGGAGCCTCAGGAGCTTGTCTTCAGCCCGTCAGTAGCTTCTGCTGTATTACTATAAAACTCCCTCTCCTGGCCTGTAACAGCTGTGCACTTAGATCCAGTCTGTCCATCTTCGTTCAGAAAACCCTCTCTCCCACTTGTCTGTTCCTCTCCCTGCGTCTCTCTGTAAAGGCCTTGAGTTATGTGTGCTTCTCTCTCTGCCCAAGTGCTCCTCTCCAGGTCTTCTGAGGACTGCCACTGCTCTGAGATGCCCGGCGGGACCCACTTCCTCCTGACACTCTCTAGGGCAGAGCTGCACATAGTGCCCTGTGTGTTCATCACTAGCGTATAGGCCAGCCAGGTCTGAGGGCCCAGAGGGGGTCCTGCACCACCAGCCAAGAGGGTCCTTGCCTTCACATGGGACAGGAAATCAAACCTGAGCCGGGAGAAAGTGAGAGCAGAGCTTACAGAATAGCATAAGTGATAGAATATAGCAGATGGAGCATCTAGGAAACTCAGGAAAGAAAAGTGAGTCTCTCCTTTGCCTGGGGTCTGGGGTATGTGTCCTCTCAGGTATCCGGGAACTGGTCGGAACAAAGATAGGTGTCCTCCATAAATGAATTGTACCCTGGAACCAGGGGGTCTTGGCATCAAAATGTCTAGAGTCAGTGGTCTGAGATATGCACAGGACAGCCTCACCCAGCCACTCCTTAGAAGTTATCTGCCGTGCTGGAAGACCGCAAAGCAATCAATAACTCCTTGACCTTTACAATGAGGACACACGTTATTTGTACTATAAGGTCTGTACAAGGTGCGGGTGCAGATCCTAGCAAGGATAGAGCAGGACTGGGCGCCTGGGTGGCTCAGTCAGTTAAGCGTCTGTCTTCGGCTCAGGTCATGATCTTGGGGTCCTGGGATCGAGCCCCACATCGGGCTTCCTGCTCAGCAGGGAATCTGCTTCTCTCTCACTGTCTACCTTGCTCATGCTCTCTGGCTCTCCTTCTCTCTCAAATAAATAAAATCTTAAAAAAAAAAAAGTAGAGCGGGAAAAGGAGCAGAAAAGTAGTTCTTCATGGAATTCTGTTTCCCTGTCTCAGGCATTCCTCATCTGACTGCTGAGGGCAGGGAAACTCTCCGTGAGGCCCAGGAGTGTTAGGGGTCACCTTTGAGTTAGCACTGGCTCTACTCCTTAGGTCTTTGCTGTGGCCACCTGAGCCTGCAGGATGTTTCACGGGATCCCAGCCACTCCGGGCATGGGAGGTGAGTGTGGCCCAAGGTGGGCCCAGGGACTCAAAGGGCCAAGCTTTCAGCCCCTGCTGCAGAGGCCAGCAGTTGTGGGGAAGTCTATAAGTGTCTCCCTCAGGCAGCCTCAGTGGGCAGCTGGGGTCTGGTGCATTTCATCACCAGGGGACCCAGAGAGGACCTCCAGGTGGGGCCAGCTGGGCACAGAGATAACGACTTTAGCCTGGTTGGAACCTCAGGGGGTCCTGGGCATCCTGGAGTCAAGCCAGGGGAAAGGTCACAAAGCATGTTACAAATGTCCCCTGTGCCCCGTCACTGTACCGTAAGCAAGGTGTGGTCACCCCGCTGTAGAGTGAGGTAGCTGAGGGCCAGCTGTGGAACGGGGGAGCCAGGTGTGGCCTCCCAGCCTCAGAGGCTTATCTTCTGCTTGGGCCCCCCGCCCACAAATTGGTGGGGTGCTGAAGTTAGAATCCCATCCTGCAGCTCCCTCTGGGCTCTTTGGGAGGTTTCACAGGGTGAGGCCTTGGGTGGGCTGCTGAAATGGGGCTGGGGCCAGGGCCAGTGGACAAGCCCCCTGGGGTCGCTGTTGTGGCCAGCCTGCTAGCTCTCTGCTCTGTTGCAGCACCTGGAAACAAGCCTGAGCTCTATGAGGTGAGTGGTGGACGCCCACCTGGCCAGCACTGGCCAATAGCAAACCCTGTGTGAGCCCCACCCAGACCCTGAAGCCACACTGGTCCCGCTGGCTGACACACTGCCTGTCTCCAACAGGAAGTGAAACTGTACAAGAACGCCCGGGAGCGGGAGAAGTGAGTCCAGCCCCAGCCCCCCGAGTAGCTTCCCCCAACCCTAAACCACCCCACACTGAGGTCAGGAGGACATGGGATCAGGCCGGGGAAACAGTTCCCAAGGAGCCTCTGCCAGGCAGGTCAAATAGAGCTTCACCCTGGGACAGCGGGCACTGTGGGCTTTGGGGGCCTTGGCAGCCGTGGCCCGATGGACTCACTACCCTCAGGTATGACAACATGGCGGAGCTGTTTGCAGTTGTGAAGACAATGCAGGCTCTGGAGAAGGCGTACATCAAGGACTGCGTCACCCCCAACGAGTGAGCTCTCTGTCCTTGCACCAGAGTCACAAGCACCAATCCTTGGAGGCTTGTTTCTGCCCTCCAGGGCCTGGGCGCTCAGTAGGAAGCAAGAGCAGGGGTCTGAGTCCTGGGGATTCATATGGTTCGACACCGTTAGTGTGGCAGCTGTATTTTGGCCACCCCCGTCCCTTCTGTTTAGTCTCCTCTCAAGCTCTCTTATCGAGACCCCTGGGGAAGCCTCAGCCTTCAGTGGCCCATCTCTGATCTGCCACTCGGCCCTCCAGGAGGCTGCCCTGTGTCTGGGTGGGCCGTGGGAGAGCAGGATCTGTGGGCAGGGCCAGCCTGGTGCTCAGGGCATCCCTCTCTCTAGGTACACTGCAGCCTGTTCCCGGCTCCTGGTCCAGTACAAAGCTGCCTTCCGGCAGGTTCAGGGCGCAGAAATCAGCTCCATTGATGAATTCTGCCGCAAGTTCCGTGTGAGTGAGCAGGCTGAGGGAGCAGGAGGTGGGACGGGTGGGTGCTGTTGTGAAGGGGCCAGGCCTGTGAGGCCCAGTACCCACGGCATCTCCGCCCCCTCAGCTGGACTGCCCACTCGCCATGGAGAGGATCAAGGAGGACCGACCTATCACCATTAAGGATGACAAGGGCAACCTGAACCGCTGCATTGCCGATGTTGTCTCGGTGCGCCCCACAGACTCCAGGGACCCACAGCGGGGGGGTGGTGGCCAGGAGGGCCCATGCTCCCTGCTGTGGCCACACGCGTACACAGAAGCCTGGGGCTCCCAGAGCTGCACAGCACTCAGACCCATCGGGCAGGGGTCTCCGTAGCTGGGAATGAAAGGGCCGGGCAGGCCTTTCTCCCAGGGCAGCATCCAGGAGAGGCCCCTGTGGGATGCACCCAGGGTCAGCACAGCCAGAGGCTCCCATGCACACACAGCCCCAGGAGGCATAGCCAACAAAGGGCCACGGACACCAGCAGCCTTCCTGCGGGCCAGGTGGCATATGGAGGACCTCACAGGCTGTGGAGATGGGTGCAGTAGGGACCCAAGTGACCAGACTGCTGAGGAGAGAGGCTGAGGAGGGAGACAGTGGGGACTGGGTGGGGACCGGCCTGGGCCAGGGCCTGCAGAGGAAACCAGGCTTGTGGGCTGCGAGGGTACCCCACCCTCGGCCCCCTGGGCTGGGTCTGTGGCCCCTCACACACACACTCGTCCCCAGCTCTTCATCACAGTGATGGACAAACTGCGCCTGGAGATCCGTGCCATGGATGAGGTGTGGCTCCTGGCAGGGACAGAGGGTTGGAAGGGTGGCTCGGAGGTGGGAGCAGCAATAGGGAGGGGAGGGCGCCTGGCATAGGAAGCCCAGCATCCTGTCCACAGATCCAGCCTGACCTGCGGGAGCTGATGGAGACGATGCACCGCATGAGCCACCTGCCCCCTGACTTCGAGGGCCGCCAGACCGTCAGCCAGTGGTGAGTATCCCTGCCCCGATCCTTCGCTCCGCTCTCGAGGACCGAGAAGCCCTTCCCCTGTGCACACCTCAGCACCGTGCTCCCACAGGCTGCAGACCCTGAGCGGCATGTCGGCCTCTGATGAGCTGGATGACTCCCAGGTGCGCCAGATGCTCTTTGACCTGGAGTCGGCCTACAACGCCTTCAACCGCTTCCTGCATGCCTGAGGCCTCCCTGTCCCGGGTGTCTGGGGAGGAGGGCTCTCAGGTGGGCCCAGTACAGGGCTGCAGGTGCGCTGCATGCCTGACCCCCCGATGGTCTGCATGTGTCCCGCTGTCCATAACAGCTCCATGTGTGTCTGTCCATGGTGTCTCAACCCTGGAGCCTCCTCCCTGCCCTCCCTGGAATAAAGACACTTTCTGACCCCCCTGCTGCTGTGGGCTGCTCTCCCCCAGCTAGGCCTGCCCTGCCTGTTTGCCTTCCCCCTGGGCCTCGGGTGGGATCCTGCCTCACCAGAACACACGGGCCCTGAACACGCAGCCCATTCATCAGGGTCTGAGCACCAGTTTAGGGCCAGCAGCCTCCCTGGTGGGCTCCGAAGCCTTCACCTGGGCCAGGTAAGGCTTGAATCTGACCACAGAGGAAGCTGCCTATCACACCCACCTCCCCACGGTTCATGTGAGAACTCTAGGCGCCTGGGGGCCCAGCTGGCTGGCCAGGGAGGCTGCTGTTCTGGCCCATCTCCCTCTCCCTGCCCTGGGGGCACCACAGGCCGGCCAGGGCCTTGTCCTCCCAGTGGCTCACCAGGGCCCCAGTAGATAACAGATGGGGGAGGCCGTTTGTCCTGCCCACGGAAGAGGGTGTCCCTCCCTCAGGAGCAAGGCCGTGTTGGTGCCCCAGGAGCCCTTGGGCCAGTCTTGCCCAGGGGCTGGTGGGGGAAGAAGGTGCAGTCTGCAGGTGAGGACATGGGTGTTCAAAGGCCAAAGCTGGTTACCTGCTCGGCAGGCAGCCGCCGCCCGCAGCGTCACATCAGTTCACACCCTCCTGGGCAGGCAGCAGCAAACCGTAAGACCAAAGGCTCCAGATTCTAAAGTGCGTTGTTTCACATCTTAGCAACCATGGCATGGCATAAGGAACCTGCTAGAGCTCCGTCGTAGCACTTCTTTTCCTAGTAGAGTTTCTAGAGGTCTGTGGCATGTAGTATTTCAGGTGGTGATAAGGTTGGAGGCCGCCCGTGGGGAGGTGCCACTTCACATGGGGTGGTCAAGGACAGCAGAGCAGGCAAGGAAGAGAGTGGGGAGGCCTTGGGTTTGTCCCTGGAGCCCCGGATGCCAGCAGGGGCCTCGGAGCAGAGGTGTGCACGTCCCTTGGGTCTCACGAGGGAAAGCAGAGACAGGCGACTGGTGGAGGGGGGCAGGATCAGCGACAGGCGGAGAGGGGCCCCGGGGTTCTGGGTGTGTACTGTGCTGCGTGTTGCACCCACAGTGTTTGCCCCTGGGCTGAATGCACTGGACGGTGAATACCGCGGCGTAGCACCAGAACAGCCCGCTGGGGGAGGTCCTGTTGACATGTGGACACCTGCAGGGAACAGGCTCTGTGAGGGGGTGGCCAGAGTTGTTTGCATAGGCCTGGTCTGACTTGGGCCAGCTGGTCGAGAGGGGTTGTCAGGTGGATGGCTGGACATCAGAGGCGGGAGTTCCGGAGGGAAGACAAATGCTTGTCATCTCCAGGGCAAAAGACCGCCATCATAGGTTCCAGGAATTCTAGCCAAGAGGCCCAAGGACCGGCACCATCACGCTTGCAAGGTGGGAATAGAAAGACCAGCAAAGGAGCCAAAGAAGGGGTGGGTAAGCCCCAGGAAACCCAGAGAGGCCCTAGACAATGGAGGAGCAAGGGTGTCCAGGGCCAGCTGAGATGAGGAAGAGCTCCACCGAGTCTGGCCTATGGGGCTCTCGGGGACCTTGACCAGATTGGAGGCAAGGAGGAGAGGCTTCAGGGGAGCCTAGAAGAGACTGCCAGTACTAGAGACCCCAAATCCTGCTGTCAATGGCAGCTGAAGGGGCAGGGAGGGTTCTTTTGGTCTATTTTTTTTTTTAATTGTAATAAAATGTAACATGAAATTTGCTATTTTAAACACTTTTTTTTTTTTTTGAAGATTTTGTTTTTAAGTCATGTCTACACCCAATGTGGAGCTTGAACTCACAACCCTGAGATCAAGAGCCGCAGGCCCACCAACAGAGCCAGCCAAGAGCCCCAACTGTGTTAACCATTTTTTTAAAAAAAGATTTTATTTGACAGAGAGACACAGCGAGAGAGCAGGAACACAAGCAGGGGGAGTGGGAGAGGGAGAAGCAGGCTTCCCGCCGAGCAGGGAGCCCGATGTGGGGCCCGATCCCAGGACCCTGGGACCATGACCTGAGCTGAGGGCAGATGCTCAATGACTGAGCCACCCAGGCGCCCTGTTTTAACCATTTTAAAGTGCAGCAGCATCAAGTACATTCACAATGTCATGTGGCCACCATCACATCCAACTCCAGAGCTCTTTCCATTCTCCCAAACTGTCCCCAGTAAACACTGACTCCCCATTCCCCCTCCTCCAGCCCCTAGCAACCACCATCCTACTTTCTGCCCCTCGGTTTTGACTAGGTGCCTCATTCAAGTGGAATCATACAGGATTTGTCTTCTTGTGGTTGGTGTATTTCTCAATGTTGTGCATGTGTCACAATTTCCTTCCTTTTTTTAAGTGCCATGCTTAATGTGGAGCTTGAACTCATGACTCTGAGATCAAGAATTACAGGCTCTACCAACTGAGCCAGCCAGGCATCCAGAAATTTCCTTCCTTTTTAAGGCTGAATAATACCCCATTGTATGCAGAGACCACATTTTGTTTGTCCATATTCATCCTTCGGTGGACACTTGGGATGTTACTGTGTTGTGGAGGTTGTGCATAACGCTGCTGGGGACGAGGCTGTGTTTGGAGACAGGAGTGACTGCAGTGTGCTTGTTGGGTGATAGGGTGATGCAGGAGGGGCCGCGGGACACAGGAGAGGGTACACCACCACGTAGGAGGCAGTCCGATGTAGGGGAGCTGGTGACGCACTCTCTGGGAGAGGTGGGGGCCAGCACCGAGGTTACTGAGGTCAAAGGGGCTGCTGAGGGGAGGGCAAGCCGCATGCTAGGCCCTCAAGGGCTCAGGCAGTTCTGCCACTCGGCCCGGGGGCCCAGGGAGGCCAGGCTGGACGGCTGGTCTGAGATCTTTGCCCAGAAGCTGACAGGCTGGGCAGTGCGTGGCCTGAGGCAGCAGGAAGGTCCAGACTCCGCTCCAGCCAGCCCAGTGGTCCCTGTGCGGTGGGGTAGGAAAGAGGCCAGTTCGGGCCTCTAGTCTTCA
Organism: Callorhinus ursinus; assembly: GCF_003265705.2. NCBI lineage: Eukaryota > Metazoa > Chordata > Mammalia > Carnivora > Otariidae > Callorhinus > Callorhinus ursinus. The sequence goes on along the minus strand of NW_027397067.1, from coordinate 83,031,657 downwards.
GAACTGTGCCCCAAACTCCAGCTCCCCTCCTCGTTGACTCAGAGCGCTCCAAGAATCCTCTAAATCCCTGGCAGGCTGCTCCTATCTCCTCTGGCCCAGCTCCCTCTTAGGACCCAGGGACATCAGACTGCCGTGCAGTCCAGCTGCGGCACCGTCTAGCATGTATGTGGGTGAGGTGACCTCAGACCCAGGACGCTGCGCTCAGCATGATGCCCTGCCCTCGGCACCACAGGACTCGGGGGACAGAGTCCTTGGGTCTAGGCTCCCGGCAGCCCTGGAGCTTCTCTCCCACCCCAACCACACCTCACAGGGCTCAGGGTCCGTGTTCAGCTGCACCAGGTGGGGAAGGGGACGCCCACACACTCCCTCCGGGAGGGGTCGCGCCCACCCCTCCCACTGCCAACTAGGCAGAGATAAGCCAAGGGGTTCGAAGGCCAGAGAGAGTCAACAGGGAGGGGCAGGTACAGAACTGCGAGTCACAGTCCTCCCTCAAGCTCCCGGGTCTAAAGCTTGGGCTCCTGCCCAGACAGCCTGAGAGACCCTTTGCCTGTGGCAGCAAGCAGAAGGCCCAGGTTCCCCGTTTGTCCTGTGGGGCTAAGCCCATTTTCTCAGGAATTTCCCCTGGGGGGTTTGGAAGGGGAGCTTGACTCAGCCAGCACCGTTTCGGTTCCCTCAGAATCCAATCCCCAACATGGGACACCACAGCCCGGGCCTGGGAGAAGGCCCCACCTCCCCACCCCCAACTGGAGCCTCAAAGGCTAGGGGTGGGGTGCAGGTGTCTAAGCTGCCTGAGCCAAGGAAGCCAAGCAGGGAAGGGGCTGGGAGGGGAGTGGGACAGAGGCATGTTCAGGGCCTATCAGGCAGAATGTTGGGGACGGGACCTTGTGGGGCTGGGGTGGTATCCCTGCACGTCTGCCCCAGGGCCCCCTTGTTGGCAGCAGCCCCTAGACAGAGGGTCGCCCCACGGGAGTGGAGAAGGCGGCCCCGCCCCGCTCTAGGGAGCCACAGGCGAGCTAGCAGATGCCCAGGCTGCCCTTCCAGGAGAAGGGGCCCAGTCCTTGCCCCCGACAGGCAACGGCTCCAACCACGGGGAGGATCTGCTGCTGGAATGGTTAACCTGAGGCACCTCAGGCAGCCAATCACAGGGCCCTGCAGGAAATACCTGGGAGAGGTCCTCTTTGTGCGGGCGGGTCAGAGCCCAACCCCAGTCCGGCCCTAGGCTGCCGAGCAGCCTCCCCAGAGCACAGAGTACGCACGGTGGGGGGCGCTCAGCATGCTGGTCCCGGTCCAACTCAAGCTGGGGCTGCTGCCGGCTTTGCTGCTGGTCACCGCGATGGCAACTCAGCCTCCCCGTCTGCTGACCTTGCTGTCCTCAGGCCAGGGTGCTCTGGACCGTGTGGCACTCGGCAGCCTGTTAAATACACTGGCGGACCGTGTGCACTGCGCCAATGGGCCGTGTGGAAAGGTAACTGCCCCACCCGGTGGGCCCCCAGCCTGGGCCCGCTCCACCCCAGGGCTGGAAGCAAATGGCCCCGGGCAAACTCCAGGAGGCGGGTCAAGGTGAGGCTGGGTGGCCAAGCACCCAGGCCCTGCCTGCGGGCCTGAGCCCACCCTCCTCTGCTCGGAATTCAGGCAGGCCTGTGCTCCCAGGGTTGGGGGCTGTGCTGGGCACGTACAGCTCCAGGATCTCAGGGCAGCCCCCTCCCCTGGCAGCCCCCAGGCCGTCTGACTGGCAGTGGTTCCAGGAAGAAGCCGCCCTGGGATAGAGCGACCACTGCCCCACGCTCTCTGTGTGCGTGTGTAAGGGGGGGCGCGTGTGAGAGAGCGATGATGCTGGGGTGGGGGGTGGGGGCAAGACAGGTGTGTGTGGACCCCAGAGGGAAGCTGGCAGCTTCCTGACCACAGGCCCCTGGCTCCTGCCCACCTGTCTCTGCCCACAGTGCCCATCTGTGGATGATGCCCTGGCCCTGGGCAGGCCCGAGAAGCCAGGGCTCCCTTGGGGGCCAGCTCTAGAACACAGACACATCGCCCGCCTCAGTGCTGCTGCTGCCCTCTACCTCAGCGACCCCAAGGGCACCTGCACAGAGGTCCAGGCTGGCCACTGGGCCACTCGTGCTGACCATCTCTTGGCCCTGCTGGAGGGGCCCAAGGCCCTGACACTAGGCCTGAGCAAGCTGCTGCAAAGGATTCAGGCCCAGGCTGCTGGCTGGCCTGCTGCCCAGGAGGTGAGGGGCTGGGTAGGCTGGCCGGAAGGGTCTAAGGGGATCAGTAGGGAAGGGAGACCACTTAGTGGGCTGGGACTGGCTGCAGTGGGCAGGACATCCCCTGAAGCCTCCTGGGGTGCCTGGGGGAGTCTGGGGATGGACTTGGGAAGCTGGGCTAGGCTGATGGATCACAAATGGATGTCCACCACCACTTAGGGCAGGGACTTGGGGAGCCCCAGCCGGGGGGTGGGGTGGCTCATCAGACAGGGGCTGAGAAGAATCCTGGGGCCACAGGGAGGGATCAGGCCCAGGCCTTAAAGCTGGCAGGAGTAGGTGGTGGTGTTCTGAGAAGGCTGGTCTGCGGCCAGGTTGGGGCAGTGGCACTCAGGGGACACCAGGGGTGATGGCAGAGCTGGAGACCAGGAAGGCCACACTGCAGGCAAGGCTGAGCCCTGGCTCCTCCCCCAGGCCTGTGTGGACCTGCCTCAGCTGCTGGAGGAGGCAGAAAGGGCAGGAGCTCCCAGCAGCCCTGGCCCGGTACTGGCCGCCCTGTTGGACCATGTCAGCCGTGGGTCCTGTTTCCGTGCCCTGCCGACCCCCCAGTACTTTGTAGACTTTGTGTTCCAGCAGCACAGCGGCGAGACTCCCAACATCACACTGGCTGGTGAGGCCTCGGCTGGGCCAGAGAGCGGGCAGTGCCCTGAGTCCCCAGCCTCCATGTCCCTGGGAAAGGCAGGCCTGGAGCCCATACAGACTTTGTGATTCTGTTCTCCCTGCCAGAGCTGGAGGCCTTGATGCAGCGCCTGGGGATAGGCAGAGTGGCTGAAACACACAGTGACCACAGTCATCTGAGAAACAGGGCCAACCACCAGGGCCCTGTGCCCCTTGCCACCCCGAACAGCAGCTCCAGCCTGTGGGACACAGTGAGCAGCCACTGCACCATCGTCCTGGGGAGAGGTGGGGTCCCATGGATCTGCTCAGGTCCCTGAACCCCTGTGCTGCCACCCCCCAGGTATGCCTGAGTGCCGGGGAAGTGATGGCCGTGTACGGGCTGTCTGAGCAGGCTGGGGTGACTCCAGAGTCCTGGGCTCAACTGAGCCCTGCCCTGCTCCAGCAGCAACTGAGTGGGGCCTGCAGCCCCCAGCCCAGGCCCCCCACCCAGGACCAGCTCAGCCAGGCGGAGAGTGAGTGCCTGCTTCCCCGGTAGTGCCTGCCTAGCTGTGCCCGGGGTGCTGGTGGTACAGAGGTGGCACCTCACAGGGAGGAGAGAGTGGCCACAGGGCCAGGGCAGGGGTGGGGAAAGCTGGACCAGGGCTGGCAAGGGAAAGCAGCATGGGAGTAGAGGGGTGGCAGGGAAATGTGGGAGGGCCCAGGTGGGAAGGGAATGGAGCTTTAAGGGTTAGCATAAGCAGAGGTCTGGCCCAAATCTGGCCACCTGCATCCCTGGGGAGCTTCTGCTCACTCCTGGACCCCACCCACCCGGACTCCCTCCCCTGGGAGGCAGGGGTTGGAGACTGAGGTTGAGAGAGAGGCTCTCAGCTCAGCTCATCACCTGGCTTCCTCCCCAGGGTATCTATACAGCTCGTTAGCCACACTGCTCATCTGTCTCTGTGCGATTTTCGGCCTCCTGCTTCTGAGCTGTGCCAGCTACAGCGCGGCCTCCCACTACATCATCCAGACCTTCCTGAGCATGGCCGTGGGCGCACTCACCGGTGATGCTATCCTACACTTGACACCCAAAGTCAGCCTCAGCCTTCCCCTCCCTCCCCAATCAGGAGCTCCCCTGCTGAGTCCTTCCAGGCCCTTCCTCCTGGAGCCCTTCCTGTCCCCCTAACCTCTCTTCCTGGCCCCGGGGGGTGGAAAATGAAAAGGCGGGGGGAGGCCTTAAGGCACCCTTTTCAGCCCCCTTCTCCCCCAGGTGCTGGGGCTGCACACCCACAGTGGGGAGGGCCTTGGCCCACAGACCACCTGGCGCCTTGTGGCGGTGTTGGGTGGCCTCTACACCTTCTTCCTGTTTGAGAGCATCTTTAATCTCTTGCTGCCCCTGGACCCAGAGGTCAGGTGGGGGCTGGATGTGGTGGGTGGATGGGACAGAGGGGTGGAGGCGTGGCAGGCCCTGAGCCACTGTCCCCACAGGACTCAAAGGGTGGGCCCTGCAGCCACAGCCACGGTGGCCACAGCCATGGGGTGTCCCTGCAGCTGGCGCCCAGTGAGCGCCGGCCACCTAAGCAGCCCTGCGAAGGCTCGCGCACAGACCTGGTGAGTTGGCCCTTCCTCAGCCTCCCCATCCCACATGGAGCTTCCCCCACCCCAACCCAAGGACCCCTTCCTGCCCCCCGCCCCCACCCCAGGGTTTTCGTCTCTGGCCTCTGACGCTGGTCAGGGGACCCAGTTCCCCCTCGCCCCCCCTCACCTCCCTGCCGAGGGGCTCATCCACGTGGACCCCCTCTCCAGGTGGCAGAGGAGAGCCCAGAGCTGCTGAGCTCGGAGCCCCGGAGACTGAGCCCAGGTGAGCCCTGAGGGAAGCCCCGGAAGGACTAGGGGCCACGGATTAGGTGCGGAGCGCCAGCGCGGGCCAGGGGCCAGGGGCCGGGGGCGCCTAGGTGGGGGATAGGGCCGGCGCCGACCCACGTCCGCCGCGCCCGCAGAGCTGAGGCTGCTGCCCTACGTGGTCACGCTGGGTGACGCCTTGCACAACTTCGCCGACGGGCTGGCTGTGGGCGCCGCCTTCGTGTCCTCCTGGAAGACCGGGCTGGCCACCTCGCTGGCCGTGTTCTGCCACGAGGTGCCACACGAACTAGGTGAGCCGCGCGCGCCGCCGCCGCAGGGGCTCCGCGGCGGGGGCGGGGCCTGCCCGGGTGTTGGGCGGGGCCTGCCCGGGTGTGGGCGGGGCCTGCCCGGGTGCGGGCGGGGCGCTCGGCCGGCCTGCCCGGGTGTGGGCGGGGCCGGCCTGCCCGGGTGTGGGCGGGGCGCTCGGCCTGACCGCGCCCCGCCCGCCCTAGGGGATTTCGCGGCCCTGCTGCACGCGGGGCTGTCGGTGCGCCGGGCGTTGCAGCTGAACTTGGCCTCCGCGCTGACGGCCTTTGCCGGCCTCTACGTGGCGCTCGCTGTCGACGTCGGCGAGGACAGCGAGGCCTGGATCCTGGCGGTGGCCACCGGCCTCTTCCTCTACGTGGCGCTCTGCGACATGGTCAGGAGTCGGCTGCCCCGGGGGTGAGCGGAGCAGGGCCTCGGAGCTGGCCACTGACCCAGTGCCTACCTCTTCCTCAGCTCCCGGCCATGCTGCACGTGCGGGACCAGCGGCCCTGGCTTCTCTTCCTGCTGCACAACATGGGCCTGCTGGGCGGCTGGACCGTCCTGCTGCTGCTGTCCCTGTATGAGGACAACATCACCCTCTGATCCGCGCCCCCCGCCCCCCAGGCCCTGGCTGCTGGCCCTGGGTTCTCTCAGCCCCTTGCACCTGCCAGCCAGTGTGGAACCTGCAGCTGGGTACCCAGAGAGCCCCAGGCCTTTGAGAATCTCCCTCCCACAAGCCCCAGCATCCTGCTTCAATAAAGACATTCTTGTCTTTGGAGCCCAGCTGCTCTCCCTGCTGTTAGGGAAGTGTCTCACACCAAGAAAGGCGGGGGGGGGGGCGGGGGGGAGCCGCAGTCCCCCTCCCTCCCCCTGGGGCTCTGATGAGGAGCCAGGGGAGTTGTGTTAAGGAACCTGCAGGCAGCCAGCCCCAATCCCTCCTCTGTAAGCTGGAATCCCTGCCTGGGGAGTGGAGTCGGAAATAGGGCAGGGTCTGCAGGTAGCAAATGAGACCTGGTCTCCAATCAGGAATCTGACTTGTTTGCTCCTAGCAGAAAGACCAAAACAGCAGACCAAAATCTGCTCACACAGATGAGGGCTTGTTACTCTCTCATGAAAAACAGGCCTAGAGCCAGTCAGACCAGAGTGTGTGGGAGCCCACGGTCCGTGGGGCCTGGGCCTCCAATGTCCTTGCCAGAAGTGTTCATCCTGAGTCCCCTTGTAGTCTCCTGGGGATGTCGCACAGCCCGCCACAAACCGGGTGCCTTAAAATGACAAAAATTAATTTTCTCACAGTTCTGGAGGCAGAAGTCTGAAATCAAGGTGTCAGTAAGCCGTGTTCCTTCTCAGCTCTGTAGGCAGAATTCATCACATGAGACTTTACTGGCTGGGCCCAAGTGCTCTGTGTCTTGTGGCAGGAAAAGTCCAGTGTCTCCCTCTGTCTTATGACCTTCTCTCGTGTGTCTCTTCTCATGAGGACACTAGTCCTATTGGATTACCAGTTCACCCTACTCCAGTATGCCCTCATCTTAACTAATACTATCTGTAATGATCCTATTTCCAAATAAAAGTCACATTCTGAGGTACTGGGGGTTAGGTTTCCAGCATACCTTTTTGGGGGACACAATTCAATCCATGACACCCTTCATGGTCCAAAATGGCTGCCAGAGCTCCAGCCATTAAATGCACTCTCCAGGGAGCAGAAAAGCGGTAGGAGGAAAGAGCACAAAGAGGAAGGGTTCCAGGAGTTATCAGATTCAGCCTGTCATTTACCCAATACACAGACACAAAAGTGGGAGAGCGGAAGTCAGTCCCATGTTATGCTCCATGGGTCCACTTGTGCTGGAGGGAGGTGGGTGCTGCATGTCAGTAATCTGTGGCAAATTGGGCAGGAAGGGCCATTATCCGAGAGCTCCCTGTCCTGACACAGGTAGACAGACACTCCAGCCTCTCCAAGAGGCATTGATCCTCCGAGAAGCTTCACCAACTCCACAAGAGAGAGGTGTGAGAAGTACCACCTCCCTCCTAAGTCTGGTCTCTAACACTGAGCACATAAAGATGGCCTCTTGGCACAGAAGGAAGGGGCTGCCCCAGAGGAATATGAAGAGCGTGAGCATGGCCTGGACTGTAGTGTCCACCAGCCACAGGGCCCAAGCTTCAGGATATGAGGGAGAACACTGGCTTTTGGGGGGCCTGGAGGAAGGGGAGACTCAGGAGAGGCCCAGGTCCTTCTGGAGGAGGAGCTGAAAGCCCGAGTTGCCAGGGCGCGCACGGGCACTCCCCAACCTGCTCCTCCCCAGCCTTGGACCATCTTCTGGCCCATCACTGTCCCTCCCCAGCCACTTGAAGCCCCCGCCTCTGCTGACAGGCCCCCACCTTCACCTCCCATTGAGAGAGCTGATCTGCCAGGCAGGCTCACCGCTGTGTTCCCCCTGCTGACCCGGCAACCTCCTGCCCCTCACCCTATCCACTGCTGTGCTCCCCAGGGCTGTGCTCCTTCAGTGTCTAAAGCCCTCTCTGCACTGACCACCTCTGTCCCACAGACGAGCTCGTGTTCATTTGTGAGGGCATGGGCCATGTGCCAAGCTCCAGTCCAAGGGTTCTGTGGGCACCGATTTTTTCAATCATCACAGATGTCCTATGATGGGCGCACCAGGACTGTGCCCCTCTGAGAGGCACACCAAGAGTTAGTGTCCTGACTGGGGCCCCAGCTCCGTCCCTGCTGTCTCCTCCAGCGCGTTCTCATAGTCCTGGTTACAGTTTTTCTTACCTTTAAAGGGCTTTGGTGTGGCTCAGGGGTCACACACCTGCTGGTCACACCACTGCCCAAAGGTCCAGACTTGGAGCCTTGCTGCCGACACGAGCAAGTGGATAGATATGGATGCAACGTAAACACGTATTTCTAAGTCACTTTCTTGGGCGTGACTACACTTTCTCCCTTATTTTATTTCTTATGATTTCATTTCTAAGTCCCAGGTCTGCGTGAGGGTACCTACGGCAAAAGTACCCGCCAAGCGAGGAGAGGTCTGTTAGCCGGGCTTGGTCCTGGCTCCAGTCTCCGAAGTGGACAGCTGTGCTAGGCCTGGGGAGGGCAAAGGAGGCGAGAAGGGCAAAATCGCGGCCCTGGGGCCAGCCCTCGCGTCCTACAGGGACGACGACCCGCAAACCTGCTCCCCGCGAAGCTGTCCCGACCCCGGACTCGGACTCGTCGGGCAATGCTCCACACTAGCAGCCCTTGCCAGGAGCGTCATCCGGCGCGTGTCCGCCTCCGGGCGTCCGTTCCCTGCCGGCGCCCGCCAGCGTCCGGCACGGCGCCTCGCCCACGCGGGTTTGGAGCGGGAACGACGCCTCTTCTCGCGGCCGAGACCCTCCTTGTGACCCCCCACCCCCACCCCGGGCCGGCGGCCCCCAGCCCAGCCCAGGCCCGGAGGCCCTAAGCCCCGCACCCCCCGCCCCGCTCCCCACCCGCTGCCGGGTTCCCTAGGTACGGGGCGCTGGATTTCGACCGAGCTCGGGATTTCCGGGCTCTGGACGCAGAGCTCGGGATTTCCGGGCTCTGGACGCAGAGCCCGGGAGCAGAGCCGCAAGGCCGCCCCGCCACCCCCTGCCACCAGGGGTCGCTGTGGCCTCTTCCCGCCGCCGCCCAGGCGGCGCCGCGCAGGCGCGGGCGCGGGCGCGGGCGCAGGCGCCGGGAACGCCGGCGCTCAGCTTCCGCTCAGCTTCCGGGGCCGCCCGGGCCTTGCGCGCCGCCGTCCCGTTCCCCCGTGAGCCGGCTCCAACCGCCAGGTGGGCGGCGGGCGCGCGCACGGCCGGGCAGGGGGCGCCGAGCCGGGGTCGTGCGCGGCGGCCCCGCTCCGCCTGGGGCCCTGCGACCCCGCGCCGCGCGGGCCCGGCGCCATGTACGCCGTGTACAAGCAGGCGCATCCGCCCACCGGCCTGGAGTTCTCCATGTACTGCAACTTCTTCAACAACAGCGAGCGCAACCTCGTGGTGGCCGGCACCTCGCAGCTCTACGTGTACCGCCTCAACCGCGACGCCGAGGTAGGTGCGAGCCGGCCCCCGGGCCCCGGGCCTGGGCGCTCGCCTGGCTGCCCGCCGCGCGCCCGGAGCGGCCTCTGTGCCCGCGCGGCGGGCCGGCGCCGGGGTGTGCGGGCGGGAGAGCGGCGGCGGGGAACGAGCCGCAGGAGCGCGAGGCGAGAGTCGGCAGCCGCTGGGAACGCAGGGGCGCGCGGGCGGGTAGAGCGCAGCACGTGCCGCCGGGGAGGCGGAGGCGGGGATTCCCGGGGGGCCCCTCCGCGCGGCCTCTCCGGGGCAGAGCAGCCGTCTGGCGGCGGAACGACGGTCCTGGCGAGCGGCCCCAGGCTGGCCCTCGGGCGGGCCGACCCCGACGCGAGGTCACTGGAGCGTGACGAGCCCGTGCACAGCGGAGACGCGGGGTGCTTTGGGGTCCGGGAAGGCTTCTTGCACGAGTTGGGCGAGCGAGGCTTCTCCAAGCCCCGGGACGGGCGCGGAGGCCGTCGGGGAAGAAGGGGCCGCCTGGGCGCCGGCCAGAAGCGGTTGAGGGCGGAGAGCGCCTGCGGCGGGGGAGGGGTCGCCACCGGGTTGGGGCAGGGGCTGGTGCCGCCGGCAGACGGGCTCAGAGGGGCGCCTGCTTCGGGACACCTGTGTGTGTGTTTGCATTAACTGCGTGGACGGCTGTACGAATAACACACGATGAAGCAAAACAGGAAAAGTGGGAGTATTTCGGCGAGAGCTTTGTGACTGAATAGGTGTCGTTAAAAAAAATGTTAGTTTAAGCTTTTGTGATAATGGCAGTTTTGAGGTCAGTAGTTGGCTTTTGTCAAAATTTCAGTCAAAACTGAAAAAGAGGTCTTGCGAATACAAATGGGGGTTCCTGGCTGGTTCAGTTGGAAGAGCAGGAGACTCTTGATCTCGGGTTGTGAGTTTGAGCCCCACGTGGGTGTAGAGATTACTTAAGATGAATGAATGAGTCAGTTTCCGTATCGCATGAGAGCCTCTTTGCCGAATGCAGTAAACAGACGGTGTCTGGGTCCCGTCTTCCCGTAAAGTTCCTCCTTCTCTGATCCCAGTGAGCTTTAAGAGACAGATTGGAAGCTCACCGTCCGCAGGGAACACTGGCGCTCCCTCCCCCGTTTTCTCCACAGACGTGTGTGTTTGTGCAGAGGCCTCGTGAGTAGATGCTGGTGAGCATTGCGGGCAGAGACCTGCGCTTGCGGTGCCCCTGTTCCCGGGGGTGACAGACCAGACACAGCCAGTCGTGAAGTGCGTGGAAACCAGCAGAGCGGACTGGGGGAGTGGAGAGCAGGAGCGGTGTTAAGTTTGGCCTCCTTGCAAAGCTGAGTTTTGAGCAGGCAAGGACGAGGTGCTGGAGAGAGCCTTGTGGGTGTCGGGTGAAGGTTCCAGGCGGGTGAAGGTGTTAGGGCAGTCGGGGCTGGTGGTCAAGAGCCAGCCAAGAGGGGGCTGCCTGGGTGGCTCAGTCGGTGAAGCGTCCAGACTCTTGATTTCCGCTCAGGTCGTGATCTCAGGGTTGTGAGATGTAGCCCCACGTTGTCGGGCTCCGTGCTGGGTATGGAGTCTGCTCGGGATTCTCTCGCTCTGCCCCTCCCCAACACCCACTCTCTCTCTTTCCCTTTCTCTTTCTTTCAAAAAAGAAAAAAAGAAAGGATCAGCCAGCAGGCCCTGAGGAAGAGGGGAGTGAGGAGGGGCTCCTGGCTGGCTCAGTCCGAAGAGCATGCGACTCTTGATCTGGGGTCGTGGATTCAAGCCCCACATTGAACATAGAGATTACTTAAAAAAAAAAAAAAAGGGTGGAGGAGAGGACAGAAGGTCAGAGGGGTGACGAGGTGGGGGCCAGGTATCAGCCTGGCCACCTTTTAGGTGTGTAGGGATTGAGTGCTAACTCAGAGGTGAAGTTAAGGAGCCACCTGACCTATGTTTCACAAGGGTCAGTCACTCCGGCAGCTGTGTGGAAGAATCGGTCGGGAGGTGGGAGGGGGCCTGAAGGGAGCCCAGTCAGGGGCATCAGGCAGTGGAGGTGGTGGGAAGCAGTCAAGTTCAGGGTGGACGGGATGTGGGACGTGAAGGCACGAGGAGCCAAGGTTTTGCTGGGGCCCGGTTTGGGTCTGAGTACCAGGAGGGGTGGAGTTGCTGTGACCTGATATGGAGAAGGTGGAACAGGGAAATGGGAGCAGGGGCTCCTTTTTGGATATCATATTAGTTACTTGTTGCTGCACGACAAGGTTTTTTTAGAAACTTTTTTTCTTAAAGATTCTTTTTTTAAATTTCATTTGTCAGAGAGAGAGAACAAACGGGGTGGGGGCAGAGGGAGAGGGAGAAGCAGGGAGCCCGACGTGGGGCTCGACCCCAGCACCCTGGGATCGTGACCTGAGCCCAAAGCAGACGTGTGACCGACTGAGCCACCCAGGCGTGCGTCCCAAAACTTAGAGGCTTAAGCAATGGGTATATCTCCCGGTTTCTGAGGGTCGGGAAGCCAGGAGTGGTTTAGTGGGGTGGCTCTGCACAGGCTCCCAGGAGGTTGCAGTTAGAGGTTGGCAGGGCTGCCATCCTCCGAAGGCTCAGTTGGGGTTGGAGTTTCTGCTTCTCACTCACACCACTGTTGGAAGGAGACTGAGCGAGAAAGAACAAGTCACCAAGAAGCCACAGTGTCTTCATAACCTGAGGTGGACGTGGCACACTGCCACCTAGTACAGCTCATCTGGACCAGCCCTGGCACAGTGTGAGCGGCCGCACCGGGCGTGAATTCTCAGAGGCCATCTTGGACTCCAGCCGCCACAGACTTAACCCAAGGGGCTGATTCCACGGCCCCCTGTGAGGTTGAGGGAAAGCTGGGGACACAGGAGTTGTGCTGAGGAGCAGGGTCTGGGCTGGAGCTGAAGTTGGGCTCTTTAGACTCTGAAGCTGGTTGGGATCACCCGGAAGGTGGCCGCCTGGGGCCTGGGGTGCCCCAGCGTTGAGACGTTGGGAAGAAGGGAAGAGGCCAAGAAGAGTTGTAGGAAGCATGGCCAGGGAGGCGGGAGGAGAGCCCAGGACCAGGGAAGGCAGCAAACTGGGGGCCTGATGCTGTGTCCCAGGCTGCCGAGCCTCAGGTGAGGCACGGGACCTGGAGGCCCTGGCGACTCTTGACTGGGGGGTGGGGACGGGGGCCCGCAGGGTTGAGAGCCCACCAGAGAAAGAGAATGAGTTAACGGTGAACATCTCCAGAAAGACTTGTGCAAAGGGAATCAAAGAGGTGGAGTGGTAACCGGCGGGAAAACAGGATTCTTAAAGATGTGAGCACAGTAGCAGCTGATCCACAACAGAGGCGGGGGGGGGGGTGCACCAGCACGGCCACAGCCCTCTCCCAGCCCACCGAAATCCAGGGGGCTTTGGACATCTTCAGAGAGTTGTAAGAATTCCAAACAGACTGCATGTGGCTGCCGAGCTGAAGTCAGATATTTGCTCTTCGGCTCATTGTAGGAAAGTTGGCCAACTCTCAAGTCAGAGGGGTGGGAGATGGAACTGATGGGGGGCAGCTGGAGGGCGTTCGGGGTCGGCCTGGTCCTGCTGGAACAGCAGCCTGGTGTTGCGGGTGCGTGCGTCTGTGAGTGTCTTGGGAGTTTGGACAGGGCACCCCATGGACTGAGGAGGTCCCTGGCCTGTGCTCTGGGAGGTCTGGGCTTCAGCTGGGTGGCTTCTCTCCATCCCTCTCCCCTCCACTCCCCACGTGGCTGGCTTGGTTTTCCTGGCAGCATGGTGGCCTCAAAGTAGTTGGGCTTCTTATGTGGCAGCTCTGGAGACGAAGGGGAAAGCTGCTGGTCCTCACAAGGCCGGGCTCTGGGCGCACGCCAGCGGTTCCCTCTCCATAGCTTGTCCAGAGCCGCCGCAAGGCCAGACCCAGGAGAGGGGTGACGGGCCCTGTCTTGAGGCTGTCTTGAATCTGCCCTGTGGAATCCCGTGCAGGTGGCTGCAGTAGTGAACAGCTCACCTCTGGTGACAGGAGTGGGGACGGCAGAGAGCACGAAGCAGGTGGGGATGTGTGGGGGGTGGGCAGTGTGCCTGGTTCCCCAGTCTCCTGGGTGAGGTGGGCAGTAAGGGCAGCTCAGTCAGAGGCAGGGTGTGCTGCTGTCTGCAGGGCAGAGAAGCTGTGTGTGGCCTGGGGCAGCTGGGCAGTGGGAAAGGCCCTGTGACCTTTGGGAGGAAAAATACATAGCACTTCATTGAAATTAATGGAAATCCCAAGTAAACAGAAAATAGGTCATGGTTACAGATGGAAAATCTCAATATCGTAGAGATGTCCACCCTCCTCAGGTCTTCCAAAGTCGCAGTAGGTTTCCCATTAGATTTAATAATCTGATTCTCAAATTTACATGGAAGAGCCCAAAATGAAGCTTATCCACAGTAACTTTAAAGACGGACAAGGTGGGACACTTGCTCTACAGGCCTATCACGAATTTTTTGTGTGTACATGCATATTTTAAAGCTGTGTTATTAGGTGTATACGAGACAAATACAGAATAATGTTTTACTTTTGAACTGACATTTTTGTCATGAAATGTCCCCTTTTTTCTCCAGTACTTTTTGCCTTAAGATCTGGTTTCTTCAACATCAACGTAGTGACCTCAACTTTCTTCTTCTTTCTCTTTATTTATTTACTTATTTTTAAAAGATTTTATTTATTTATTTGAGAGAGAGAGAATGAGAGAGAGTACATGAGAGGGGGGAGGGTCAGAGGGAGAAGCAGGCTCCTCGCTGAGCAGGGAGCCTGATGTGGGACTCGATCCCGGGACTCCAGGATCATGACCTGAGCTGAAGGCAGTCGCTCAACCAACTGAGCCACCCAGGCGCCCTCTTTTTTTTAAAGATATTTATTTATTGATTTAACAGAGCGCACAAGCAGGGGGAGCGGCAGAGGGAGAGGCAGACTCCCTGCCGAGCAGGCTCGATCCCAGGACCCTGGGACCATGACCTGAGCCAACCAGGTGCCCCATCCTATGCTTTTTTTGTGTCTATCGAAACAATATATTTTTCTCCGTAACCTCGATAATATGGGTGTTCTTGTGTTAAACTAATTTTGCCTTCCCGGAACGACTCTGGTTGTGATGTAGTACCCTTTCCACACGTCACCGGCTCCTTGGCAGATACTGCAAGGAGTCGTCGGCTTCGACTTTGTGTCCCACGTGCATGATCCGTGTCAAGGGGGCCTCCACCTCCTGAGGTGCCATCAGCCTGGGACCAGTGGGATTTTTGGTTTCATTTTGGTTTTCTTTGGTGTTTTTTAAGTTAGTCATCATTTCTGAAACATTTGGTAGAATTTTCCTGGTGAAGTCCTCTGGCTCTGGAGTTTCTATGGTTGTTGTGAAGTAGGCATGGGATGTATAAGATGCTTTTTCTGTAATGAGTTACTTACATGGCTTCTCTCAAGCAGCTCTCTCCAGGATGTTTTCCCCGTAGCACAAGTGTATTATTAAAAATGATCTTCTTTCTCATCATTAAAACTTTATGGAGCACCTGGGAGGCCCAGTCAGTTGAGTGTCCGACTCTTGATTTCGGCTCACGTCCTGATCGCAGGGTGGTGAGATTGAGCCCTCTGTTGGCTCTGGGCTCAGTGCAGAGTCTGCTTGAGGTGCTCTCTCCCTCCACCCCCCTGCGCCGCCCCCCGCCCATGCGTGCTAGTGAGTGGACTGCTGGGGAAGCGGTGAGCGGGGGCTTTCTGAGAAGCCCTGTGGCCACGTGGGGGACCAGGGTACGAGCGTGTTTGTGTATGTTGGGTTGGGCTGTGCGCGGCTGTCTCCAGAAGTGCCTGGAAGCGTGGTCTGCGCCGTGGTGAGGGTTTGGGTGGGGTTGGCCCTGCGTGGCCTTTTCTCCTTGTCCCCCCATGAGGTGGGGCTGCCAGGTGTGTGGCTTTACTGCTCACCCTCCTCTTCTCCTCCCAGGCACCAACCAAAAATGACAGGAGCACAGGTACGTACAAGGGTGGCTGCCCTGGCCACAGGCCTGGGACTGTGGGGGCTGGGGTGTGGGCCCAGACCTGGACCCACTGGCCTGTCCCCCAGAGGGAAAGGCCCACCGGGAACACCGGGAGAAGTTGGAGCTGGTGGCTTCCTTCTCCTTCTTCGGCAACGTCATGTCTATGGCCAGTGTGCAGCTGGTGGGTGCCAAGCGGGACGCCCTGCTCCTGAGCTTTAAGGACGCCAAGGTTAGGCGATGAGCCTGGAGGTGGGAGTTGGTGGGAGGGCCTGCCAGGCTGTGGGTGGGCACCAGCTCTGACCTGCTGCCTTCCAGCTGTCGGTGGTGGAGTATGACCCGGGCACCCATGACCTGAAGACCCTGTCTCTGCACTACTTTGAGGAGCCCGAGCTGCGGGTAGGGCCAGGCCACACCCCCAGCCCCCCCTGCTCCCCTTGGGCCTCCCATCCCCAGGCCTGCCTAATGATGCCCTCTGCCCCCAGGATGGGTTTGTGCAGAATGTGCACACGCCGCGGGTGCGGGTGGACCCTGACGGACGCTGTGCAGCCATGCTCATCTACGGCACGCGCCTGGTGGTGCTGCCCTTCCGCAGGGAGAGCTTGGCCGAGGAGCACGAGGGGCTAATGGGGGAGGGGTGAGTACTGCAGCGGGGGAGGGGCTCTCTGAGCCGGTGTTCCCTGCTTCCTCTGCCCACTGAAGCCTGTTGCCCCCAGGCAGAGGTCCAGCTTCCTGCCCAGCTACATCATTGACGTGCGGGGCTTGGACGAGAAGCTGCTCAACATCGTGGACCTGCAGTTCCTGCATGGCTACTACGAGCCCACCCTGCTCATCCTCTTTGAGCCCAACCAGACCTGGCCAGGGTGAGGCCCTGGTGCCGTGGGCTGAAGCTGCCAAGGCCTGGGCTGGGGCTCCGGGGGGCGGGGGAGGGACCAGGCCCCCCAGCCCTGGTTGACCTACCTGTCTGTCCCCCAGACGGGTGGCTGTGCGGCAGGACACCTGCTCCATCGTGGCCATTTCCCTGAACATCACACAGAAGGTCCACCCGGTCATCTGGTCCCTCACCAGCCTCCCCTTTGACTGCACCCAGGCCCTTGCGGTGCCCAAGCCCATAGGTGAGGGCCGTGGGGGTGGGGGGCGTAGTGCAAGGGTGCGGAGCCCCGCCCACCAGCCTGTCCCTCTCCAGGTGGGGTGGTGGTCTTCGCGGTCAACTCGCTGCTCTACCTGAACCAGAGCGTCCCTCCGTACGGTGTGGCTCTCAACGGCCTCACCACCGGCACCACTGCCTTTCCCCTTCGTGAGTGTGGGTAGGGGCAGGGCCGAGGGGCAGGGGTGGTGGGGGCCGTGGACCTGACTGTGTCCTGCACAGGCACCCAGGAGGGCGTGAGGATCACCCTGGACTGCGCGCAGGCGGCGTTCATCTCCTACGACAAGATGGTCATCTCCCTCAAGGGCGGTGAGATGTGCGTCTCCCCGCCTTCGGTGAGCCCCATGCCCTCCCACCCTTGCCCCCCAGCCTCGCCCCCCAGCTCAGTGCTCCCCCTCCCACAGCTATGTGCTGACCCTCATCACTGATGGCATGCGCAGCGTCCGCGCCTTCCACTTCGACAAGGCCGCTGCCAGCGTCCTCACCACTAGCGTGAGTTGAAGGAGGGGGGTGGGGGCAGCGGCCCTGGGGGTGGGCCTGGCTGCACCCTCAGCACCCACTGTCTTCAGATGGTCACCATGGAGCCGGGGTACCTGTTCCTTGGCTCTCGCCTGGGCAACTCGCTCCTCCTCAAGTACACAGAGAAGCTGCAGGAGCCCCCAGCTAGTGCCGTCCGAGAGGCTGCCGACAAGGTGGGTGCCTGGGGCCTGTTGGGACGTGAGCCCCTTGTGCGGGGGGCTGCCTCAGAGGGCTGCTCACTGCCCCCCGTCCCCCCCCCCCCAGGAGGAGCCTCCCTCGAAGAAGAAGCGAGTGGACTCCACAGTGGGCTGGTCAGGTGACGACGGAGAACCAGGGCTGGAGGGGGCAGGCGGGGGCTGGTCGGATTAGACCTGGGGGCCAGGCAACCAGGGTGGGCTCGCGGGGCCTGTGTCTGCTGCAGGGGGCAAGTCTGTGCCGCAGGACGAGGTGGACGAGATTGAAGTATACGGCAGCGAGGCCCAGTCAGGCACACAGCTGGCCACTTACTCTTTTGAGGTGAGGTTGGGGCCCAGAGGGGGGGGCCTCCCACCCTGGCTGGCCTGAGCACGGCTGTGTCTGCAGGTATGTGACAGCATCCTCAACATCGGACCCTGTGCCAACGCTGCCATGGGCGAGCCTGCCTTCCTCTCCGAAGAGGTGCCCTCGGGTGGAGAGATGGGGGGCAGGGGGCCACGGGGGCCTGCCCTTCCTCTCAGACCCGTGCAGGGAGATGGGGGGCAGGGGGCCGCGGGGGCCTGCCCTTCCTCTCAGACCCGTGCAGGGAGATGGGCGGCAGGGGGCCGCGGGGGCCTGCCCTGACTCTCAGACCCGTGCAGTTTCAGAACAGCCCCGAGCCAGACCTGGAGATCGTGGTGTGCTCCGGCTACGGGAAGAATGGGGCCCTGTCAGTGCTACAGGTACGTGGGGGTGGGGGAGGGGGGCCTCCTGGTGGGACCTGGGTGGATGGACACCCCCATTGTCATTCCAGAAGAGCATCCGGCCCCAGGTGGTGACGACCTTTGAACTCCCCGGCTGCTACGACATGTGGACAGTCATTGCCCCTGTGCGAAAGGAGCAAGTAGGTGGAGCCTAGGCTGACCAGGAGGTCCCGAGTGGGGCAGGGGACCAGTGCTGCCCTCCGTGTGGACTCAGCCTGAGCTTGGGGGTGGCCTGGAGGCGGTGGGGCCCAGGACAGGGCTCTGCCAGGCTGTTTGAGGCAGGCACCCCCGGCTGGGTGGTGCGATCACTGCTCTTCCTGCTGTCACAGGAGGAGACTGCCAAGGGGGAGGGGGCAGAGCAGGAGCCCAGCGCCCTCGAGGCAGACGATGATGGACGAAGACACGGCTTCCTTATCCTGAGCCGGGAAGACTCCACCATGGTAAGGGGTAGGGGTCTGGCAGCCTGGCGGCGTGGGGGTCCCCGCCGTGGAGGGTGTGCCTCACTCTCCCATCACCTACAGATCCTGCAGACAGGGCAGGAGATCATGGAGCTGGACACCAGTGGCTTTGCCACACAGGGCCCCACGGTCTTTGCTGGCAACATTGGGGACAATCGCTACATCGTGCAGGTGTCGCCGCTCGGCATCCGCTTGTTGGAAGGAGGTGGGCTTGGGTGGGCGGGCAGGCGGCCAGGCAAGGGTGGTGGGTGCTGACCACCCGGTACTGACCATCCTGTGCCCACAGTGAACCAGCTACACTTCATCCCCGTGGACCTGGGCTCCCCCATCGTGCAGTGTGCCGTGGCTGACCCCTACGTGGTTATTATGAGCGCTGAGGGCCATGTCACCATGTTCCTGCTCAAGAGCGACTCGTATGGGGGCCGTCACCACCGCCTGGCGCTGCACAAGCCCCCGCTGCACCATGTAAGCACCCGGCCATGCGCGCAGCCTGCTGACTCTCCCCCCCCCACCCCGTGCTGAGCCCGTCCCTGTCCCTGTAGCAGTCCAAGGTGATCACACTGTGCGTGTACCGAGACGTCAGCGGCATGTTCACTACTGAGAGCCGCCTGGGCGGGGCCCGCGATGAGCTGGGGGGCCGCAGTGGCTCCGAGGCAGAGGGCCAGGGCTCGGAAACCAGGTACGTGGGGGCAGTCACGGCACAGGCTGGGGCCAGGGGGGCCTGTGGCAGGCCCCGTGTGACTTGTGTGCCGGCCCCGGCCTCTAGCCCCACCGTGGATGATGAAGAGGAGATGCTGTACGGGGACTCGGGCTCCCTCTTCAGCCCCAGCAAGGAGGAGGCCCGCAGGAATAGCCAGCCCCCTGCGGACCGGGACCCCACCCCGTTCCGGGCGGAGCCCACCCACTGGTGCCTGCTGGTGCGGGAAAACGGAACCATGGAGGTGCGTGGGACCCTGTGCCCGGTGCGGCTCCCTGTCCCCGGCTTCCTGTGGCCGCTAACCCCACTCCCCACACAGATATACCAGCTCCCCGACTGGCGGCTGGTGTTCCTGGTGAAGAACTTTCCCGTCGGGCAGAGGGTCCTGGTGGACAGCTCCTTCGGTCAGCCCACCACGCAGGGCGAGGCCCGAAAGGAGGAGGCCACGCGCCAGGGGGAGCTGCCCCTCGTCAAGGAGGTGCTGCTGGTGGCCCTGGGGAGCCGCCAGAGCAGGCCCTACCTGCTGGTGAGTGTGGGCCCTTTGTTCCCCGCGGCAGCCAGGCCGGGTGCCCCCACTTCCCTGGTGACCCTGCACTGCCCCCCAGGTGCACGTGGACCAGGAGCTGCTCATCTACGAGGCCTTCCCGCACGACTCCCAGCTCGGCCAGGGAAACCTCAAAGTCCGTTTCAAGAAGGTGCAGTGACGGGGCTGAGCTGGGCATGGGGTGGATGTGGAACGGGGTTGGGGGCACGACCCGGCCCTCATGGCGCACCACCCCCTCCAGGTCCCTCACAACATCAACTTCCGTGAGAAGAAGCCGAAGCCGTCCAAGAAGAAAGTGGAAGGCGGAGGTGCTGAGGAGGGGGCTGGGGCCCGGGGCCGCGTGGCCCGGTTCCGGTACTTCGAGGACATCTATGGCTACTCAGGGGTAGGCAGGCGGCTCTCGGGGGGCCCGGGGTGGGGCAGGTGGGGCCTCACCTCACAGTGCCTGCCCTCAGGTGTTCATCTGTGGCCCCTCGCCTCACTGGCTCTTGGTGACTGGCCGGGGGGCCCTGCGGCTGCACCCCATGGGCATCGACGGTCCCATTGACTCCTTTGCCCCGTTCCACAACGTCAACTGTCCCCGTGGCTTCCTGTATTTCAACAGACAGGTAGGGAGACTCCAAGGCTTATGGGCCCCGTGTTGCCCTGCCTGGGTCAGGAGGAGGTGCTGGGGACCCTGCGGGGTGTCCAGCAGGTGGACAAGGCCGAGGTCAAAGAGGTGAGAGACTGGGAAGGCTTGGAGGGCAGGGCAGGCGGGCGTGGCGGCTGCAGCCCCTGAGGGCGCCTGTTTGCGGGGGCCAGTTCCAGTTCCAGTCACTGCTCTGCCCTTGAGGAGCTGTGTGACGCTGGGCCAGGTGCTCATTCTCTCTGAGCCCCGTTTCCTCATCTGTGACGTCAGTGTGAGGACCCGTGAGCAGAATGTGGCAGGTGCTCTGGAGGTGCTGATGCTCTTAGGGCTACGGGTGAGGGGCAACAGCCAGGGCCCAGTAGGGGTCCCCTCATCTGTCTGCAGACTCTGGCCTGGCCGGTGTGTGGGTAACCTTTGGCCGGCAGCCTCCAGCTTCCTCTGGGCCCAGACCATGTCTGTGGCCAGCATGCCAGCCCTGGGGAATCCTGAGAGAAGGGACGGGAAGGCCGTGAAGCACGGCACAGCACGCCTCAGTCCCTTGCACACCTCGGTTCCGGTAGAGCTGAGGGCTGGCCTCGTGGAGCCCTCGGAAGCCCGGATTTGCCTGCCCTGCCCTCGGCGGATACCAGGGCTCACCGGCCCCTGTCCCCCACGCACCAGGGTGAGCTGAGGATCAGTGTCCTGCCTGCCTACTTGTCCTACGATGCCCCGTGGCCTGTCAGGAAGATCCCCCTGCGCTGCACTGCCCACTACGTGGCTTACCACGTGGAGTCCAAGGTCTGACCCCGTCCTCTTAGGGCCAGGGACCCTCTGGGCGTGGCCTCTCGCACGCCCGTGACGCGCTCCGCTCTCGCAGGTGTACGCAGTCGCCACCAGCACCAACATGCCGTGCACCCGCATCCCGCGCATGACCGGCGAGGAGAAGGAGTTCGAGACCATCGAGAGGGGTACGTGATGCCCAGAGTGGGCCTTGCTGGCGAGGCTGCCCGCCCTGACCGTCAGCCCGTGTCCTTGCAGACGAGCGATACATCCACCCCCAGCAGGAGGCCTTCTCCATCCAGCTCATCTCCCCGGTCAGCTGGGAGGCCATCCCCAACGCCAGGTGAGGCTGGGGTCTGGCTGGGGACCGGCGGCCCCCCCGGGAGGCGGCGTCCTCACTCTGCCTCGTGCAGGATCGAGCTGGAGGAGTGGGAGCACGTGACCTGCATGAAGACCGTGTCGCTGCGCAGCGAGGAGACAGTGTCAGGCCTCAAGGGCTACGTGGCTGCTGGGACCTGCCTCATGCAGGGGGAGGAGGTCACGTGCCGAGGGCGGGTAAGGGGACGGCTGGTGGGGGTGGGCAGTGCCTGGCAGCCCCGGCCCCTTCCCTGCACATCACCCACCCTCCTTCCCCGGCAGATCCTCATCATGGATGTGATCGAGGTGGTGCCTGAGCCTGGCCAGCCCCTGACCAAGAACAAGTTCAAAGTCCTGTATGAGAAGGAGCAGAAGGGGCCTGTGACTGCTCTGTGCCACTGCAATGGGCACCTGGTGTCCGCCATTGGTCAGAAGGTGAGCCCTCCCGCTCACCCCGGGGCCTGCCGCTGCCTGCCCGTTGTCACCCACTGCTGCTGTCCCCCTAGATCTTCCTGTGGAGCCTGCGGGCGAGCGAGCTGACGGGCATGGCCTTCATCGACACCCAGCTCTACATCCACCAGATGATTAGCGTCAAGAACTTCATTCTGGCAGCCGACGTCATGAAGAGCATCTCGCTGCTGCGCTACCAGGAGGAGAGCAAGACACTGAGCCTCGTGTCCCGGGTACCTGTGCGGCCTAGGCCCTGTGCTGGGTGGGTGCTGGCCACGGGCTGACCTTGACGTCCGTCCCCCGTCCCCAGGATGCCAAGCCCCTGGAAGTGTACAGCGTGGACTTCATGGTGGACAACGCCCAGCTGGGCTTCCTGGGTGAGCGCAGGGCCTGGGGGGGGGGGGGTCTCGGGGCTCAGAGACTTCGGGGGTGGCTGGGCTAACCCTGGGCTCTGCTCCCCAGTGTCTGACCGTGACCGCAACCTCATGGTGTACATGTACCTGCCAGAAGGTGAGTATTCCCTCTTCCCCTCTGCGGGGGCTGGCGCTGGGCAGGCAATGACCTGAGCTCCCTCTGGCCTAGCCAAAGAGAGCTTCGGGGGCATGCGCCTGCTCCGGCGGGCAGACTTCCACGTGGGTGCCCACGTGAACACGTTCTGGAGGACGCCGTGCCGCGGCGCTGCGGAGGGACCGAGCAAAAAGTCGGTGGTGTGGGAAAACAAGCACATCACCTGGTTTGGTGAGTCCCGGGCCGGACGGGCAGGCGTGTGGGGCGGGGCGGTCAGCCTCACTCACCCGGTGCCTCCTGCAGCCACACTGGACG
This sequence comes from Callorhinus ursinus, assembly GCF_003265705.2. Classification (NCBI taxonomy): domain Eukaryota; kingdom Metazoa; phylum Chordata; class Mammalia; order Carnivora; family Otariidae; genus Callorhinus; species Callorhinus ursinus. Next base: position 83,009,357 of record NW_027397067.1, on the reverse strand, counting down.
GTGGCATCGGGCTCCTGCTGCCCATGCAGGAGAAGACGTACCGGCGGCTGCTGATGCTGCAGAATGCGCTGACCACCATGCTGCCCCACCACGCCGGCCTCAACCCCAGGGCCTTCCGGTGAGTGTGCGTCCCCCGCCCCCCACCCGTGTCCCGTCACCCTATACAGCCTGCATGTCTTCCCAGAATGCTGCATGTGGACCGGCGCATCCTGCAGAACGCCGTGCGGAACGTTCTGGATGGGGAGCTGCTCAACCGTTACCTGTACCTGAGCACTATGGAGCGTGGCGAACTGGCCAAGAAGATCGGCACCACGCCTGACATTGTGAGCCCCCGGCCTGCCCCGCGTGGCCCACCCCTCCCCACCTGGCCCTCCCCCCACTCACCAGCCCCATCTCCCTGCAGATCCTGGACGACCTGTTGGAGACTGACCGTGTCACCGCCCACTTCTAGGGTCCCGGATGCCACCACCACCCCTGTGCACTGTCCCCACCCCTTTTTGTACAAAACACAAGGAAAAGATGTTTGATTTGAGAAGAGCTTGTGGTCATTGTCAGGCCTCCTGGCTGGGCTGTGGTCAGAGCCCCATGGTGTTCCCCCCCCCCCCACACACACACACTCTAGGCCACAGCTGCTTCAGCGCCCCAGGTCTCGGGGTGTGTGCACTTCCAGCCCTGGCCAGCTCTGTCGGTCCGGCGCTGGATGAGCTCTTGCCTCCGGGACTCCCTAGGTCTCCAAGTACTCAGAGAGCCCCTGGGTCTCAGGCAGGAGGCCCAGGTGGACCAAGAGCCGAACCAGGAGGGCGGTGAGCCGCATCGATAGGGTCTCCAGCCTGGGTGGGAGGCCAGAGGGGTCACAGGTTGGTGGGGAGCAGGTCTCGACCACCTGCCCTGGATGCCCGCCCCCTCCCATCTCCTCACCTCAGGGCCACTTCAAACTTGAACATTTCCCAGATGACCCTGCTGTGGCGCAGGAGGCTGGCACCGTAGAGGCTCTGGTACGCTGCATCTGCCAGGCGGGTCCAGCCCCTGACCGCACTGCCCAGAGACACAGTCAGCCTGGCCCAATCCCACTCCATCCGCCACTTCCCACCCCCGGGCATCCCGCCAGCCAGCACCCACCTCTTGGCCATGAGGAAGTAGCGGTCCACAGGGGTGCCCAGGGCGGTGTTGATGGCACGCACGGTGTTGATATTGCGCAGCACGAGCAGCATGGGCCGTGGCAGGGCTTTGAGCACCCCCATGATGTCCTCAAAGTGCTCTTGCGCCATGGTCTGCATGTAGGCTGCCTCCTCCCGGCTGAGCAGGTGTGAGCCCCACAGCTGCCCCAGGCGTACGGGCCGCTGCATGAGCATCTCGGAGAAGAGGAAGTAGTCTGGGGGGCGGTGAGCCAGGACCGCGTGCCCCACAAGCCCCCAGGCCCGCACACCCCGGCCTCACCTCGCACTCCGAGTGCCTCTGCATGTGTCTTCATGGCGGCATCGTCCCTGAGAATGATGGCCCGCCATAGCTGGCACAGGGCCGACCGGTCCCTGCGGGAAGCCAGCAGTAAGGCCCGGGCACCGGGGCCCTGCCCCCTCAGCACCCCCCCCCCCCGGCTCCCCGCCTTACTTCTTGTCCAGAAACTGGTAGAGCCCGTGGTCCAGCAGCACCAGCTGGGCCTTCCCGTCGGGGCCTTTCCGCACCAGAACTAGGGACACGGCGTGTCAGCTCATGTCCCCTGAACCCTGACTCCCACCCCCACCCCCGGGGACTTTTCCTACCATTGCCAGGGTGGGGGTCCGAGTGGATGAAGCCTGTGTAAAATATCTGCTCCGCAAAAGCCTGGATGAGCTTCTCTGCGATCTGGGGAGAGAACAGGACCGGGCCACCATCACCCTGCGCTTGGGGCGCACACGTGCCCGGCCACGTCCACACGCTGATGCACGCGCACTCACATCCTTCACCGCCAGCCCCATGCACTTGATGGCCTCCACATCGCTGACCTTGCAGCCTTCGCAGAATTCAGCCGTCAGCACACGCTGGGAGAGAGCAAGTGGCTGAGCTCAGCAGGGCTGCACGTCCCCACCCAGGAGGGGGCCCAGCCCACCTTGCTGGACGTGTCCCAGTGCACGCGGGGGACCACGATATAGCGGAAGTGCTGCAGCTCCCGGGCACAGCGCTCGGCATTTCGGCCCTCGTTCTCGAAGTCCAGCTCCTGCGCCAAGGTGCCCTTCAGGTCCTGGGGGCCACACGGGCAGCTGGGGGTCGAGGCTGGGGACCAGCCCACCCCGGCACATAACATGCAGACCCTGCTTGCTCCGGCCCGTCTCTGGGCAGCAGTTACCTGGAGGACCCAGCTGAAGCCAAAGCTGGGGTGCATGAACTCGACGAGCTGGAGCAGGAGCTCCAGGGTGTGGATGTCGCCGTCAAAGCGGTCCCGCAGATCGATGTACTGCACCTGCATTGGGCGAGGGTGCAGGGAAGACCCAGGGCTGCCAGCACCGGCCCAGACCCCGCTGCAGTGCAGAGCGGGCCCCCATGTACCTTCACGGCCACCTCCGTGCCATCGTGCAGCTTGGCTCGGTGCACCTGGGCCAGGCTTGCGGCGGCGATGGGCTGATAGTCGAACTCCCGAAAGAGTTTGTGGGGCAAGGCCTGGAAGTCCTCGAGGAACAGCTCGTCCACCTGGCAGGAGAGGGTTCTTGGAGCAGCGTGGGGCGGGGAGGGCGTGGGGCACTGCCAGAGCCCCCAGCCCAAGTGCAGGGCTCACCTCCTGGAACCCGCGCGTGAGGGCCCTGTCCTCCAGCACACGTAGAGTCCTGATATACTCCGGGGGCAGCAGGTGGTTGAAGGAGCACAGCCCCTGGCCCAGCTTCACGTACAGGCCCCCGTTGCTGATGGCCCCGGCGACCAGGGCATCAGCCGCCCGCTGGTGACATGCAGACATCACCTCCAAGTACCCCGGGCTGTTCTGACCACAGGCATGGAGGGAAGGGATGGGGGCGGGCGGGCAGGCGCCTCCTCAGTTCCCCCGGCACCCACCTTCATCTAGCGTGTCACCGTCCCCCCCCCCTTCTCCCACTGTGAGGCCGAGCCCACTGTGGCTAGGATGCAGGGACAAACCTCTTCCACCCCACGCAGGACGACGTTTGCACACCACCAGTAGTCCAGGGAGATCTGTAGGCCTATCCTCAGAGACCTGTTGACGGAGGCTGCCCTCAGCTCTCGGCAGGCACAGCGCCTCAGAGCCGTCCCACCCCCGCCCCGAACCCCCGGCCCAGACTGAGCATGTGGCAGGGGCTGCTGGGCTTCCAGGCTGGACCAGGAGGGAGAGGACAGGCTCTGGTCTGGCCTTGCTCTTAGCACTGCCAGCAGGGCGGTCTCAGCTACTGGTCCACACCACCCCTGTGCCCGGACACGCACCACCGAGCACCCAGCACAGACGGGAGGGGCAAGAGCTGGTGGGGGGCGCTCAGGTCAGGCCCGAAGGACCAGGCTTCTTACTGCTCTCTTACAGCACCTAAGACCTGTGCAGCGGCGATGGCTAGTGAGCGGCTGTCCCCAGCTCCCGTGCTCAGGCATGCCCTGCCCCAGGCCCCTCTGCACTGCGCGCCCTGCCGAGCCCCCAGGTGCTCTCCACGTGTCCCTGGACAGCAGCCTCCAGGGAGCTGGATCCCAGAGCAGGGCTCCTAGTGCTCTCCACTGTCCTGGGGACCCGGGCCCCTCCTTATGTTGGCAAGGGTACTCACTCCCCGGGGCCCAGGCTATGGACAGGCAGCCCTGGGTCTGGGGAGGGAAGGAACCAGGGCTGAGTCCCGCCTCCAGCATCACAGACCGCAGACCCTCAAACCTTCATGAGAGGGCTGTAGGGCTCCTCTTCCTCAAGGAAGAAGCCCTGAGGGGACCTGGGGCCACTGGTCAAGCCAAACCTCTATCTTCTGCCTCCCAGCCAGCCCCGCCACAGGAGGGTGAGAGCTGAAAGGGAGGAAGGAAAAGGCTGCCGGGTTCCGGACCGGTCTGCCTCCCTGCTAGGGTATATGCTACTCCCAGCAGTTGTGGTGACGGAGCATGCTCGAGCAGTGTCAGGTCAGCGCGTGCCTTATGCGTGCCGCACTGCACTCCACAAATGAATGGGCTCTGTCCCACTCACCCCCAGCCGGAGCCAGGGAACAAACGGGACTATCTGTGAACAGAGCACGGTTGGCAGGGGGAGCGAGGACACAGGAATTCTCTGAGCTCCCTAGAGATACAAAGCGGGGGAGGGGGGCTTCCCTCCTTCCTGAATAATTCAGTCCAAAAGGGAATGCAAGGTCTGCAAAGGGGCAGGGGTAGCTGCTACACTCAGTCACCGATCAAATAAGTCACTAAATTATGGACAAGGAAAGCCAAGATTCTGCCAGTTGGAGAAAGGAGTAGATGAGAATGATCTCTGTACTGGGAAATACCTGCGTGAATGGAGGTGTGGTGTGTATGGCTAGATACAGAGATGGACACATGTAAGTGTGCACATGCACACAGCCACACAGCCAAACAGCCTGGGCGCAGACTGCCCAGAGCAGCAAGCACAGCCCTGGTCCTTAAGACCCTTCTCCAGGGGCGCCTGGGTGGCTCAGTCGTTGAGCGTCTGCTTTAGGCTCGGGGCATGATCCCGGGGTCCTGGTATCGAGCTCCGCATCGGGCTCCCTGCTCTGCGGGAAGCCTGCTTCTCCCTCTCCCGCTCCCCCTGCTGGTGTTCCCTCTCTCGCTGTGTCTCTCTGTCAAATAAATAAATAAAATCTTTTAAAAAAAAGACCCTTCTCCGTTCCAAGGAACCAGGCTTCCGGGAGAATGGCTGAATCCAGGTCTGGGAGAGAACAAGACGAGCCTGGAGCATCTCAGTGCAAGAAGGAATAAAATGCTCCAGAAATGGAGACACTGCAAGAGGACTCAAGGTGGGAGTTAACAACAACTATTTGAAGAGGTAATGGCGAAATCGAGGTTCACTGTACAGTGTTTCCAACTCCGCTGTTTGAAATTGTTTACAATAAAATGTCAGAGATAAAAGGATCTACACCTGAAAGTAATATTACACTGTATGTTAACTGAAATTTAAATAAAAACTAGGAAATAAAAAATCATCACAAAGGCTAAACCTGGAACAACAAAAAAACAACCGACATCAACAGAGATCAATCCACACAAATAAAAAATCCGTAAGTCCAGACTGATACAAACAAATGGGGAGAAGAGAAAGTTTTCTTATAGTAGAATGGCAACTAACAGACGTGGTACAGCTGAACTACAAAAACCACCACGTGGGGCCCCAGTAAGAATGAATTCACCTAAGGAGTCCTGGGAGCTGCTGAGCCAGTGGGCAGAAGGGCAACGGGAACCGACCCCAACGCCACTCCAAGACAAGGGGCCGGACAAACCACGCACCGCCCTGGGGGTGCAGAACGTGCCAAAATGCACCAACTGAATCCAACCACGAGCAAACCTCAGACAAACCCAAATGGGGGGGGGCCTTCTACAAAAGGGGGCGGCAACATTTTTCTTTATGAAGTTAGAGGGTAAAGATTTTGGGCTTTCTGAGCCATACGGCCTCCCCTCTGCTGTCGCAGTGAGAGCAGCCCAGGTAACGTGCACAGCAGACAAGACCACAGGTCCAAGGAAGCTTATTTATCAAACGGGCAGCAGCCATGTTTGGCCACAGTCTGCTGACCCCCGCTGGACAACATCACTGGTCTATAAGCCTCCCGATGTGTCAAGGTCACGTGTAGTGAAGAATTAACTTCAGCCAGAAAGGCCCAGCCTCTGTCCCAGCTCCTGGCAGGTGGCCTCTGAAGGCCTGCAATCTCCCGAGTGACAGGAGTGTCTGGGATTGGTGATGGGCCCGGGCAGTGCATGCTGATGATGTGCTCAGATTGCCAGAGGTCAGCCCAGCTGGGGGAGGGAGGGAGACTGGAGGCAGCTCAGTCGGAGGCCAATGATTCAATCACGCCTAGAAGGAGACTCCCGTGGAAACCGTGCACACCGACGCTCACAGAATGACCGGCATGCACTGTGGCATGTCAGCGACGGGGCGGGAGTAGGGGTGTCACAGGTCTTTGAGGACATGGAAACTCTGAATTTGGGCTCTCCCAGGCCTCACCCTGTGCATCTCTTCCTTGGGCTCATTCTGATTTGTATCTTTTTTTTTTATTTAAAGATTTTATTTATTTGTTTCACAGAGAGAGACACAGCGAGAGAGGGAACACAAGCAGGGGGAGTGGGAGAGGGAGACGCAGGCTTCCCGCCGAGCAGGGAGCCCGATGCGGGACTCGATCCCAGGACCCTGGGATCATGACCTGAGCCGAAGGCAGACGCTTAACGCTTAATGACTGAGCCACCCAGGCGCCCCTGATTTGTATCGTTTTTTGCTATGACAACACCTTAATCAAAAGTACAGCACTTTCCTGAGTTCTGTGATTTGTCCTAGGGAACCATGGAAACTGATAAGCCTGGGCGCACATGGGAGTCTGGGGACCATGCTTGACCTCAAATTTAGCCATAAGAGCCAAGGAGACACGGGGGGGACTGTTCTAGGTGGCAGGAAATTAGAGATGGGCCTGGTACGGGATCCTTGTGCTAAAAAGGTTATTGCTGGGATGCTTGGCGACAGGTAGTCAGAGGCTCATAACGCACCAGTGTCCTGATGGTGCTTATGGACAATGTCCTTGTTTAGGAGATACACCCCAGCTTGCAGGGACAATGGAACACATTGACAACTCATTTGTCTAATTCCTACAGCTTTTCTGGACATGTGAAACTGTATTCAAAAACAAAAAAAAAGCCCACAGGTTTCTGAGAAGTTAAAATTGAACAAGGGGTGGGGTAAGAAAGCGTGGACTTTGATGCAGACTTCCTGCCGCCCATCTCCGAGCCTTCACACACTCGTGACGTGTTCTGATCGCTCTCCTACGACAGAACAAGCTCCCGACCCCCCTGGTGAAGCCAGCCCCGACGTGCTCCCCACCTGTGCTCCATCCCTGGGCTCCGGCACACACACTGACCCTGACTCCGGAGGCCCTGTGGTCACCCTGGGCCCAGCCTGCCTGTCCTGCAATGGCTGGGGCTTACAGCTGACAAGAACACGTTGGGAAAAGAATAGTTGTGGCTGCCTCCCTCCAACCCCAGCTCAGCCCCTGAAAGCAAGCTGTGAAAATACGTTTCCTCAGGAAGGAAGCCGAGAGGGCAGGCGCGCCTGCGATGGGGCATCTGACCCTGGGCGAGAGCGGTACGTAGGAGGCGGACGCGAGACGAGCTCAGACATGCCAAGTGTGCGTTTCGGAAGCAGGCTGCTTGGGGACCGTCCCCACCAGTCCCACACAGTGGAGAGCCACAGAAGAAAAGACAGAGCCAACTCCAGGCTCTGCCCTCATCCACCTCAGGACTGGGAGACTGGACAACCCTACAGGACAGAGAACTCACTACCCAGAACCTGCCCAGGAGGGCAACGAGGTGCTTTAGGCAAACCTGACCACCGAGGGAGACAGGTGTGCAGGGGCGGGGCCACCATCAAGGAGTTAGGAAGTGACCAGTCTGTCGTGCCCTCGTGGCAGGAAGTGGTCAAGCATTCAGCCATCCACCCGACCATGGCCTCCATCAGCATAAATTTCAGGGAAGTTTCTGGCTAAGTGCCCGAAGGCCTTAGTAGTCCTAAGCCTTCCCCTGAGAGATGGACCCAGGTTGGAGAGGCTGCAGGTGCTCAGAGCTGCAGCCCCCAACCCCACAGCCTCCTCAAGCAAGGAGGATGAACCACTTCCCTGGGCAACCATGTGCACCCCCCAGTCCAGCCCAACAGTGCGTTTGGGTAGACTGAGGTTTCACTCAAGGCCAAGAGCTGGTTCTCAGGATTTCTTGGCTGTAGGAATTCCTCCAACAGGAATATCACCCCTACCCCCCAAGAATCTTGCACGGGTAGATAAGGGAGTATGAAAAGGGCCTTCAGTTTAAGGCACCCTTAATACTAATGACCAGACATTATCCATCTCTAGACCAGTCCACTGGGACTGGAGGAGGGATGGCAGCCCTCCCCTCTGAGCCCCAAAGCCCTCTGGGTGCCAACTCTCCTTGGGGGAGTGGAGGTGAGAAGAAAGAGGAAGAGGAGGAAGCAGCTTCCCGTCTGCCCACCAGCCGGCAAAAACCTGACCAGCTCTCCCTCCAGCTGGCCGAGGGTGATCCGAAGGGTCTGTAAGAGGCCACGTCTGGTGGGCATGGCTCGTTGGCACTACGACCACGTGGACCTGGCAGTACTGGAACGTCTGGAAGGCAGCTTGGAAGGTTCCAGCAAAACCCTGCAGCCCCTCCCAGCCCCAGCTCCGGCTCCGCACATCTCAGGACAGGTGGGGGGGCAGGGGAGAAAGCCGTGCCGTGCCCCCGCTCCTTCTACCTGCTGAAGCGCCCCACGCCGTCCACTACAAGCCTCATCCTTCTCTTCTCCTGAGGCTCTGCTGTGAAATAGCGGGCCCCAAGTAGCAGGGGTACCCCCAGCATCGTGGCAGAGAGCGCCTTCCTCCATAGGGGCTGGGGTCTGAAGGACCTGGAGGGAGACAGAGGGGCATGGTGCAGGTCACTTCCTGTCTGCCCACCGGGCCTGGGCTCTGGGGCCTCTGCTGCCCACAGGCTGAGGGGCACTCTCAGACAGAACCTGGCCCACCCCAGGGAGCTGCAGCTCTACGAGAAGCCTCTGCAGGCAGCCCCGGTTCCAGAGGCCCGAGTGGTCACTAGTGTGTTCCAAGTCACCTTGCCCGAGCCCCATGGATACCTTGGATGCCAGGCTCCAAGGGGCCAGTGAGCAAAGAAAGCAGCTCTTTGGCCTCACGGGAAGCAGCTCACAGGCAGAGCTGAGATCCTCACCGGACGAGGGCCTCCTATGCTGCACGGAGTTACAACCACTGTCGCCCAACTGAACTGCCAAGTGCCAGGTGATGGGGACTAAGGGCGAGCCCAACAGGAGCCCAACAGGAGCCCCCTGCCCCAAGGTCACCAGGCAGCGAGTGCATGCTTGGGTAACTCACTGTGGCCCGCCAGGCCTGAGTCTAGCCTCCTGACGCTCCCCACCTCACTCCCCCGCTGTCCTGCCCACTGGCTTCAGGCCTGGAACCCTCCTACGTCCAGTTCTCGCTTCCTCTCCCTGTTGTTTTGGCCCCATCCACAGTGGTCCCACCCTTCTTCACGGCTCTAGCCTCGGTGTGCTCATGCCACTGCTGTCGGGGAGTCCCGCCCCGGGGGCGCCAGTCCCTGGCAGGGGCAGGGGGCTACCAACCCCAAGCCACCACACAGAGGAGCAGACGCATCTGTCTTGGGGGTGGAAGCACAGAGAAGTCCAGCCTTGGGCCCCACAAGAGAGGTCTTCCATCCCTGCCTGGCAAGAGGCACGGGCCCTAGAGGGCACCTGGGGCTGTGGAGAACTCACCAACTTGCGGGCAGGACCCTGAGGTTTCTCCTGGGGAAGGCAGGGGGGGACCGCCAGGGGTTCCGCCTGCTGTGCAGCAGGGCAGAGTGGAAGCCGCAGAGCTGTGACTGCAAAGGGAGCAAACAGCACAGGGTCACACAGGCCTGGAGCCGAGGGGCAAGCCGTACCTCCCTGTACCCAAATATGCCATCAGCGCCTGTCAGCACTTGCAGGGATGTGCTCGGGGCCAGGCCTACATGTTTGGTTCAGGAATGCGGGACAATCCCTCCTCTGGAGAGCAAGGCCGAGATCCAAGAATGACATGAGAGAAGGCAAGGCCACACTGTTCGCACCAGGAGCTTCTGCCTCGGGGCACCACGACAGGTCATTAGAAACGCCCACCTCTGGGCATCCCTTCCGTCGCCGCCTTGGACCCTCTCCTCGGGGCCCTGGGACCTCTCCCGATTTGTCTGCTGCTCAGCCCACTGACCACCAGCCTCAGGAGGTCATGCTGAATTCCCAAAGGAATGATCAATAATGCTTCATCACACAATCAGAAAGACGTCAGACTCAAGAAGACCAGAGGCAGTAAAAGGGACCCTGTGTAGGTGGTCGTCTGAGGACACCTGCTAGGACCCCAGCGGCGGAGACCTGGAGGACGGCAGGGAAGGCCAAGCGGAAGACGCGCCACAGGTACCACGGGGACGGCACAGCGCTGGCTTATTCCAGTGACCACAGAAACATGGCTCTCCTACGCTCACTGACAACCCTGGTCTCCCAATCTTACTTGAATTATGGGGTCTTAAGAGTTCCTCAGCCACAAACTGCCAACTGCAAATTCTTTTTAGGGAAAAAAAAGGTTACGCATAGTAAGTCATGACCCATGGCACAGATGTTAACATTTTTATCATGAACCCTGGACCAAATAAAGGACTGACTTTCCAATCATTTTCTGGCCAAAACACACAGCCCTGGAGACCATTTCAAGGACTGCAAAACAAGACAAAAGTCAAAGGAAAAGGTCCATGACCTATTGTCCCAAGAGAACACAGGCTGACAGAAAACCTCTGCTCAGCAAGGCCACACACAGCGAGTGCAGATCCTCAAGGAAACCCCACAGAGGCGAGAACGGCAGCGCAGGCAGACAGGAGGTGAGGACCAGCGGCAGGAAGAGCCCCTAGGCTTCCTGTGCAAGAGAGCAGGATAGCACAGCCCCCTCCCCCCGCCCCAGCCCTCTGGCCCGCACAACCTGACTCGGCCACATGCACACAGCTATGCTGAGGCTCAGCAGCAGAAGAGGAAGCCCAGAGGATGAGCATCTGTGACCACAGATATCTGGTGGACAGTCACTCAGAACATTAGAGAGTCCCTGCAGCATGGCTGGTTCCACAATGGGATCCCAAGGGTTTGTGACAACAAGCAGGTGTGCCAGGAAGGAAAGCGCTGCCCGCACCATCCGCTCCCCTCAGACGCATCTCTGTCCAGGCTCCGTCCAGCCCCTGCCTGTTGTCGTCAAGGCCTTCAGCCCCTCCCTCCCCGTACTCCTCACCTGATTCCAACCTTCTGCCACATACACCCATCACACAAACCCTACCAGAGATGCCCTGTGTGACACTGGGTCCTGTATGCAACCAGGGGCCACGGACAGATGCAAAGCCAAGACACAGGGACAGCATGGGGCACAAGGGAGGGAGGGCGCTGCTACCTGGCAGTGAGTAGGACCTCTACATGAACACCAGAGAAGGTCTTCTATACAGAGAATGTGGACTCAGTAGAGGCCTGAAGCCAGGACAGCACAGGGCATTTCTGGGGAGGAGAGGCCTATGTGAAAGGCTGGAAAACATACTGTATGCTCATAGGTGGGGGGTGCCCAAAAAGAGCAGGCAGCAAAGTGAGCCAGAGTCAGGCAGAGCATCCCGAGGGGCCCTGGGGTTTTCCTGCAGGGAGTGGGCACTGTGCTGGGGAGGTCAGTCCAGGAGGAGGGTGCTGGGTGATGGAGCCAAGTGGATTCAAGGCAAGTGTGAGGAACTGGCAAGATGGCCCAAGGCTGGTGCCTGAGAGCCAGGGAGCGCTGCGATGCCTGGAGCTCGGGCCAGTGAGGGCCGTGCTGTGATTCTGACCTCAAGGAGCCTGCAAGGCCACTGAGTAAGAACTGACAACAGCCACCAGCCGCCAGCCACTGGAGCTCAGCACTCATTGTCAGTGGCCCTGAGCAAGTCCAACAAGTGGCTCCAGGGTGCGGGGCATCCTTTAAACAGCCTGGCCTCTTCAGAAAGTCATTAGGATTCATGAGTTGGGAACACTGGTACTAGGCACAGTCGTTAATCAATTCTTTGCTTCTATAAATATTTGCAAGATTTTTTAAAGATTTATTTATTTGAGAGAGAGCAAGCGGAGGGGGAGGGAGACGAGACTCCCCACTGAGCGAGAAGCCTGACATGGGACTCGATCCCATGACCCTTGGATCATGACCTGGGCCGAAATCAAGAACTAGACGCCTACTACGTTCAGCTCAGGTCATGATCCCGGGAGTCCTGGGACGAGTCCCACGGCGGGCTCGCTGCTCGGCGGGGAGTCTGTTTCTCCAGCTCCTTCTGCCCCTCCCCCTGCTTGCGTGAGTTCTCTCTCCAAAAAAAAAGAATTGGACACTTAGCCAACTGAGCCACACAGGCACTCCAATATTTGCAATTTTTTATAACAATAAGTTAAAAAACAATCATAGGAAAAATGTGGGAAGACCGTTGTAGACTGGGAGGGTAGACGGACAAGACGCCTGGGCGCACCTCAGGCTGCAGGAAAGCCCCTATAAACCCAGTCCTGGGACAAGCTGGTCAGAGTACCACAGACATTCGGGAATGACTGCTCACGCTCCCAGGCGCGATTAAGTTAAGTGAGAACGATGTTTAGGGGATGCATGTTGAAATGTTTAGATTGTGTCAAAATGTCTGCAACTTACTTTCAAATGGTCCAATGACAACAAAATATATGGTTTCAAGTAGAAATAGGAACAACTAGAGCAAGATATTCATAGTGGGTGGGTCTAGGTGTGGGTATCGGGACAGTTAACTACGTAGGACCATGCTGTCAGCTTGTCCCTGTATTTAAACGTTCTCATGACCAAAGTGGCAGGCGGCTGCTACGCTCTTCCCGGCCCCAGTCAGGAAGGTGGCACTGTTTGATTACCCCATTGTTTCCTTTATAAACTTATTGCAATCACATACAAAGCTTTATACAGTTACATGACTAAACTGTAAATCCCTTACCTAATATAGCCTAATACAAATAATTACTTTTACCGCCTCCCCCAGTTGCAAATACTTTACTACACTGTCAATTCTATTTTTAACCTTCCTTTTATATTATTGTCATGCATTTTTAAGTTGTTTTTGGTTTCTTGTTGTTGTTTGTTTTTGAGAGGGAGAAAGAGGGAGGGCATGGAAGGGGCAGAGGGAGAGGGAAAGAATCTTAAGCTGGATCCACGCCCAGCACAGAGCCTGACGTGGGGCTCCATCTCACAACCCTGAGATTATGACCTGAGCCAAAATCAAGTCAGATGGCCAACCAACTGAGCCACCCAGGCGCCCTGACTTTAAGTTTTCATTTTACTTCCAGCATAGTTAACATACGGTGATTGAACACTTACACACATCACCTGGTGCTCATCACAAGGGCACTCCTTGATCCCCACCACCTGTTTCCCATCCCCCCATCTTCCTCCCCTCTGGGGACCATCCATTCTCTATACTTAAAAGAGTCTGTTTCTTGCTTTGTCTCTTTTGTTTTTTCCTTTGCTCCTTTGTTTTTTAAATTCCACATATGAGCAACATCATATGGTATTTTTCTTCCTCTTACTTTGCTTAGCATTATTACTCTTTAGCTCCATCCATGTTGTTGCAAATACCAAGGTTCCATTCCTTTTTATGGCTGAATAATATTCCATTGTATATATACCACTTCTTCATCCATCGTCAGTCGATGGACACTTGGACTGCTTCCACAGTTTGGCTACTGCTGGTAGTGCTGCTATAAACAAAGGGGTGCATGTATCCCTTTGAATTAGTGTTTTTGTGTATTTTTTGGGTAAATAGCTAATAGTGCAATTGCTGGGTGATAGGGTAGCTCTATTTTAACTGTTTGAGGAACCTCCATACTGTTCTCCAGAGTGGCTGCACCAGCTTGCATTCCCACCAGCAGTGTAGGAGGGTTCCTTCTTCTCCATATCCTAGGAAGGTGGCATTTTGAAGATGAGGCAGCTAGGGCAGGGCAGGGTACTCACCAGGGGCAACTGTGTGCCCAAGACATCTGGCATTGTCTGGAGACACTCTTAGTTGTCACAACCTGGGGAAAGGGGTGCTCTTAGCATTGAACGGGTGGAGGCCAGGGACACTGCCCAACACCAGACAGTGCCCAGGATGGCCCTGCCCTAGAGACTCAGGTAGAGCCAAGGCTGAGAAGGGGTAGACTAAACGCAGACTGCTGAGCCTGGAATTGGAATGCAGGCTCCAGCAAGTACTAGCTGTGCAGTGAGAGCAAGCTACCTCCCTCTCTGCACCTGTTTCACTGTCTATAAAGCACGGACCACTGTACTGTTCACATACGGGCCGAGTGAACATTTGCAAAGCCCTCTGCACTGTGCCCAGCCCACACGACAGACCAGGCAGATGGGCATGCTGAGGTCATTCTGGGATCAAGGAGCAGCTACTCTCCACAGCTCTCCTGCTCACTGTGCCACGCCACCTGCTTGTCCCCATGCCCTTACTCTCCTGCCAATAGCCCTGGCCCCAGGAGTCCGCTCCACCTAACATGAAGAAGTACATACTTGCTAGATTAAATTTAACTATTTATGTTAACAGATCATCAGCTTCCCACAGCTTTTTCAGGAGAAAAAAATAGCACTTAGTCCAGAAGATAAAAGAGACTATTTCCAACATATGTAAAACTTGGAGATAGGTTACATATAGAATATGAAGAAATGCTTTACTTAATAGGAGCAGAAGGGCAGGAGCGAGTGAAAGGACAGCAAGGTTTGCTGCAAAGTTCCAGTGGTGTTCATGGATTCAGAAGCACCACCGCCGCAGACAAAGAAGGAAAATGGCCAAAGCTGACCCACAATGATTATTCTGAGACATAAGCATTCAAAAAGGGAAAGGAAGGGAAAGGGGAAGGGAAAGGGAAGGGAAAGGGAAGGGGAAGGGGAAGGGGAAGGGAAGGAAAGGAAAGATTTGTGAGCTATTCTAGCCAATAAACTGGAGAAGCAGAGAGAAAGGCCTCATGATTCGGAGGCTGCAAGCACCAAGGCTGAAGCAAGGGATGGCAGGGAATGTAACATGCCAGAGCCCAGGCACGGCTGCCCCAAGACTGCAGGCTAAACCCAGCATCACAAGAGCCCCAGACCCTCCAGATACCCATGAGGGCTGAGCAAGAGGGGCCACACCCACGTCCTTTCACAGAGGAGCATGCTAACTCTGAATTATTTTACACTAAAGCACAAGGCCCTGGCTGCACCCCAAGCCTCAGAAGGGGCAAGGCCAGAAAGGTAACTGCCCCTGGCCGCAGTCCCCAGTACCAGTTTCTGCTTTCTTAGATGCCGTTGCAGCAGTAAGGACTCGGGCTGCATCTCATCATTCCCCAATTCATTTCCCAGCAGTGAGTGACTCTTCACTCACACTCCCATAACAAAGGTCCCTCTGGTAGAACCTGGACAGCCCACACAGCACCAGGCCCAGGGGCCTGGAATGCCCTTCGCCAGCCCCTAATTCCCCAGTCCTGTCCCTCACCCCCCCATCTGCCTCTGCAAGTTGTACACGCCTCTCCCACTATCCTTATCACACCGGAGTGTGACTGTTAGTTTAGCCTCTGTTCCCCCACCAGACTGTGCAGGGTCCACCTCTTAATCGTCTCTGTGCTTCTAGGATCTAGTGCAGTGCTTATTAGATAAAGCAGGAACTCCATGAAGGCTTGCTGAATTGAGATAAATGGTGACAGAATGAACCAGAACCCCACACGGCCCAACCCTGAATACTAGGTGAGCAATATGAAGAAGGCCATGGTCAGGTAAGGGATGGCAGCGGCCCTTGCAGCAGCCTGGCTCTGCACAGGACTCCAAGGATGAGGCCTCATGCCGACAACTCCGGAGCCCCTACCACGGTCCACAGGCCCATTCAAGTATCTGGCTCCTTCCAGTCTGGGATGGCCAGTGCTCCTCAAACTATCCCCACCATCCAAGAGACATCCCCGAAGCCCAAAGAAGTCACATGACTATAAATATGGGACAGAACCTATAGCCAGATCTTCCAGGAACCAGTCCAGGGCAATTTCCAGCACATCACATATAACTCAAATCACACCCAGAGCTTAAGCACCAGAACATGTCAGCAAACAGGCAAAGAAAGAGCTGTGGATCGCCAGGCTGCTCCCTCAGGCACCAGTGCCTTCTCACCAGGACAACTACATGCCCTGGCTTGCCTGGGACAGCCCTAGCTTACACTTGTCTCTGCACCCACCACCTCAAAGCCTTCCAGTTTGGACAAGATGAAATGGACCTTCTCTACCCCAGTCTCTCATGCTTGCTTGCTTGCTTCTTTCTTTCTTTCTTTTTATTTTTTATTTTTTTTAGATTGATTTATTTATTTATTTGAGAGAGAGAATGAGAGATAGAGAGCATGAGAGGGGGGAGGGTCAGAGGGAGAAGCAGACTCCCCACCGAGCAGGGAGCCTGATGCGGGACTCGATCCAGGGACTCCTGGATCATGACCTGAGCCGAAGGCAGTCGCCCAACCAACTGAGCCACCCAGGCACCCTCTTTTTTTTTTTTTTTTTTTAAGATTTTTTACTTATTTATTTGACACACAGAGAGATAGTAAGAGAGAGAGCACGAGCAGGGGGAGCGGCAGGCAGGCAGAAGGAGAGGGAGAAGCAGGCTCTCTGCTGAGCAACGAGCCCGATGCGGGGCTCGATCCCAGGGACCTGAGCCAAAGGCAGCCGCTTAACGACTGAGCCACCCAGGCGCCCCCTTCTCATGCTTTCTTAGAGTGTGTGCACAGCCTGCCTGCAGAAACAGAGTGCTCGTCTGGAACTCAGCTAACAACGTATAAAGTAGGGGGGAAAAAAGGCTCTGAGTAAGTGAGACTCAAATAGGTATTACAAAGGTCACCAACAGGCTGAGTGAGCTACCCGCTTCCCTGCCACACTGTCGATTAGACAGAGCACACTAGGGGTTGAAAGGTCATTGCAGGCAAACCAGCCCACAGCACTAAGAAGCACCTGCTGCATCTCATGATGAGGCCCAAACCAGAAGAACTACAGAGGTGACAGAACCACGCCTGTTTCCTGGCAGGGTCAACCGCCCTGTGTACTTAAACAGGAGAGGAATCCAAGGCACAGATATGTTCCCACAGGTAGGAAGTGAGCCTAGGAATCTGGGCCCAGGAGAGGTGGCCTAGAGGACCATGAATACCCTGCCCTTTTCTTTTCCAAGGGTCTATGACCCTCTTGGCACCAGTCAGGTCTCAGAAGCTTACTGGGCTCTGCTCCACTTACCAGATGTGAGCAGCTCCTCATCAGAAGCTAAAACCTGCCTGCCCACTCCTTAGAGCGGTTGGGAGGATTAAGTGACCCAAATTATGTGCAGACACTTCGTAAGCTGTAAAGTGCTGAGCTAAAGGCCAATTCAGTGCCTGTTTGCCTGGCTCTCACACTACCTCTGCCTCATCCCAATCCATAAAACACCCTTGTGGAAGGCAGCTGCTCATTGCAAGTCACAAAAATGAACAGAAATGCATCTGTACTTAAGTTGAAAACCCAAAAGACTCCACCTGAGAACTGCTAGAACTCATACAGGAATTCAGCAACGTAGCAGGATATTAAGTCAATGCACAGAATCAGCTGCACTTTGTACACTAACAATGAGACAGAAATGGGCAGAAGACACGGACAGACATTTCTCCAAAGACATCCAAATGGCCAACAGACACAAGAAAAAGTGCTCAGCATCACTTGGCATCAGGGAAATACAAATCAAAACCACAATGAGATACCACCTCACACGAGTCAGAATGGCTAAAATTAACAAGTCAGGAAACGACAGATGTTGGCGGGGCTGTGAAGAAAGGGGAACCCTCCTACACTGTTGGTGGGAATGCAAGCTGGTGCAGCCACTCTGGAAAACAGTATGGAGGCTCCTCAAAAAGTTGAAAATAGAGCTACCGTATGACCCAGCAATTGCACTACTGGGTATTTACCCCAAAGATACAAATGTAGGGACCCGAAGGGGCACGTGCACCCTCATGTTTATAGCAGCAATGTCCACAATAGCCAAACTGTGGAAAGAGCCAAGATGTCCATCGACAGATGAATGGATAAAGAAGAGGTGGTAGATATACACGATGGAAGA
Source organism: Callorhinus ursinus (assembly GCF_003265705.2). Classification (NCBI taxonomy): domain Eukaryota; kingdom Metazoa; phylum Chordata; class Mammalia; order Carnivora; family Otariidae; genus Callorhinus; species Callorhinus ursinus. The sequence continues at coordinate 82,991,571 of NW_027397067.1, read as the reverse complement.
TTACTCAGCCATCAGAAAGGATGAATACCTACCATTTGCCATGATGTGGATGGAACTGGAGGGCATTATGCTAAGTGAAATAAGTCAAGCAAAGAAAGACAATTATCATATGATCTCAGCAATATGTGGAATTTAAGAAACAACACAGAGGATCATAGAGGAAGGGAGGGAAAAAGGAAACAAGAAAACCAGAGAGGGAGACAAACCATAAGTGACTCTTAATCATAGGAAACAAACAGGGTTGCTGGAGGGGAGTGGGGGTCAGGGGAATGGGGTAACTGGGGGATGGGCATGAAGGAGGGCACGTGATGGAACCAGCACTGAGTGTTGTATAAGACTGATGAATCACTGACCTCTACCTCTGAAACCAATAATATGCTATATGTTAATTAAATCTAAGTTTAAAAAAAAAAAAAGAAACGCATCCATACTGTTTATATCTAACCCTACAAGGCTAGGCTTACTAGAAAAATACAAGCCCTGTAGAAAACTCCAAGTTGAAAAGGCTGATAAATCCTGTCTTTTCAGCTCTAAACCCTCTGAGGAAAAGGACGGATTCCTGGGGCCAGAGTGGGTGAGAGCGGGGTCCGTGCTTATGACCCCAGGTTTAAAAGGTGCTCATCCCGGGGCGCCTGGGTGGCGCAGTCGTTGAGCGTCTGCCCTCGGCTCAGGTCGTGATCCCGGGGTCCTGGGATCGAGCCCCGCATCGAGCCCCGCATCGGGCTCCCTGCTCGGCGGGAAGCCTGCCTCTCCCTCCCCCGCTCCCCCTGCTTGCGCTCCCTCTCTCGCTGTGTCTGTCTCTGTGTCAAATAAATAGGTAAAAGCTTTAAAAAAAAAAGGTGCTGATACACCTTTTTCGGAGATACAACACGGGAGGCCGCACTGCGCAGAGAGCGGGAAGAGCAGCGGCACGCTCAGGGGCTGGGAGGGCAGCCTGGGGCCGGGCAGAAGTCCAGGAAGGCCGGCGAGGGTTAGGGTTCGCCGCGGGAGCCCGGCACCGACGCTGCGGCCCCCACGCCCTCCGTCCTCTGCTCAGAGGCCGGGCGGCAGGCGCCGGCGCGGGGTGACGTGCGCCGGGCTGGAGACCGGGGCCTCGGGCCCGCGGCTGCCGCACGGGGTGGAGCGCTGGGGGCTCTGGGGCGGACGTGGGCGCCGGAGAAGCGTCGGGAGGGGTGTCCACGAGCGGCACACACGGGGCTGTCTCGGGAGG